>NC_136482.1:172529786-172584786 GCF_053919585.1 Euprymna scolopes
TTATAATTTATAGATATATGGGTGAAACGATAATCTTTGGATTTATAATTTATAGATATATGGGTGAAACGATAATCTTTGGATTTATAATTTATAGATATATGGGTGAAACGATAATCTTTGGATTTATAATTTATAGATATATGGGTGAAACGATAATCTTTGGATTTATAATTTATAGATATATGGGTGAAACGATAATCTTTGGATTTATAATTTATAGATATATGGGTGAAACGATAATCTTTGGATTTATAATTTATAGATATATGGGTGAAACGATAATCTTTGGATTTATAATTTATAGATATATGGGTGAACCGATAATCTTTGGATTTATAATTTATAGATATATGGGTGAAACGATAATCTTTGGATTTATAATTTATAGATATATGGGTGAAACGATAATCTTTGGATTTATAATTTATAGATATATGGGTGAAACGATAATCTTTGGATTTATAATTTATAGATATATGGGTGAACCGATAATCTTTGGATTTATAATTTATAGATATATGAGTGAAACGATAATCTTTGGATTTATAATTTATAGATATATGGGTGAAACGATAATCTTTGGATTTATAATTTATAGATATATGGGTGAAACGATAATCTTTGGATTTATAATTTATAGATATATGGGTGAAACGATAATCTTTGGATTTATAATTTATAGATATATGGGTGAAACGATAATCTTTGGATTTATAATTTATAGATATATGGGTGAAACGATAATCTTTGGATTTATAATTTATAGATATATGGGTGAAACGATAATCTTTGGATTTATAATTTATAGATATATGGGTGAAACGATAATCTTTGGATTTATAATTTATAGATATATGGGTGAAACGATAATCTTTGGATTTATAATTTATAGATATATGGGTGAAACGATAATCTTTGGATTTATAATTTATAGATATATGGGTGAACCGATAATCTTTGGATTTATAATTTATAGATATATGGGTGAAACGATAATCTTTGGATTTATAATTTATAGATATATGGGTGAACCGATAATCTTTGGATTTATAATTTATAGATATATGGGTGAAACGATAAAGTTGTCGTGCTAAAGAAAACAACAAAACAAATTTAAAAAAAAATTTATTGAAAAAATCAATTCAGATAACTTGATTATGTAGAAGAGCTGATATCTATTCAATGTAGTCGCCTTCAGCCCCAAGCATCGCTTTGATATGGCTGCAGAAGTCGGAGCATGACTTTTCTACAAGCACCGGTACAAGTTTGGCGAATACTCGGCTAGTGGTAGCGATCAGGCTGACTTTTATGTTGTGGGAGGTCATATTGATTATGTTCTCGACATATGACCAAACGAAGTGGTCCAGCAGGTTCAATTCGGGGTGGAGATGGGTACAAAGTCAGCGGCCAACTGATTGCACCAGGGGATCACTACACTCTTTAACACATCCAGGTACATTTTGGTGTTGACTTTCAAGCTGACTTCGAAGATGTGAGGTGGTATGATGTGGCCCTCACTTGTAACCACACCAAAGACCATAACGGTGGCCACAAACTTTGTTTTCATCACACTGGGCACGTCCCTATTAATCGTGGCAATCCAGTTAATGCATTTTAAGGGCACTGACAATGATCCTGTTGTCATAACTTGGATCAGTAGAGAGCATGAGTTGTACAGTGGCGCATCTTCGATCTCACTTGTTGTCATTGTGTCACTTTCAAACATGATAAAAGACTATTATCACTCTTGGGATGTGTACACAACTGGCCAACTAGTAGATGATCTGCAACAAAAAAAGAAAACTGTTTTTTTATCAAACGGAAATGGAATCATGTCATCTTTTATAGGTTTAAAATGTTATCCTTCCATGCTGTATAATCTATTGATATATAATGTATAGATATATAATGTATAGACATATAATGTATAGACATATAATGTATAGACATATAATGTATAGATATATAATGTATAGATATATAATCTATGGATTATATAAGCTATGGAGTATATAATCTATGGATTATATAATCTTTATATATATAATCTGATATATACTATTCATATTTGTCTTTATGTTCGTCTAGATTTTATATTTTCCCTGTGTATGGGAATGTTATTTGATTATAAAACACAGCTTATGGTTTTTAGCACCAAGTTATGCCATTGAAGTTAGAATAACAGAAATTGTTTATTTCATACAATACAGATTTATAGCAGTGCCGCAACTATCAGCGACAGTATCAGCTGCTGTGTTTCTCTTCTAAAAAAATTATTTTTTGTTATGCATTTTTAGTTACAAAAGAAAAAAAAAAGTAATAGGCGAGATTCTTTCTAAAACTGTGAATACAACAATATAATTACGAAATTGTAGTTTCGAAACCACAATATTTATTAACAGGAAAGAAAAAAATATAAATAGAAGATTAAGAACACAAAATCCAAAGCGATAAGTGATAAGTAGATTAGAGCGTAAACATGCATGCAAAAATAATTGGATTGTGAGAAAAAGAAAGAAGTTTGCACAAAACGCAAAGTTCTCGTATTATGAAAATCAACTGAATAAAACTCCGCAAGCGGAACATTTACAAGTTTATAGAATCGTACATTATTACTATACCTATGACAAGCGAATATTCTTATAATTGTTTTGACTCTCTAATATATATCCGACACAGTTAGACATAGTTAATCAATCGAGAACGACACTACTCTATCTAAAAAAATATAACATATTAATTTATATATACTCGAGAGTCCAAATAATAAAAAGAATATTCTGTTGTCATAGCCCTAATTTTTACTCTAAATGCTTTTCTCCAAGGGCGAGAAATGTTCAGTTGTTCATTATTTATCAGAATTTTTTTTTTTGTAATTGTAATGAACACAGCAGCGATCTATGTTCTTGAGTGTTCAATTTTATTTACTGTTTTTAGTGTTATCTGATGTACAGTTACAAAAGAAGAGTTTTCTAAATGATTATTCAACAAATGGAGTGTATAACAATTTCTCTTTGTTGATCTCCACTTTGCTATTTTTATGTTTGTTGTGTTTATTTGTTTGGGAGCTAATCTATCTATCTCCTTATTATATAAAATGAACTGTGTGTGTGTGTGTGTGTGTGTGTGAGTTCACTATGGACTCGGAAATGACTAGGCCGATTATTTTTAAATTTCACACGAAGGTACTTGATATGCCGAGGAATGGTCGTACGTGGGTTTTGCATTGGAATGTGCCTGATAAGTATTGAAAATCGATTATTAAAAAATTCAGTATAAAGATGATCAAGACATACGTGGGATTAAAACTCGGGCTTAAGCATTATAAAAACAACTGACTTAAGGTGTACTCAGCCTATTCTGTTTTAAAAAAACACATGCTCATATTTGCCTACAAAAACACCAAAACCACCATAATCTATCTATCCATCTATTAGATAAAAGGAACTCTGTGTGTTTGTGTGTGCGAGAGAGAGAAAGAGAGAGGGAGAAACAGTTCACTATGGACTCGGAAACGACTGAGCCAATTTTTTAAAAATTTCACACGAAAGTACTTGGTGTATCTGGGAGTGTTCTTACGTTGGTTTTGTGTTGAAATGCATCCGATAAGTATCGAAAACTAATAATCAAAAAAAATCTGATTAAAGAAAGTCCGATTTGGACCAAAGTTAACACTTTTATACAAGCTAACATCACAAGTGCATTTGAGAAGTTTTATCACCGCACAAGCAGAAAGGCCCAGCCAATATAATCAACTGTAGATTGTTTTATAAGACTAGAGTGTGTTCAAAATGAATGTTTCTGCTTTGAGTACAATTGAACCATGGCACATGACTTTTGCATTTTAAACTTTAATTTAAGAAGCTATTATTATAAAACAGGAGTGCATTCGATATGAATTTAGAGCACAAGTAACCATAATACTTGACTTTTAGATTTTAAACTTTAAATGAAACTGTTATGTACAAATAATTTTATAAAATCAAAAGTAGGTTCTCTACAGTGCAATGTAGACTACAATGTATTGTGGACTAAGTCACGGCAGGGTAATTTTTTTCATATAGAGTTTTCACTTGGCACCAAAGCCCCCCCCCCCCCAAAAAAAATCTTGGCCATTGTAAAGATGGGTTGTTCTCTGTCGACTTAGTTTTGTCTTTGGTCCTGTGTAGTTCTAGGAGGTTCACCTTCCCAGATTTTACCGTCTCCCTTTGAAAATGAGTTAGTTTATTGCTACTCACCTACCAGAAAATGCTAATGGAGCTGACTAGCAGTTCTGGGGAAGACATTATTAAAGTAGAAGGCTTTCTGGCATCTGGGGATCTCTACTTTGTAGGGGTGGGATTTTGCTGCTTTTCAGGTTTGTCGTGGGGGGTACAAGGGCTTGTAGTTCGTCGAAGCATCTATCATCAAAATACTTATAAAACAGGCAGAGGGATGCAACATTTCATCGATGGGACAGAGGCTGAAGCTCAGCTGACAGTTCAGGACCAATTAGGTTAGTGATTTTCTTTTGAACCCTGCCCAGGAGTGAGAAAAAAATATGACTTTGTTGACAGACAATGGGAAATTGAATTTGTTAAATGATGACCAAACAAAATTGATTTTTGTCACAGGAAGAATAACAACTTCTGATTGTCTGGAATATTAATCGGATATTTTACGACGCAGATAGTGTTCATATCAAACTTGTCTGTGCAAAATAACGAGTGTATCAGTTGATTTAATTTTCTTTTGTCAGAAAAAGGAGAAATGAAATGGTAACATATTGTCTGTTTTAAGGAAAGAAAAAATATGTATATGCGCAAATCAACTATTACCATTTTTTGTTTTCACCAATGAAAACTAATGTCTTCTCTTTTTCATATGTTTTTATTTTATCATTTTGTTAAATGTGGGGATGGAGCATCCTGCAGGATGCTACACATTCACCTACTAAGACAGATATTCCAATTAAGAGATCTTTTTAAGATTCTGGCCGTCCCTTTAAGTGCAATTTTTTTTTTTTATTATTACATTTTCACCCCAAACAAGGAACATTGCCACTTTGATGTAGGGGGCTACTATCAGGGACATAAGCTACAGGAGTACTATGTGGGGAGTTGGGCAGCAAGATGTCGGTTCATGTTACACTTGAACTTCTGCATGTCAGTACAGTTGGGGAAGCAGGAACCCAGAAGGGAATTCTGAAGTCTAGCGGTTCTGGGGAAGAAACTACTGGAGTAGAAGGCTCTCTTACATCTAGGGATCTAAACTGTGAAGGGGTGGGATTTTGCTGCTGTCGGGTTTGTCGGGGGTATTTACATAGAGGGGGTACAAGTGCTTGCAGTTTGTCGGAACATACATCGTTAAAGTACTTGTAGAACAGGCAGAGGGATGCAACATTTCGTCGATGGGACAGAGGCTGAAGCTTAGATGACAGTTCAGGACCTATTAGTTTGGCAACTCTCTTTTGAACCTTATCTAAGAGTGAGAGACTAGTAGCAGATGTACCAGCGCAAATATGACAACAATACTCTATACATGGGCAAATGGTGGCCTTATAGAGGTACAGGATACTTTCAGACGTTAGTAGCTTTCTAGCATGGTAGAGGGAACCTATCTTTTTCGCAGCGATCCTGGCATACACTTAGTTCACTGGGTATATTTCTTAGGTAGTCTTTTTTATCCTTTTTCATGAGTTTAGTTGTTTCTATAATTACTTGAATCATAGAGATCTTCCTAAGATTCCAATTTCTTTTCATGATGAACATGAGACTTTAGTATTTCGTTATCTTTTTCCTCTCAGCTCTGTTTAACCCAGTGGGGACACTAACTTCTACTAAGGTTGCTTCTTTCTCCTTGTTCCACGTCACTATGTCAGGTTTTATGGATCCGTTTTCTAGATATGTACCTATAGGAATTGCATAATCACAGTGGATTGTATATGACTTATTTCCAACTGTTCTTTGTGATATATGTTCACAGGACTTGCTAATGCACTCAATATACAATTTTTTTATAAGTCGCCTAGTGGAGCTATGTACACACTCAATTATAGAGAAATAAAAAGGAAAAACCTGAGTTATGTGTTCATCAACGTTTCATCTTTACTTCGAGACGTCCTCTGGCTGAAGTAAAGACGAAACGTTGATGAACACATAACTCGGTTTGTTTCTTTTTATTTCTGTATTTTGTCGGAGTACTATTTTCATTATTCTCATCACACTCAATTATGTATATTTACACACTCAATTGTGTATATTTACACACTCTGTTGTGTATATTTACACACTCTATTGCACTTTATTATCAATGATATATTTTTTTTTGTTGCGATATTGATACATTTGCATATTTCTTTTAGTCATGTGACATCGTTTTTCTTTCTTTTACATTTGTGGAGTTATGTGTGTTAATCTTCCATGGAGATAATCTTATTTTGAAATGGAGAATCGCATGTGGAAAGTAAACGGGAAGACAAATGATATCGATTTGTTTTAGTAACCTTTTTTTTTTCTGAGCTGCCTTAGATCTGATGCAGCATGTGCACAACTTGGTTCGCTTCAATTTCCGTCGAATTTCGTGACTGAAAAATTCACGTGCATTCTTTCATTATTCTCACTAATGCCAAATTTGTATCTTGCTTCAACATCGTTAGAATTCTAGCCTATATTTCTGAACCTCAGCTCGGAATTAGTCTCTGTATGAAAATCATACATCTGAAATTATCAAGTTATAAAAAAAAAATCATCTTTTTTTGTCAAATGCACATATTTCCATCATCGTTAAAATTGATACTGTTTCATTAAATGTAATTTCTGGATTTCCAAGTAGAATTAAATTACAAAGACAGCACATTATTATTATTATTATTATTATTATTATTATTATTATTGTTGTTGTTGTTGTGTTGCTATTGTGGTTGTTGTTTTTTTTTTTGTTTTTTTTTTATTACATTTTCACTCCAAACAAGGCAAATTGCCACTTTGGCGTAGGGGGCTACTATCAGGGGTAACATCTACTGGGGTACTATGTAGGGATTTGGGCAGCAAGATGTCTGTTCACGTTACACTTGAACTTCTGCACGTCAGTACTGTTGGGGAAGCAGGGACCTGGAATGGAATTCCAAAGTCTGGCAGTTCTGGAGAAGAAACTATTGGAGTAGAAAGATCTTTTACATCTAGGGATCTCTACAGTGTGGGAGTGGGATTTAGCAGCCTGTCGGGTTTGTCGAGGGTGCTCACGTCGTGGGGGCATAAGTGCTTGCAGTTCATCAGAGCATTCACCACTAAAATACTTGTAGAAAAGGCAGAGGGATGCAACATTTCGTCGATGGGGCAGAGGCTGAAACTTAGATGCCAGTTCAGGACCTATCAGGTTTGCGACTCTCTTTTGAACCCTGTCAAGGAGCGAGAGACTAGTAGCAGATGCACCAGCCCAAATGTGACAGCAATACTCCGTACATGGGCGAATGGTGGCCTTATAGAGGTACAGGATACTTTCGGGTGTTAGTAGTTGTCTAGCACGTGAGAGAGAGCCCACCTTTCTTGCAGCAGCCCTGGCAATGCTTTCAATGTAATTGTTCCAACTCATGTTTCCTGTGAACGTTAGGCCAAGGAGTTTGAAAGATGTACTCTCAGATAAAGAGTCGTTGGCCATTTCTATAGGTGGTAGAGAGGGTTTCTTGTAATTATTGAATGAAACTAGTTTAGTCTTGGCAGCATTGAACGTGACCATCCATTTTTGTCCCCATTCCACTACAGATTGGAGGTCTTCCTCTAGTGTTTTTGCCATTTCTTTAGAAATGTGTTCATTCGTCTTCCTGTCGTGCCTGTTATAGAGTGTAGTGTCATCAGCATATATACCCATCTCAGAGGCAATTTTGTTGGGGAGATCATTTATGAATAACACGAACAATAGAGGTCCAAGGATAGACCCTTGAGGCACTCCCACATTTATATCATATTGTTTAGATGTACAACCGTCGAGGACAACCTGGACTTTTCTCTTATCTAAGAAGGATTTAATTATGTTAATATATTCTACCAGTGATACTGTATGATCTAATTTTCCTGAGGAGACCATCATGCCATACCCTGTCAAAAGCCTTAGATATATCTAGAGCTACCGCTCTGCCCTCCCCTGCTTTGTCCAGTGAATGGTATATACGTTCAGAGATTACAGTTAGGATGTCTGCTGTGGAACGGGCTTGTCTAAATCCATATTGTTGGTCAGTCAGAAGTTTAGCATCTGTAAGGTGATGGACTAGAGCATGGTTAATTAAGGTCTCAAATATTTTGGCAAAAAGTGGGAGGAGGCTAATGGGGCGATAATTTAATGGGTCAGTCCTTTCGCCAGAATTCTTGAATACTGGTACCACAGAAGCAGTTTTCCAACAGCCCGGAAAGCATGATTCATTAAGGCATTTGTTGTAGAGTTTGGAGAAAACTGGAGCTACTTCGGCTGAGCATTTTTTTTAATAGCACAGCTGAGATGAGATCGGTTTCACATGCTTTTGAAGTGTCAAGGTTTTTTATGATAGCATGCACCTGAGCAGGGGTGATTTTCAAATCGTCTAGCGTGGCGTCTGTCTGCATAGGAAAGCCAGGTAGGGGGTGGTTGGAAGGGTCCAGTGTGGAGTTTGAGGCAAACCGACTGGCAAGCATGTTAGCTTTCTCGGTTGCTGAGGAGACAACCTCGTGATTGTGGGTTAGTGGGGAAATTGTTGATTGCCCCTTATTTACTACACTGTTGTAGATTTTCCAGAAGTCTCGAGTTCCTAGTTTTTGTGCCTCGATGCGTTTTTTAGTGGTTTCCGTAAATTCTCTCTTAGCTGTCGCTATTTCTTTCTTAACGTTATTTCTAGCTTCTATATACTTCAGTCTGTTTGAACTGGACTTATGTCAGTTAAATCTGCGGTATGCATGCTGCTTTTGAGCAATGGCAGTTGCGCAAGTCGAAGTAAACCATTGGTTAGAGTGGGGCTTACTATAAAATTTCCGCATGGGAACATGCGCTTTGATTGCAGTTTTGAACCAGTAAGTGGTCTCGTTTGCACACTGTTCAGCAGGGAGAGAAAAAATATTTCCCCATGAGGCATCTCTGATTAGTTCCCTGATGGCTTCCCAGTCCGCCTTTTTATAATATCTCGTTGTTTTGAGCTCTGGCTCTTCAGTTTTAGCTCTAGAGTTTAGGGCGATTTCAACAATTATCACTGCATGAACAGCGTTCCCGAGTGGGCTGTCAGCCTTCGTTATGCAATCATCAGGAACTGTTGTCAAAAACAGATCTAAAAGTGATGCGTGTTGTTCTTATTATTGTTGTTATTGTTATTATTATTGCCGTCATCGTCGTCGTCATCATCATCATCATCATCATCATCATCATCATCATCATCATCATCATCATCATCATCATCTCCGGAAACAAGCAGCAAATATGATCGCTTCAGAATTGCAAGTTAGCTATAACACAAGAGAGAAAAGAATCAACTATTGGATGATTCTTGTGTCTTTTTTCAAAACTAATTCTATCATTTTTCTTTCTGTTGTTGCGGCAAAGTTTTTTCGACTTTTTTCACTTTTAATCAATTTGCACTTTCTAAACTCGTGCGAATGAAAAGCTTGAAAATTTTGAGGCATCAATTATTCAGTTGATCAGTTGAGGAAGTTGGTCGTGTTCAACTGAATAACGATGTAGATTGACGACACCGATGTGCCAGGTTCTGGATTAAGTCGACTCCCTAACACCACTTTAATATATGGATGTTGGCAATCTTCATGCGGTACTTCTTGTAAATATATGATTCCAGAAAAAAATTGAAGAAAACAATGCCAACAACATTTTCAAGTTGATCAAAAACGTTATGCTGATTCTTAAAAATTTACTGACTATTTGAAAAGAATCTCTACATAGGCTTTCTGAATCCTACATCGCTTAATAATATATGTGCATGTATACCCTGCATTCTAAAGCTTAGTCCAACGTGATGCGTGTTTGCAAATCAAGTCTGGGCAATATATATATATACATATATATATATATATATATATATATATATATATATTAGCATGGGTACCCAGCATTGCCTGGGTGGACATGAAGTTCCGTTTGGAACACACCTGCTATACTAATCATTTTCATCATGGGCAACATGGATACCCTCACAACAATTCCAAAAATAAAAGAACGGATAAAAACATGTAAATGTAATCGCCCCCAAAAAGAAGAAGTACCTGATACGGTCTGCACCAGATATTTCGGCAGAATGGATATAAATAGAAGAAAATATTCTCCGGATATTGAGCACTGTAAAGAACTGCCCCTAAAAATAAATATTTATAATTAAATCATTACAACTTTTGTTTCAATAAAAAAGTGCAGCAAATGCCCGTGTGATTGTAAAAAAAATAGCCAAGTGGTAGAACCCCTAAAAAACTGAAGATCTACCAAAAATTAATTCCAAAAAACAATTAAATTAAATTTTTCGTAATTTCATGTTTCAAAAGTAATCTTCCCCTCCAAAATAAAAAATTGAATTTGTCATATTTTGGGGTTCATTTTGTTTATAAAATTGTTATGTGAAAGTACAGAATAGTGTCATAAAAATTAATTAAATTTATCATTATTTTATGTTTCCAATGTAATTCCCACCCCACCACAAAAAAAAACTGTATTTGTCATGTTTTGCCGCACCCCTCGATCACCAAACTTGAAAAAATGCTAGAGATGACATGTCTTGTTGAATGCTTTGTGGCCAAAAAGTGGGTGCAGATTTTACGTTAAATTTATATAGAAAAGTGATCCCCCACTTATTATGTTAATTTTCTTTTTTTTTCAAAAGTTTTTCTTTGATATTATTTATAAAGACTGTTTAAACGTATTAGGGCAAAAAAAGTAGGTCCTAATTTTTTTTTAGGGGTTAAACGACGCTGGGTCACGTCGTAAAAATTTACCTTTTTTTTAATTAGAAATTTAAGTTTGTAATCGATGAGATTAACGTGAAAAAAAAAAAGAAAAGTGTAAATTGTCTAATTCAGAGGGGGGTAGATCTTTATTTTTTTAGGTATTAAACAACGCTGGGTCACATCGTAAAAAATTACCGATTTCTGTATAGCTGTTTAAAGAATTGATAACAACAAACAAATGAAATGGTCTGAAGATTCTATGGGGCAAATAACTCTAAAAGTTGTTTTTTTTTAATTCGATGTTCGAATAATAACTTCAAATAAATGAAATATGTTATCAATAGAATTATTGTTTAAAATTTATTAAATAACATTTTTTAATAGAATACTTAAAACAATTCTCTCGCTAGAAACATTAATTAAGATAACACTATTTAATGAAATCGATTTTTTTGTAATGTCATATGCAAATGACATGATCTCTTAATTGTATCTAGTTTGCAAGAATGAAACTACATACAGAAATAAATAAAAGAGCAAAGTACGGAACCTTTTGTATGTATTAATCAAATTGTGAACAAAAAAACAAACAGACAAAACTTTATATATATAATCTGATGTTTTTGTTTTCCAGAGGTTAAGTAACCAATGAAGTGCTCAATACCGAAGCAGAGCAGGGTATACACTTTATTTGGTTTTTCATAAGCAGTAATATGTTGTTACAATCATGACCATGTTTCGGTCAGCTAGTTACTACATATACATGAAGATGCTTTCTCTGCGATAAAAGTATTGTTTAAGTGCAAATTCAAAATATATGTTTAGTAAACCAATTCAGTACAGATTTAAAAAAAACAAGCAAACAAACATTTATTTGTTTATGAATCAAGGAACTTTTCGACGTAATCACGTCTTCATCAGAATTTACACAATTTTTTTATGTTTGTTTATTTTTTTTATAATTTGCGTTAAATTGGCTTACTAAACTTACATTTTGAATTTGCTCTTAAACAGTACTTTTATTGCGGAGAAAATATATCTTCATATATATAGTCATCCACATACAGCACTGTTTCGCTGTTTCACAGCTCATCAGTGCGGCTAGACAGGCAACTACCTCAAGCCAGGATTCAAACCCGACCGTTTGTACGGCAGTCAAGGCTCCTAACCATTACGCTATTGGCGGCTGCTTGAACGAGTAGTGAGTTTAACGATGTTTTGATATCGTTCGAAATACCTCCGCTCGATTTGTTTACACAAAGAGCGTCGCTTATATGCTAATGGTAATTCGTGTTTCACTTCTCAATATGCTCAACTCAAGGTGAGGAGCACTATAGTCATCCACATACAGCACTGTTTCGCTGTTTCACAGCTAGTAACTAGCTGATCGAAACATGGTCATGACTGTGTACCAACACATTACTTCTTATGAAAAAACAAATAAAGTGTATACCCTACCCTACTTCATATAACTTTCCAACCTGGACATTTAAAAATCACCGTTGATTACACCGAACCAGGTTTTGTTTTTCTTAGTGATATCATACCACGAGGGATAAATAAGATGAAAAAAGAAATTGTCTGTCCTGATGAAGACGTGATTACGAGTTCTTTTATTTTAAACTCTCTGTGGCGAAGATGGCCTGATATTTTCATTGCAAACTTTGATTTTCGTATAAGCTGCATCGCCTGAAGAGGTTTCTAGTTACTGGTAGCTAGCTGGCCGAAACATGCTCATGACTGTGTAGCAATATATTACTGCTTATGCAAAAAACAAATAAAGAATATACACTGATCTACTTCGGTATTGAGTAGTTAATAAAACATGTTAAAAAACACTTTGAAAAAAGAGTTAAAAACATATTTAATTTTAAATAGGAAACACTAAATAAGTGGATAGTCCTTAATCTGCGGAGTTTCGAAGAAATACTTTCCTTCTTATCAGAGGGTAGGATTTAGCAAAATGCGGGATCGGATTTTGCTTGCAAAAGTATTAAATGAAACTACAAGTAAGTCATAGATCTTACTTGATAACAAAAAATGAAGCAGAGGGAATAGGGTGAATAAAAAAGTGATTTCACGTGAATGGATAGTTTGGTGAAGGATAAAGTATCCAATGACAGTAAAATCCAAAAATGCAGAATCAAAGAAAATTAGTAAAATTTCCATTTGCGCAAGTAAACCCAAGGGAATCGCGTAATTGGAGGATGATCCAAAGTAATCCAAAAGGCAGGAATCCGTGGAATAATTCACAAACAGGTACAAGGAACCTATATATATATATATATATATATATATATATATATATATATATATATATATATATATATATATATGTATATATATTACCTATAATGATTCCTGAAAGAATGAAACACTAGTATCTGTAGGTATTCAATAATTATTATAGTGTATATTTAAATATATATATATATTATATATATATATATAATATATATATATATAATATATATATTATTTTTAAAATGTATTCAAATAAATAATAAATAAATGTAATAAAATGAATAATAATAAAATGTAATAAAATAAATAAAATAAAATAATAAATAAAATAAAATAATATATATATACTGCTCCCCATGTGGGAGTACCAAATTGGTTAAAGGGAAAATTATTCCCAACTCGCATTTAGATAAAAATGCACTTTCGTAAATAATTGAATTAATTCAAAATATATCGCTAAAACCCAAACAAACAACATCTCTCTCTCTCTCTCTCTCTCTCTCTCTCTCTCTCTCTCTATATATATATATATATATATATATATATATATATATATATATATATATATATATATATATATACATATGCACATGACCTATTTGATTTTTAGATAATCCATAGTGGTTGATATGCCATAGAACCTAAACGGCCAAATTAAAATTGTTTATAAAATGTGTATCTATTGAAAACTTATAATTTGTTAAATACATAAATTTTTAAATATATAAATTTGTTATATATATATAAATCTGTTAAATGTATTGATTTGTTAAATATATAAACTTGTCGAAATTGCTGTTTACTTTTTGTCTAACTTTTATAAAATTTGAGTCGGCGTTAAATGACCCAAAACAAAATAACCAACATTGCTAAATTGTTGTATTTTGACAGCTAGATTGTTCAGATGTACTAGTATGTACAAAAAAAAAATGTTTTCAGCAGTAGTTGACAAAGTAAATAAGATTAAATTTAATTCTCTCTCTCACACACACGCGCGCGCACGCACGCGCACACACACACACACACACACACACACACACACACACACACACACACTCTAAGTAAGGTGAAGTAGTCAATTTTATTTTTCAAGCAGAAAAACCTTACAAATCAACATTGTACATTACTCCCTTTTTTTCATTTTTATTCTACAACAGTTTTCAATTTGTGCGTGCAAATACATGAAAAATATATTATCTAAATGCTTGCATTTTCAGATTTTAGCTCTAATTTAAATTTTTCATAACATCGATAGCTAAAGTTTCAAACTAAAACAAATAGGAGATTGCTACAATGTAGACATTGGTCATCTTCACCAGCGGACTTGTTGCATACAAGAAAATGGACATTATTATTTGAAACACATGAAAACAGGACAGAGGAATAGGTTGGGCGAACAGGAAAAATACTTGGGGAGAGGGAGAAGAAAAACGCGGAAGGTGAAAAAAGAAAAAGAGATAAGATAGAGAGGTGGATATGTATCTGAAAAAAAAAATTGGTACAAACCTGTTTTTGTGCAGCTTGTAGAGTCAGGTGCAGACGAAAACAATGAAGAAAAGAAAAAAAATGGCTGCTGTTTATTTTTATATATTTGCGACCTTATCAATTGATATGCGAATGAGATGCTTCTGGGCGAAATAAAATGCCAGATTTTTCAGAGATTTATTCAGTTTTTAGTTGAACGTTGGAGCAGCAAGTATTGAATTTGAATTTGGATGTTGGAGTAGCAAATATTTGACAGTAGTGTATCGAATTTGCGCAGTCCAATTTAACTAAATATAAACAAAACAAAACACATGCAGCACACTTTTCAGTTATATTTTTCCTTTCATATTAAACATGCAATATACTAATTTGCCAAAAGTTTCTCTCTCCAATGCCACACCTTGTAAATCTACTAAAGGAAATTTCGTTAAGTTTTTTTTGTAAGTGTATCTTTCATTCACCAAGATTGTTCTGTTTAGCAATATTAGTTTTTTGAAAACCATAACGTCAACCCTAACTCTAACCCTAACTCACTTTTTAATACGGTTTTTACATACGTATGTGGTGGTGGAGAGGATGTAATCAATGGAGGTAAAAGTCGGTGATCATTATTTAAATCACAAAATCTATAACAGTTTCGGTCCTGGATATGACCTTAAACTATATCCAGTGGTGAGGCCCCAGCTTGCGGGCTTTGGGGAGTGTGGAGCCACCCTTTAATTACCATTGCTCCCAGGTGCACTCTGACCCGGCGTGGTAGTACCTGTTAGGTTTCTAACTATGGGTTAAATAGAAACCGATGCGAAAACAACAAATATATTCTATAAAAAAAATTCTTCAAAATCTTTGGATTCGGCATTAAATAACCCAAAAAGGGTTGATATGCCGTAAAACAAAAACAACCAACCAACCAACTATAACAGTTTCTGTTAGTGACGTGCAAAGAACATTCTCAGGATAGGTGCTCAAGTGAAAAAAAAATAGTAAAAATATAGTAATAGAGGAGTACAAACCTATAATACATTCCTCTTAAAATGGCACTTTTAAAACAGGAGTAAAAGGGGCAGGTGCTTGGCCACCCCTAGCACCGTCATCCTCTGTACGTCCCTGAAACTTTCTGTATATGTAGTTTCTTAGATTATTTTAGGATTTTTCGATAAAAGCAAAGATAAACAGACTCAAATATATAAAAAAAAGATCAGTCATTATTTCTAGTAATATCAAGACAAAGAGACTATAATGATATTAACAAGTGTTGCCGTTGATTGTGTTCTTTACTACTTGAGATAATTTCAAGCTAGTGCAGCCCCTGGACGTGATAGAGGAAGTTAACAGAAAAGACATGTCCGAAATGACATTTACCATTAATAGATGAAAGGTCAGTTTCATGCCAATTCTAAATGATTACTTTTTAATGCTAATGTCACTTGTTCCAAGCACCTGCTAAAAATGGCAGCTCTTTATTCTCATGCCCTCGGCTACGGCACCATCAATCGCCGACCCTTATGTAAAAAATGTATTCTCAACTTTCTTAGAGAGAATAGAAAGGTGTTAATGCTCACATCCACCTGTATTTCTTGAAGACAAAAAAAAAAAAAAAAAACTTACAATACCTTTTCTAAATCTGTGTGGCGAAAGTAATAGAAAACGTGACTCACACAAGCGGCGGCTCCTCTGTCTATCTTGTCACGTGGCGGAATCAAGAAAAAGGAAGAGAAAAGAAAAACTTTCGTCTATAGACGGTTTATTAAGATACATATGGCAGTAATTTGCATCTAAGGACAATGGCTGCTGTGAACAGGAAAAGAAGGGAAGCACACAGTAGTTTTTTGGACCATTTAGAGAGCGAGAGACAGTGAGAAGAGTCGGTGAACATTACAGTTAAAGTTGAGAGGTGGCAAGAAGGAGTTTGAACAGATTATCATTGGCTCACATGGAGCTTTCACACAAGTCAACAAACGATCTGATTGGAAACCTGTGGTGTTCTCTGGAAGCTGAGTGACAACAAGTCTCCCCAGACGTCCAGCTCTCTCCATCTCCTTCGATAGTATTGGAAATGAATTTTCGTCATCGCAACAGCCGCTTACCATTGATTTCTGGTAGTGGCCATTGGTTTATACTGGAATTTGAGTGGCACTCAGCCTCCCGAAGGTCCCAGTTCTCTTTGCGCTTGTCCAGCCAAAGTCTGGTTGGCGCTCGCTCCTCGGTCTTTCAGTCCTTATTGACTCTTCTCGGCCCTTTGGTATCACCTTTTTATTGGGGGGAACGGTAATGAAACAATGGGGGGGCATGTTGGGGGGGGTGTAGAACTTGTAGATATGCAGTTTCGGTGTTCTTCATTCTTTGTAACACTTATTCGTTATATTGTCTTGTATTATTCTCCGCATTCAAGGGGTTTCCTTAATATTTCAGTCGTTTTCATTATCGTTAGTCGTTGTACTTTTGCAGTTATTCCTCTGATTCTAATTTCTGACATTCTTTTTACAAAGTATTTTGGAATTGTTCCTAGTGCTCCTACTATTATCGGTACTATTTTGATTTTCTTCATCATCTAAATGCCTTTTAACTCTCTGGCTAGCTCTGTGTATTTGCTTCGTTTCTCCTTTTCTTCTCCTGTGGTCAGCTGGGACTACAAAGTCTACGATTTGACAGGATTTTTCTTTCTTGTTAATTATTACGACATCTGGTCTTTTTGCTTGGATGGGTTTGTCCGTCTGTATGTCCATGTCCCATAGGATTTTGTGGTTCTTGTTTTCGAGTGCTGTTGCGGGTTTATGCTTGTACCATTTGTCTGTACGCTCAAAATGCAGTCGTTTGCACAATTCCCAGTGTACCACACTCCCCACTTGGTCATGCTTGTTTTTGTATTCCTTTTGGGCAAGTTTGCTGCATTAACTTACTATATGGTTTATCATTTCGTCTCTTTGTCCACAGAGTCTGCATTTGCTGTTTTCTTGTGTTTTATCGATCCTTGCTTTGATATGATTGGTTCTTATCGAGTTATCTTGTGCTGCAGTTATTAGAGGTTCAGTTTCTCGGTTTATATGTCCTTTTCGCATCCATGTCCAGGTGTTTCCGTGGAGTTGTTTCTCTTCCCATTTCTCTTTTCTCGTTTTGTCATTTGTCTCTCTGTTTTCTGTTTTGTTGGTTTTCTCCATGTCTCTCGCTGCCATAATTATCCTTTCAGTGTTTTGCATTATGTATTTTTCTAGTTCTTTTTTCGTGTCCTTCACACAGTCTTCTATACAGATCAGTCCTCTTCCACCGTCTTTCCTTTTCACGTAGAGTCTGTCAATATTGTCCTTTGGGTGTAGTGCATTATGCATGGTCATGGGTTTCCTGGTTTTCTGGTCGAGTTGTCTCAATTATTATTATTATCATTATTATTGTTATTATTGGTTCACAAGGAGTTTGCACACAGGTTATCAAAGATCCCTCTTTGAAAACAGCTAGTAGTGTTCCCTGGAAGCTGAGTGACAACAAGTATCCCCAGATTTCCAGTACTCTCCACCTCTTTTGATAACATTTGCAAACAAATTTGCATTATCGCAACAGCTGCTTGCCATTGATTTCTCATTGGCAGTAGCTGTTGGTCTTCACTAGAATTTGAGTGGCAATAAGCCTCCCCAAGGTCCCAGTTCGCTTTGTACTAATTCAGCGGAGGTCTGGTCAGTGCTCTCTCCTTGGTCTTTCCTTCATCCTTGGGTCCTGGATATGACCTTAAACTATATCCGATGGTGAGGTCCCAGCTTGCGGGCTTTGAGGAATGTGGTGCCACCCTTTAATTGCCATTGTTTCCAGGTCCACTTTTACCCGGAGTGGTAGTACCTGTTAGGTTCCCAACTATGGGTTCAATAGAAACTGACTTGAAAAAAATAAATATATTCTATTAAAAAAATTTTCTTCAAAATAACTGGATTCGGCATTAAATAACCTGAAAGGGGTTGATATGCAGTAAAACAAAAACAACCAACCAACAAACCTTCCTCCTTGACTCTACTTGGCTATTCGGTTTCACTCTTTTTTTTTTTTTTTTGGTGGGGAGGACAGTGATGTGGTAATGAGGGGGGGAGTGAGGTTAGAGAACTTATAGATATGCGGCTTCAATGTTCTTGGTTCCATATAGTGCTTCATGTTTTGCAGTTTGTCTGGCCTGTGCTTCTGGTTCATGTGTATTAGTCTCCACATTCAAGAGTTTTATTATTATTTCAACGCTTAGTTTCATTCACAAATAAAACTTACAATATCTTTCTAAATCTGTCAGCTTGAATCATCAATCTAAACCAAAAGCTAAATTAGGTTTAACCCCAGTTCCTTTCTCAAAAAGAAACATAACTAAATTTAAAGAAAAATAGACAACCCATTATGTCACCGTTGGTACATTGCAGATGCATTTGGTACCTTTAATTGATTGTTAAGGTTAATAGATCTTGTAAAGATAGAGTGATCGAATCTAGTGACTATTTTTAATGCAAGTCCATAACTCCTCCCATTCCAAAGATATTAAAAATAAAGGAAAATATTTATAGTGACAGAAGGTAAATAGATATTTTAAAAGTACATCAAGGGAGTCATAGAATCAAGTCACCATCTTCAATGCAAATACATACTTCCCCTCCCCCATGAAAAAACAAAAGTACCAAAAATAAAAAGAAAAGTGTCTTTATGATACACGTAATTGAAAAATGTTGTACAAGTAATTTAATCAATTAGTTTTATTTAAAAAAAGAAAAGAAAATGTTATGGCTGATCGACGCTCTCTTTAAGCCATTTTGTAGGACAAGCGAGATAATTCTAGATAATTCAAGCTTTAGCAAGATTTTAGAAAGTCATTCTTAACATGTGGAAGAGCGCACTGGAAAAAAACTCAAATTTGCTTAAAAATGATTTTCTTTGTAAAAATAAAACTACTTCATCAATTTACATAATTTTTTGGTAAACAGTATTTACTTTTTGTTTTTTAATGAGGCTGGGAAGGAGTTAAGCACTTACACCCTATCTTCTATTATTATTGAAATTTTCTCAAATCATGATCTATGTTGGTACATTTTCCTTTTTTTATTATTTTATTTTATTTATTATATAGAAATCGCACAAGACTAGATATGAAGCCAATTGATGTAAAAAACTAACAAGTATGACAGATGATTATCGCAAAGACAGGAGACATTCTTTGACCTTGACGTTTCTGAATTTTTGAGATAAGGATTGGTTATTCGTATTATTTGGATTCATCGGACTACTGTTCTCATCTTGAGTGTGATTTTCACAACGTTTCGGTCGATGTAACCTCCGAACTTCTTCAGATATATCCTGTCGAACCTGGGAATGTTTCTGTTAAACTCGGGAATTTGGACGGAATTCCGAGCGGAACCCTTTATTTACTTCACAGGGGTAGCATGCTCTTGTTCCTTGTCTTGACTGGATAGAAGTCCGAAGTAATTCGCAATTGTGTTTTTTTTATTTATTTTACTTTTTTCTATTGACCTTAGTGTTGAAGATACCAAATCTATAGGCAAGAGGAAAACAGTCAGTAGGAAAATCGTTCCACAAGTCTGCAGTCCTACTGAGTTAGGAAGCTGCATTAAAATAAGATATCAAAACAGTGCATTGATGAAAACCACTAGACCAACGAGTCAAACGAACCGTAACAGAGGAAGCATTAAATAGATTAGACAATACTGACGAACACATGTCATAATAGTACAGTAAAACTTCTTTAATTTGAACTTCCTCTAAAGTTGGACTTCCTCTCATTTGAACTTCTTCTAAACCTTGACTTTCTCTAAACTTCAACTGTCTCGTCATTGAAATTGTATTAGCATATTTGATGCGGAGTTGCAGTAAAACTGTTTACATGGTTTAGTCAGATATTGTGCAGAAATCCTAATATTGGTACAATGTAATTAATGTAGATTAGCTATTGATAATTAATTTACACTAACTGTAATTTTTTTTTTCAGATTGCTATATTTAAAATAGTGTAAAACAACCCATCACATAACTTAATACAAATGATGTTGAAATGTGGGTGCAACAAGATGAGGAAACTACTGATCAATATCCTGAAGGCAGTAATGGTGATGAAAATAGCGACAGTTCCCATTCTCTTGACCCTAATGTAAATAACCAGGAACACTCAGATGAAGCAATATCATGGGATGATGCAGAAAAATCTATGGAGACGGGTATAAAATTTCTAGAAAAAAGTCCTTACTTTAGTGACAACTATGTTTTGCAAGCAATGTCACTCCAAAGAGATATAATCATAAAGAAGCTACAGAACCAAGAAATTGTAGATTTTCGTGATCGCTTACGGAATACAATGGCAGTGTCTGAGAGCTCAATCAATGAAAATAGAAACTGCAATGAGACTCATTCAATGAATAACTAAAAAAATCTGTATTTTACATAAATGTATGATTTCTGTAGATGATAACTTGGGTAATAAATACCTTACAAGTAAGAATAGATTCAATTTATTTTCAATGTTTTTGTTCCCAGTAATAATATTTAACAATTCTTACTTGCAAAATATATCGTAAACTCAACTTAATATATACTTGAAGTATCATATAGCAATGAATTTTATTTACTATTTTTTAATTCTTAGAAAATTAAAGTTAACTGCAACACATTTTTTTATCACAAAACTTAAACAGCATCCTCTAATTTGAATGATGTTTAAATTATAGGAGTTATAGTGTATTTATAGAAAATACTGAGACTAAAAAACATCACGTCTGTAAGAAAGGGTGGGGAGCCAATCGAATTACGGATAGAGATTTACTAACCCAAATATGACGACAGTACTTTATACAAGGTCTGTTTGGTGCATTTTAGGTCAGTATACCAGTATCTTCAGACAGTCTGAACTGGTAGCATCAGGCTATAGGAATTAGATGTTTCTTACTTGGATTTGTAGAAAGCATAATAATAAAAAGGGAAAGAAAAGCAGAAACCAAGCAGGAAAGGAATCTCACCATTAACGTTTAATGCCCTTGACTCCAAACAAGCTAGCAAAATAATGTACGGCCTTCAAGAGACCAACAGAGAGGGAAAGGATTTACAAGTTTGCCTTGCAAAAAAAGTCTATTTACATTATTTATATAATATTCTTTTTTTTTTTTTTTTTTTTTTTTTTACAAAGGCATCACCACATTATCAAGGCCCAGAGGCCATTCAAGGATAAGGGTTAAAGAGTGTACAGTAGAAATTGGTCAATATAGTAATCATTAGTAACGAAAATTTGGTAAATTTAATAACTTATATGGAACGGCTCATCAAGAACTTATTTACTTTAGACTTGAACACAACTATATTGTAGTCAGCCGGAAAGCAGGAAAACGGAAGACAATTCCACAGGCGTGCAGTTCTAAGAAAGAAGCTTTGTTCATGGAATCTACGTTTAGGTTTAGGCACAGATAAAGAGTGGGGGAAATTATTGATAGTGTTTACAGCTAGACGAGTGTTTCTTGTGAAAGTTTGGCGATCTTATTCTACAGTTACTACTACTACTACTACTACTACTACTACTACTAATAATAATAATAATAATAATAATAATAATACTATAAATACTACTACTACTACTACTAATAATAATAATAATACATTACATTTCCATCGCAAACTTCCAACTATTTCTCACCTCATTCACTCACGATTCAAAACATTCAATGCGCAAGCAAGTACGTATTATGTAGATGTGTTAAATGTTCAGTCGTTAAACCAAAACATTCTTTTCATAGAATTCAATCACAGAAAATTGTTTTGATATTCATACATGAGCAGATTTAATGGCAACATCGTGAATTGGTTAAAGTGCGGCTCAAACATAAGGAGCTCAAATATCCATTCTGCATCACTAACACTATCACTAAAGCAGATATGAATGTCCGCTGAAGGAAAAGACATTCATTTCATAGCAAGCGGCTAATATGTGCAGACAGGCTTTTGGTGATGTCTTTATGGCACACATGCAGATGACTTCATCGCTAGAAGTATATAAATGCAACTTTGGCTGTGTGTGTGTGTGTGTGTGTGTATAGACTCTGAAACAGGGCTTCGTTCTTAGAACTGTTCGCCTGTGGAACTTTGTTCCGTTTGCCTGCTTTCCAGCTGACTACAATCTAATTGTCTTCAAGTCCAATGTGAACAAGTTCTTATTGAACCGTCCCCCTAAGTAATCCAAGTTACAAAATTCCCACTAATGTTTACTACGCTAAAATAACAATGACTAATGTATACCTATTAACCCTTATCTTCGAGTGGCCTCTGGGCCTTGATAAGCGGTGACACCCATGTAAAAAAAAAAACAACAACAAAAAAGACGGCTGAGCAGATTTTCTTTAAAATTTCCAGAACTTTAGTGTATAAGTCTGGAAGTGGTCTTAGCTAAGTTTTATCTCAGAATACTCCCGATAATTGCTGATAATCGATAATGGAAACCGTTATTTTAATTTATCTATCATCGGTAAAGCCATGTTTTCCATGTCGTCGCCTAGCAACAATGATAAAACAAGGAGAAGTGAAAATTCTACTGTGGGTAAGTTGATAGTGTTTTTTTTTTTGTTTGTTTTTGCCTTACGTGGTCTGTAGGTTCAAACCCTGCACGTAAATTTCTTAATGTTTCTTTCGTTGACCAAAAAGAAGTTTATATAAAATAATTTTATAAAAGAAACAGTAGGTTCTCTAGAATGCAATGTAGAATAACATATATTTTGGACTGTTATATATGAAGGCATGTGAAGTTTCCTCCCGGTTGATTTCGCAGATATCGATAATAATAAAAATATAGGAGTGTGACATATTCTTTGATCATCATTCAATCCTGGGCAACGTCGGGTCTCTCTGCTAGTATGACATGAACTTGACTTTGAGTTCACTGATCTCCATGGGAAAATAAGCAAGTGGTTAACGACGATAGTTCATGTCATTATACAGGGTGTCCAAAAAGTCACTGAAGGGTTTTGAACTTAAATAGATTCTTTATTTTTGATGATATCTTTCTGTAATTTTAATACAATCTGACAAAGACACTGGGAAATTTTAAAAACCTGCAAAATTCAAACAATCTTTATTTATGAAAAATAATGTATTTAAATGTTGCCCATTTTTAACGTCGCATATTTGTGCCTTTTCCAAAACATTATTCATGACAGATTGCAGAATCTCTGGATTGCGATTAAACACCCTTATTTCGTTCCTGATGTTTTCCTTCAATTCTTGCAGGGTTTAGTGTACCCAAAAGTCGTGGCTGGGTTCGAATCTCATGAACGGCAGGAATTGTTATCCAACATTGATAATTGTGTACGCATGAAACACTAGTGTCTGTAGGTATAAATGAATAACTATTATTTAATTATGATTGTAATTATACTTATTAAGCCCTTAAAAATACTTAAGGATAGGCACTGTCCGCAGAATTATAAGGCAGTCAACTAGTGTCTATGCAATATTTACGATTTCTGCTTATTATTTAATTATGTATATATAAGAAAATAATTTTTTGAATTAATGCTTTCTAATAATTTCATACACACACATTTAAATTTAAGCTAAATGTAATGTAACTGTTTAAATAAACTATACCTCATTTGATTAACCTTTTATTCTTCTATGATTTTATCTGTCCATATTAGAATTTTAATTGAAATATTCTAGTGTTCACGTTAATTTAAAAAAAAAAGTAAATTCAAATTGAGAAGGCAAAAAGAAGTCCGCACAATGGAAAATTGTTATTTAAATATAACTTTAGGACATTAATGGGCTGTCCCCTTTTCATGTAAGTAAAAAAAATAGTAATTAGGAATTAGTTAAATGTAAATATGAAATAGGATAGTCAAGGATTCGAACTTGCGAAGCTAGACTTGGAATTAAGAATTCCAATCATAAGTTAAAATAAATACAGAATGTTATTGAAAATAAGGAATGTGGAATTGCCATTGTTTAGCTCACATAAAATAGTTAGATATCTGTTTATTGAAAAAGGAATGTAATGATGAAATTCGTTTCTGTTATAAAAATGAAAATTAAAATAAGGAATTTAGAAAAGGACAATGGAAAATGTTATTTGTAAAGTGGGTTACGAAAATTAGGTTAGAGGGTCGGCTTTGTAAGAAACACGTGAATAACAATGCATGCTTAAACACGGAGGCATGTCATGCAATGTGGCTGAGAGGCACGTGGGTCATGCAATGACGTCATGAGTTATGAATTTAGTTAGAGAAGTCAGAATCAGAATCAGATCAGTTAGATCAGAAAAGCAGAGAGGTTCAGACCGATTCTCGGTTCGAGTCAAGACACCCTCTGGGAAGCGAGAGGGTTTAGAAATAACCATATAGCAACTTTGAATCCCTGAACTACAGAATCATTTCCGACCGGTCGAAGAATAAATGATCATCATGTTTTTTATAACTGCTGTCTTTCTGTGTTCATCATTACAACGAGAAAGGTAACGTGTTTATATTATATGTACAACTGTCAAACGTAAATGTCAAACGCACTCTCGGTCTATCTATCAAGATATTCACAAATCTCTTCTAGTTTAATTACAGGTTAGGCTCTCTTGTAGTAACATGTACACTGTCTTATATACATACATAACTGTCTCTCTCTTTATATATACCTGTTTATGTCTCCAATGTGCTATCTCAACAAACATGAACATTTAAAACAATATGAACACTCACAGTGAATATATAATATCTAACATCCAACAACATGATCACACAACATGAACCTCTAAGACACTACTAAGACGAACATAACAACAACAACAACAACAAATATAATACATTAGTCGTCATCTAAATAAGAACAATGAAACATAGTCTCATATTTGGTACCTTTTAAAATAACACGCATATGTAACATATATATATATATATATATATATATATATATATATATATATATATAAATTTAGTTGTTAAAATTAAATTCTGAAAATCAAAATATGGACGTATATATTCGAGTTAAGAATTTATTGTTTGACAAAAGGAATATATAGATGGGGTTATATTAATTTCCTAAATCCATGGATTTTCAATAATGGCTCATATCATCAGAGATGAAATGCGGTTAGCAAAATGTTCAGCTGTGAAAATGCACGTATTTTGCTTTTCAGCACAAATATTGAAAATAGTTTTTTGGATGGTGAATGATAGTTGTATGAAAATAATTATTAGAAAAGGGAATTTCATACAACCTGGGCAGTCCATTATCGGAAGGAGTATAATGTCCTCCTGGTTTTATTTTCAATTAGCTATTCTTATATTAGAGGGACTTGATGCATATGCGGGGCTGAGTGTGAGGTTGTCCAAACTTAATCTTACTATTTATATAATAAGCTGTATATCTATCTGTCAAACATATACCTAAGCGCAGATACTCATACACACGCGCATATATATATATATATATATATATATATATATATATATATATATATATATATATATATATATATATCATTCACATACATATATACATCATGATTTTTTAGGGGTACAGAATTTAAATATCGCAATCATAAAGGTAAATAAAGAAAAAAGGGCGAAGCAGAGAAAAGAAAAATAAAAGGTGGAGTCAGCTGACTGGTTTCTCCCTCGCTTTCTCAAAGAGGGAATTTAAAATGAGGAAAGGGAAAATATGTACATTTAAAATGAATAACGTGCATTCCGTTATGTGTTTGTGTGGGGGGGGAGGCGTGAAGTTATTAAAATAAAGCAACATTAAGATATTTTTCGAATATCCTAGAGACTAATCACGCTGAAACCTAAGAGACATTCCCTCTGTTTACAGAGAGAAGGCCTTCTCAACCGAACGTGAACAGCCTCTAAGATCTTTAAATGGAATGTTGAATGAGCACGACTCAGAATGGAAAATGAGTTCGTGCTGAAGTTCGCTGCACATGACGGGGTTTTCATAAGATGGTCAGTGATTGAAGAACCGTATGTGTTAAGTACGTCAATTGTTCGGTATGTCTCATTTCTGATTTTGGTAGGTACGTGTTGTTGGACCCTTCCATCCGAACTCAATGTCGTTCGACTCACATAGTTGGCACTGCCCCTTCATTCAAAATTGTAAATTACATTATCATTATGATGGGGAGCTAGAACATCTTTTCGAGAGGATGGCATTAACGTCCTCATAGAGAACACACCACACACATTTTAAGCAAAATAACACACACACACACACACACACACACACACACACACACATATATATATATATATATATATATATATATATATATATATATATATATATATATATATATATATGCACGAGGGTCATTCCAAAAGTAAACACTCCTATTTCTGTTTTCAAATAGTTGAAGAGTTAGAAAGACGGGAGCGACCTTTTCTCAATGCACTTTCGCCAGAAATTCAATGACGCATCTCTGCTTCCGACGCATGTCCATGACCAGGGTTTCTTTCTGAGAGTGTCACAGCGTCAATATACGCAACAGAGAGATAAAGTTTCAGGTCACGTATGCATGAGTTCAGTCATCATAAAAATGCAATTTGCAATAATCCTTGATCTATTCGGGCGGAATAAAATGTAAGAGGATTTACTTTTGGAACGCCTCTCATGTATATATATATATATATATATATATATATATATATATATATATATGTATATATATATATATATATGAGTGTGTGTGTGTGTGTGTGTGCATATATATAGATATATAGAAATATATATATATTATATAATATTATATAGTGTGACGTGTTCCGGGTCTAGCCTGGGGGTTAGGAATTTGGCAAGAAATTCTATACCCAAATACACGTCGTAAGAAAAACAAAAAGTGTGGAATTTTGCCGGCCGTAATGATATCACAACCGCATGGCATTTCCCAAGTTTAGAATCAGTGGAATCATCATGGACTACCCGATAACATTCACGTTTAATAATAAAGATGGCGGGGAATGAAAAAGGTTGGACACCAAATGAATAACGTTAAAATATATAAATGTATTATTCAAACAAAAAAAAAAAACGAAGGAAATAAAATAAATAAACAGTAATAATGAGAGTCCAGTCACAGGCAACATCAGATCAGGATGGGGGGGGTCATTGGTGGGGATATATTATTTTTTCTCTTCCTTTTCTTTTCTTTTCTTTCTTTTATTTTTTTGATAAAACACAGAGTCACAGTTAAAACAAAAAATTAGAATATTCAAAATGAAAGTCGGGTCACAAACTTTGGCAAAATATAAGGACACAGATAAAACAAGATATCAGGATAATCAAAATGGAAGTCGGGTCGCAGACAATATCAGGTTGGGATGGGGTTATGATTTCTCTTTTCTTTTGATAATACATAAAGTCACGGTTGAAACAAACATTAGAACAATCAAAGTTAAAGTTAGGTAACAATGTTCTTTCTCTCTTTCCCTCTTCTTTTCTTTTTCCAATTCTTTCACCTTTATGCTTGGTGAGGAAAGAAATTATTTGATGCAAGTGCTAAGTCTATTTATATGTAACATTTTTAGTTAAGGCTTTTTTTGATCCTTATATAATTGAATTTTCTTTTGTAATTTTAAACTTTTTAGAAGACGGATTATGTAGGTGCTAGTAGCGAATGTCTCAAAGATTAGATAATAGAGTAAAACAACATGTTCCATCCATGTTCCATCCAAAATTCGAAATGGAAACTACCTACCTTCGGAGGTTTTGAACAATACCCATGGCTCATCTATAGGAGAGCACCTTATAAATAATCGTATTTGCGTTTTAAATTTTAGTGCTGACTTTTTTCCATCCTTAGCAAGTCGCACTCTCTTTACCATCTCAAAATTCTAGAAACTATATATATATTAAGACTCTGAGACCTTCTCTTTGCAAAAAAAAAAAAAGAAAATCTATTATGGCTTAATCTAGTTTCTATTTAATAATTAATCCCCCCCTTTTTATATACATATATTCCCCCCTACTTTTTCATCTCCGATTCATTGTTCCACCTCTTTTCTTTTTAAAACGTAATTAAGCTCGATTTTAGCTCTGTTGAGCGAGCTTCGAACCGGTCAGCTGACGCATTCATTTTTATTTTTTTAATTTCACAATCTAAAATAAATAATGATTTCGAACAAGTTTAAATTTAGTCTTTACATAGCCATAATAAAATTTTGTACCCCGCAAAAAATATTTGAATATATATATATATATATATATATATATATATATATATATATATATATATATATATATATAAACTACTTCATTTACTCACATAAAATTAATATACAAAAGTATAAATTTATGGATAAACTTTAAATATTTATTTCAAAAGTGCTCAGTACGTAGGTAGAGCTAGTTAGTTATTTATAAAATATATATGGCGATTAAGCTACACTGAATATTCCGCGTTTCATCCACTCTAAGATTCTTTAGGCTTATGCAAGAATTTTGGGGTTTTCTGTCGTTTTTATATATACGCACCTTCTATTGAGATTTTAGTTAGCCAATCAGCTTTCGAGTATCCACCGCGCCCTTCCTCTCAGCAAATGGACATGCACTTATATGACAAAGGCCCATTTGACCTCTGCTTGACCTGGTTCTTTGTGTGAGTTCTATTTAGCCTGGATATCTAGTGTCTTGACCTGTTCTAAATCTAGGTTAGTTTTTTTATGTTATATATATATATATATATATATATATATATATATATATATATATATATATATATATGAATATATATATAGAGAGAGACACACACACATATATATATGTATGATAGTTTTTGTATATGCATATTTATTTTATTTTATTTATTTATTTATTTGTCTATTTTCTATTGTTTTTGTTAGTTTTAAAGTTATTTTGTATCTCTATCCTAGAGTAAATTTTATCCTATGAACACAGTTGTTCATTATTTCTCTCCTACAGTTTAATAGATTTTGGGGTTCTTTAAAGTACAGGATAGCAAATTTTTCATGAAGGCATAATCTACATTGGTCGTCTAGGTCTCTACAGGTGTTTGCTTGTGTTACTATTTTCCATTCGACTACCGGCAAACGGCCGCTTTCCTTAAGTTCCCAGTATTTATTTGCTAGCGTTGTTTTCATACGGTGTTTTTTTTATTGTTGAATGTACTTTTGTGGTCATAATATCGAGGTCTGAAATCTAAGGATGTCATACCTACGTAATATTTCTTGTTATTCAGGTTTTCTTTCGCAAATATTGTGGCCTGGTAAACTATGCTTTTGGTTAGACATTTATTCTGAAGTGGGCAAAGTGTGCGGTGCGGTATCTACAGTTGCATTTATCTTGTTCGTTATTAGTTTTTTTCTTTTTATTACTAGTATAGTTGTTGTTATCCGGAGTTGGTTTATTATTATTATTATTATTATTATTATTATTATTATTATTATTATTATTATTGTTATTATTATTTCTGCTAGTTATATATGTGTCTTTTGTGTTAATTTCATTTTTTCATGGTGTCTACTCTTTGTATTATTTATTTTGTTGTTGTTTACATTGTTTTTATTTAATATTTTATTATGTGCTTTAATTATCATCTCTAAATTTTAGCAGGAGCTGTAGGATAACTTTAGGCTATTTTTATTGAAAATTTTGTGTAAGGGGTTGTTTGCGGGAAAGTGCTTTTCGATAATATCTAGACATTTCTTGCCAACTTTTGTTTTTAACATTTGATTGTATGGGGTCGTATACCAGATTATATTTCTTTTTCTTCTATTTGTAATTTTATTATAGTTATTTGTGTTTTGTTGCTTATATTTGATATCAATATTTTTGTATCCCCTATTTTTAGAGCTGTTTCGTAGATATTGGTTGACCTGTTAAATGCATTTTCATTGCTTGAGTTATTGCTGAGTCTACTTACGATCGAGTTAGGAATCTGTTTCATAATTGATGGTGGGTGATTGGACTTAGGGTTTACGTATATTGGGGTAGCGTTATCTTTTAAGTAGGGTTCATATGTGTTTTTTTTCTAAATTTAACGTGACGTCCAGGAAGTTTGTTATTTTTATGTTAGCTAATACGTTTACTTTAGGCCTAATTTTTTCATTTCCTTGTGTATGATTTTCTTAAAGTTAGCTCTCTTGACTTTGTTGGAGTCTTTTATTATAGCTAATCCGTCATCTCTATATAGGCCGATATCCGTAGTATCAAATATGCTAGTGAGGGTATATAGAATAAATAATCCCACAAGATCTGATGCCTCTGCAGAATCCCTGGCACCCATCGCCAAATCAAACGACTTTGTCATTTTAGTTTTTATCCATTGGTTATTGTTATTTATTAGAACTGATTTTCTACATTTTTTTTAATGATGTTGATTTCTTCCGAGGATATATCAGTGTACGCCTCGGCAAATTCTAGGGCAATGTTAAAAAGTTCCTCGGATATCGAGGGATAGAAGTCTATGATGTCGAACTGTATAAACGTACATTTACTTTTGTTTTCTATATTTTTAAACCAGGTGATTACTTCGGCAGTATTTGCCCACTGGTTTAATTCTAGGTCTTGTTTGATTTGTTTGTTTACTCTAGAAAGTATTGCTTTGCTAATTCTACCTATTTCTGGTTTAGTTGTAAGCGAGTGGTGGAGTTATTATTAAAGTCCCATTTGTAGTCTTTGACAGAATGTATGTCTCTCTAGGTTTCAATTTGCCAACTTTATCGCTAATTTTTAGTTTATCGGTAATTTGTTTTCAGTATTTATTATATCTTTGTAGTCGCATTCGTTTGTATCCAGTTTTTTGTAGTATTTTGTAATGTTTTCTGTGATTAGTTTGTTATATTCTTGTTTATCTATTTTATAAAAGTTTCTAGTTTTATCTGCTTTTACAAAGATTTTATTAGAGCTGTTTATGTTTCTAACGATTTTGTGTAGTTTCCGTTGGAAATTGTTAGGTTGATTGTGGAATTCTAAGTTTTTAATTACGTTTAAAAGGTCATTTTCAAAGTTTATCAAAAGGTCTATTAGTTTCGCATTTTTTAGGCTTTTAAAACCATAGGATTCTTTTTTGTTTACGTTTTCATTTTAAGGAAGAAATTTGCTCGCCATCGTATTCGGCGTATTAGTTAATCTGTTTTTTGAATTAATTTAATAATATAGCTATGCTTGCTAGGTGTGGGGATGTTTTTTAGCGATGTTTCGAAATTACCCTTTCGATATCTATTTTTAATGTGGTGAAATAAATTCTTTTGAGAGTGCTCAACTGTTTCAGGAGCTAAGTATAACTACTTCATTTACTCACATAAAATTAATATACAAAAGCATAAATTTATGCGTCAAATTGAAGTATTTACTTCAGAAGTGCTCAATACGTAGGTAGAGCTAGTTAGTAATTTATAAAATATATATGGCGCAGTGGATACTAGAAAGCTGATTGGCTAACTACAATCTCAATAGAAGGTACATATATATAAAAACGGCAGACAACCACAAAATTCGCGCATAAGCCTGAAGAGTGGATGAAACGTGGAATATTCAGTGTAGCTTAATCGCCATATATATTTTATAAATTACTATATATATATATATATATATATATATATATATATATATATATATATATATTGAGATTGTCGGATTGACTTCCTCATCTTGGTTGTTATAGTCACAACGTTTCGGCCGTTTTGCCCTCCAGCCTTCATCAGGTGTTTTGTATCGAACTGGGGAACCTAGTACAGACAATGACTATATATATATATATATATATATATATATATATATATATATATATATATATATATATATATATATATATATATATATATATATAGCTATTATAAAATTGTCACAAATCTTGAGCACTCTGATCGCAAATTATACATTAATGATGGCGTATATTGTTTTCTAAAAGGAAAAATCATTCCAAATAATGTGATCGTGTTTTGACAGAAAATACTGTTAGACATTTAGAGTTCAGAAAAGACAACAAAGCAATGTCTCCAGGACTAATTGGCATTTTGATACTCGTCTGCTGCGAAAATGGTAACACGCTATCATAAACATAAAAACAATAGAAATGATAATAATCTGCTGTTCAAAAGACAATAAAAACAGATTAATCTTGTGCAAATACTGATGAGTTTTTACTTTAACTCCATATTTTATTGCTTTTTTTCTTCCATTCTTTCATTCAAAAGTCGATTGTGTGTTTTATAGTATGTTAACGTTTAGGATATCACATTGACAAAGCAGTAACCTGTCAGATCACCTAAGTTAAGCATTGTTGAACCTGGTCAGGACAAAAATGGGTGACCATTTGAGAATACCGTGCTGTATATTCTTTCTGCTAATGTTGATATTATTTACAGTCGTCTTGAACTTCTCCTTGCAAATGGAATCGAGCTGTATATTATCAGGAGACGAGTGGTTAGTGATTTTGTAACCCTTGCTTCACAATTCAGCACATGTCACCCATCATCCCTCCAGACGACGGACTAGCATCCATCCTAACTTTTGTTAAGGCATTTTCTGCAGAAACTACATGTACATTTTACATCCAAATGGTTAAAGTTAAGATTAGGTACAGGCTTTCATTTCCGGTTACTGCTACTCTGATATATGGTGACAAATCAGAAAGTGTACCTTCTTAGATGACGTGAAATTCTGGAGAAACTTGTGAAAAAAAAATTATATAAATTTATTATAAACTGTTATTGACAACCCCCCCCCCAAAAACCCCAAACAAACAATAAAAAAAAACGAGTATTTGTAAAAAGAAAAAAAAAAACTGAATGTTTATTAAATTGTTAGGTGAAGGTACAGAATATTGATAAAGCTATTTTAACAGGGAGTGGGAGGGAGTGTTTTTTTTAAATTTTAATAAGCCAAAAGATACAGTGAAAAGATTTGATTAAAACGTTTGATTTTGTAATGTGAATTATTATGGGGAACTCTTTCTGCTTTGACACTGTGTAGCCATCTGCGTAGCAGTAACCGGAAATAAAATTCAGTGCGTAATTGTAACGCTAACTGATGAATTTGTTTTGTAGTTTTATATTTTGTAAACAAATAGTTTGTAAAGGATATATGATATTTACCACATAGATAAGAAATTAGCAGATACTATTAGGTTGGTGCAAAAATAATGTCGTTTTTTGACATTCAATTATATATATATACAAACGACATTATTTTTACATCAACCTAATACTAATCCCAATCAGGGTAGACGTGGGATCAACTGAGGTAGAGTGGGAACTTAACACTCTCCTGAGATCCAAAATTGAGATATGACTATCGGATTCTATTTTCTGTTTCATTCCAGATGAGCTCTGATAGTCTTACGGCAATACACCATTGGGTTATATCAGACGCATCTGTATAAGAGATCAAAAGCTAGATGTAAACTGTGTAAAACTGAAGAAGAAAAATAAAAATAAAAAAGAAAGATAAACTAAGGAAAGAATAAGGAAAGGGAAAAGGAAGGAAAAAGGAAGAAAAAAGACAATGAAAGAGGAAACAAAAGAAAAGGAAAAAGATAAAGAAAATGAAAAAAAAAAAGAAAAAGGCAATAAAAAGGAAAAAAGGAAAAGGAAAAAAGAAAAGTAAAAAGCAAAAAAGAGAAAAGAAAAAAGAAAAAAGGAAGAAGAAAAAAAAGGAAAAAGGAAAAACAGGGGGAAAATCTAACAAATCAGTATAATTTTGAAATTACACCTTTTTAGATGGATAGTTATAAGAAATGAAATTGTGTAAAAGACGAAAGACAAAAAATAAAATAAAAATAAAAATACACATTTTTTTTACAAAAAAGTCACCACTTATCAAGGCCCAGAGGCCACTCGAGGATAAGGGTTAATAAGTGTACGGTAGTCAACGGGACACTATCGTAGTAATAGTAGATGGAATTTGGTAAATTGGATTACTTAAGAGGACGGCTCATCAAGAATTTGTTTACATTGGACTTGAAGACGTCCAAAAGCAGGCAAACAGGCGTGCAGTTCTAAGAAAGAAGCTTTGTTCATGGAATCTACGTTTAGGGTTAGGCACAGATAAAGAGTGGGGAAATTATTAATAGAATCCAAAAATTGAATAAAAAAGAAAAAAAAAAAGAAAATTAGAAAAAAAAAACTATACAGTAAAAAGAGTGAAAGAAATGCAGCTAATGGACAAAAAAAGGATGGAAAAAAAAAAGGAAAAATAGAAAAACGAAAAAGGGAAAACGGATAAAGGAAGAAAAAGATAAAGGAAGAAAAGACAAATAAAAAAGAATTAAAAAAAAAAACAGTTAAAGGACAAAAGAAAAAAAACAACAGAGAAAAAAGAAAACGAAAAGAAAAAAGGAAAAAAGGATACATACATTCATGAATTGGTGGGAGAATTATATAAAATGGTATAGTAATATTGTGGAGTATACGGTTGCAACGACAACTCTTTAAAATTTTATTTATACCTTGAAAACTACAGACACACAAAAAATAGTAATATGGAGTTCAGGGATTGTTGTAACTTGTAAGAGAATATAGCGATCCTTCTTCATTCTTGGAAAATGCAGAGTATGCCTCTTGAGATCTTGAACTCGTCAAAGCAATGATAGATATAACCTTTGTCAACTCCTTCAAAATGAAATATCAAATGTAAAAGAATATCGTCAAAGAATAAGAGTTCGTATAGAAACGTTGTTTTAATTTGAATAAAATAAAATACGCATCAAGTGCGCTTGAAACCAATTCACAACGTAATATTAGAAAAATAAACAATTATTTTACTTGTTTGAAATTTATCACAAATATATTTCAGAGGTATACTCCATCTTCAGTGTGTTGTTTTGTTTCTTTTTTTTTTTTCCTTTTCTCCTTCCTTGCCATGTTGTAAATAAAAGAATATATTATATGTAAAAAAAAGTATGATGGTTAATGAACGTAGACATAGGATTCTTTATTCACCCTAGAGTAATGCTGGGTCTTACCGTTCGTTTCAAATTAAAAAAAAAACTTACAAAATTCAAAAAGATGTTAAGAAAATACTATTGAAACAGATTTTTTGGGTATCAAGCTTAGATGTCACTTTGGATTTATCTAGTAAATTGATAAAACTGTAAAAAAAATCTGCAATTGTTAAAAATGTGTTCACAATAATTTTCAAAGAAAAAAATAATTTAGTATATACCACTCAGAAAATTGGAAAAGCAGGTACAGGAAAAAAAAAGAAGGCGAGTTGATGATAAGCATAATAAGTTAAATTTAAAAAATAGCGAAAAAAAAAGGGAATTTAAAAGAGCAATGTCAAAAGAAGTGAAAACGGACATTTTATTTAGATGAGTTTTTTTTTTCTTATTTAGAAAATTTCTATAAAATTGAAGAGTTGCACTTTTCACGTGAAGTCAAGTGAAAATTCATTGATTACTTTCTCGGCTCGATTTAGAATGAATTACCAAAGAATTACCTTTTGGGGGATGACTTTGGTGCTATTTCTAATCCAGATACAATGCTGATTTTAATCAACCTGGCTTTCCACAGGAGAAAAGAAAATATCTGAAGTAAACTTTAAGGGAGGGGGGATTAAAAAAATAAATGAAAAATACACAAAAAAATAAATAAACCAAAAAATAAATAAACCAAAAATAAACACAAAGTCAATAAAAATAAACAAAAACAGAAAAAAACGTATACTTACGCAGATAGATATGAAAAGTCTTTATTAAAGTTTGTGCCTATTTCCATTCTATGGAGGCCAGGCGCGAATGCAGACCCCACAATTTTATTATACCATCCCTATTTAAGTTAAAACATACTTATCAAAGTATTATTATGTACATCTATATCAAAAACACTTGTAAGCGTATTTTTTTTTTAATTTTTAAATTTTTTATTTCCATACTTTGTGAACCAGGTGCGAACGCGGACCCCACAATTTTAATGAACCACAGTTCTGCAGGATCAAACATACCATTCCTGTGTCTCGATACATCTTCTATCATTATATGTAATCAGTTTTTTTAAAATAGTCACCCATATAGGAGCCTATTCATGACCAGACACACACACACACACACACAGAGCTTTATATATATATATATATATATATATATATATATATATATATATATATATATATATATATATATATATATCCACAAACAGTTCTATTTGTACGCACATTGATTTAAGCAAGCAGACAATCAATTCATAAAACGCACATACTGAATCTATACTCTATTTGCTGTATCCGTCTCTCTATCCAAGACTACAGTCTATATCTTTGCTTATATATAAAGGCACTTTGTCTGTATGTGTGAGCCCGCCCCTTCTGGACTCCAAGATGGTTGAGCTGATTTTCTGGAAATTTCACACAAATTTACTTTATGTGTCTGGAAGTATTCTTAGATAGGTTTTGTATCAGAATGCTTCCGGTAAGTATCAGAAATCGATAATTGAAAAGATCTGATTAAAGAAGGAACAGTCTGGTTTTGACCCTTAGACAGCCTAACATCACAAGTGCATTTGAAAAGTTTTATCATCACACACACAGAAGTTATATTTTCTTCTCTCACGAGGTATTTGAGGTAATTGTGGCAAAGGTTTTCATATCTATATATAAATTTAATTTTGATGGTTGTCATTTTCTCATTTGGGTTGTTTATCTTTTTTTACTAGAATATGATATATTTGGTAGGTTTATATGCTTCGATTTGGGGATAGGTTCTTTAGAGCATACACATACAAACAGGGGCATAAATAGTATATATTTATCTATATTTGTGGAGTATTCCGTTCCTAGAGTTCTCTAGTTAGAGTGCTTAGTTATCGTTTGGGGTCAATTATGTAGTTGGTATTCTAATGTAATGCTTCTTTACGATAATACTTCTTGTAGGTATATATTAACATTTCAATTACAAGCGTGCTTGACCCATAGATTATTTTAGTTACTTGTTTTCAGGTGATAAATTATTAATTATACCACATATACTCACCTTTATCTGGTTGGTGGCAAATTGTGTTTCTGTTTGTTTAGTTTTATATTAAACAATGACACTTGAGATAGTGTTGATGGTTAACGAGGGGATGGCTCCCTTCTTTAACTAATTATTTATTTATGCTAGCCTGTCCTTTAACGCTTTTCAGTAATGGCCGTTATTAATTAGAGGTGTGTAGGTTTATAGCAAGTATAGTTATTAATTTGTTGTGTATTGGGATTATTCTGTATTCTTTCAACTCTTACCTTTGTTTATTTATTAATTAGTTAAGATATTGGGAGTGAGGGTTATGAACTGTAGTGTTACTGCTATGAGGGGATTCCTATTCGCTCTTTTACAACTTATTTAAAGTGTAGCCACCAAAGTGTTTGCAATTTATAGCCGATTCAACTTTTACATTTAATAATTTATCTAATAATCTCATGTTTCTTCATTAAACATAGGTAACAGGGTAAAGTTAACCTTCCTAAGTATTTTCCATTCGACTAAAGGTGTTTTGTTCACCTCAATTAACTTTCAATAGTATAGCAAGAGTGAGGTCTTCGTAGCATATGCTTTATTATTTATTGACAGTGTATGGCCATTAAATCATTGAGGTGCTGCCTATGTAGAATTTTTCTATTTCTATTTCTGAAGTTTCTAAGGCACATTTTTTTCTTATCGAACCATTTGATCGAGTCCAAGGTGGTAATCCATTGATTGAAGTTGTATTTTCCTTTAATGGTTGCCTTAAATATGTCCTAAACTACCTTACACATATAGCATATATCGTTTTTAAAATTAAGGAGACCCTCAAAGCACCACTAAAACTACATTTTCAGAATTTTTGTCACACCTATCCCTTCATAAGAGATCATTAAGAAAGAATGAATAAAATCCCGAGTAAGCATCTATTAATTTTGAAAACTGCACAATTATTGTCCAACGAGGAATGAGTTGGCAATTTCTTTCCAGATTATTAGATAATAATATTAAAGAATGTATACCCCCCACCCCACTGTTACTAAATCATGTTCCGTGTCTGGTATACAACACTATAACAAAGACTATAAAATTCTTTATCCTGGACAACACAGCATTTAAGAGAAGATTGAGTTCTAAAATTAAAAACACTACTAAAAAATTTTTTTTTCTCCTACCTATCTTTTAAGTGAAATTCTTTTTTTTTTTTTTTTTTTTTTTGAAAGGAAAAATGAAAAAATGAAACTCAGGAGGCTCCCACAGTTCTACTGGAGCACCCAAATAAAATTAAGGAGGCCTCCCAGAGCACAAAAAAAAAAAAACAGTTCTCCTTCCCACTTTCTTTCAAGAGAAATGATGGTGATAATGACAATAGTAAAGAAGTGATAAATAAAATCTGGAGTTTGTATCTACTAATTTTTAAATTTCAATTTGAAAAGATGCTGATTCATTTCCTGTCGTATCCTAATTTGTACATAACGATATTGGAAATGGTTGCATTAATTTAACTGGCCCAACTGATCTTCAAAGAATGAATGATTATTTTTCAAATTTTAGACGTTACTGATACAGGACAACAGCGATAAAGAATATATCAACTTTGTGTCTTCTTGAGGAATTAGTTGGCAATATATTTGCAAATTAGTAGTTAATAACATTATGTAAGTAATTCGTAAAGATGTAATATCTGTATAGGAAACCAATATCCTACCTTACTAAATCTGGCCCAGTTGACCCTTGAAGAATAAATTTTAAATGTTATACATCCAGAGAAACGCTGGTCAAGCAAATATCAACTTTGTGGGTCTTTGCTCTGGAATTTTTACTGGATATACAGACATGATGAGCTTTTTCTAGTTTCACAAGGGGTATTCTAAAAGTAATGTCTTCTATATTTATTCTGTCCGAATGAATCAGAGGAGATTGCAAATTGCATTGTTATGGTGACTAAACTTATGCATTCGTGACCTGAAACTTTCATCTCTCTGTTGCCGATATGTGAGACTCTTAATAAATCAACCCCTGTCATGGACGTACGTCAGAAGCTGAGGGGCGTCATTGAATTCCTGGTGAAAGTGCATAAGAATGGTGATGACTATGTGAAAAATACTAATTCTAGAGTGCAAAAGGTTCTCGTTTTAATGTTACCACTTCCGTCTTCATAGCTCTTCAATATTTTTTAGTTAAAAAAGGCTTTAATTTTGGAATGACTTTCATATGACGTCACACACACAGCCATCGTTCATCGCTGGCAAAAGAGCAATGCGAATGTCGGTGACTATGTAGAAAAATAAATTCTTGAGTGCAAAAGCTAGCTCGTTTTAATGGTACCACTCCTGTCTTCGTAACTCTTTAACCTTTGGAGTTTTTAAAAAGGTGGCTTTACTTTTGAAACGAACTTTGCATATTTAAATCTGAGACTTTAAAATCGGTAGAAATAATTAAAATTCATAAAATACGCGAAAATGTTGCTAAAATACTTTATGTAATTTATAGAAACTTAACCTTGAATAGAGTCCATAAAATATTTGACATACAGAAATTTAAAAAAAAAAATAAATAAAAAATAATAATAATAATAATAATAATAATAATAATAATAATAATAATAATATGTATCACTGAACCAGTTTTGGTTCAGCAAATTAGATTTTCCAGACTTCTAAATGCAGCTATTGCTGCAAATTGATTTTTGCTTTCATCATTATGAATTCAAGAAACTGTTGTTTTTTTTTTTCTATAATAAAATTAAAATAAAAAAGAAGATAAATTCTTGTCAACCTAAATTGGCAGCTCCCATGACTACACTAACAATCACATCAATTAGATGAATTTTTTCTTTTCTTTCTTCGACATTTTATAGTTGTTTGTAGTGGGGAAATTGTGTATACATGTGTGTATGCATGCCCATAAATGTAACCACTTTATTTATAGGGAGAAGGAATCCGTTGGTGTTGCTTTTTGGTTTTTCCTAATTATATCGTCTGCTTTTGTGAGTCTAATTAAATTTCAACATAATCAATAAAAAAAAAAGAAAACAATATTTTCATAAATTTATTCCCGATGAATTGCAACCAAAAGTAAATGAGAAAATTATTTAAATAAAACCCAAATAACAATTTTCATTGAGAGCAAAATTATTGACACAGTTTTCTTACTTGAAAACATGGAAATTCACGTATTCATGAAAATTAACTCATTATAAAACTTCTAAAAGATTTTATTTGGGAAATTTTCTTTTAGAAAAGATTCTTGACTTGAAACAACAAAAATTTACCAACAAGCCGAATTTTTATCTTTGCATACAACTGTCACCATGGCAAGTTTTTTTTTTTTTTTTTAATGAAAATCGCTCCTAACAAAGCATGAAGCTGTCTGATATTAAGAGCTAAGAAATACTTCAATGTCAAAAACTAACTAACAATAGCTTGATAGATTCTCCCCCCTCCCAACAGCAATTTTTCCCCTTTGTCAGAAACACCACTCATGGAATGTGAGGACTAAAAGACAAAATAAGAAAAGTGAGAGTTACAAGGCTGGCGAAAGTAAACCATTTTCTACTTCCTTTAGATAAGTTGGTCCGGTTTACCTGTTTTACAGATTTGAATTGATTTGCACTCCCCGGCTTAACAATCACAAGCAATATGAATTGGAACAAATACATTGAAGACATTGCCAAGGCTGCGGCAAAGAACTGTTCTAGAAAAATACTCACACCTGAATGTATCCTATATCTATACAAAGTTAACATTCGCCCAGGCATGGAGTATTGTTGTTACATCTGGGCTGGTATATCTACCATCAGGGAGAGAGCTGCAGCATTAGCACTGTCGCCAAGCTTTGGTTGGTACATGATCTGAGTTTTTGTTGAGTTAATCACAAGGCTAAACTGAGTATAGACGTAGTTGAACGCATTCATAATCTGCTTTAGGTGTTCTTGTCATCCAACGCTGACATCCAAGACAGAGTTCTATACCGCCTAAGATGTGCTGGTCGCCTATAGTCATCTTCAAACTAATGTGTTTTAAGTTAGAGACAGCCAGCCAGACAGCAAAATCGATGTACAGAAAGCTGGCATGCTCCTGACGCTTCTCTACATCTTAGGGACCTGGACAACCATTCATATCGCAAGGCGTTGGAAAAGTTCCATCAACGTTGTCTGTGGAGCATTCCGGACATCTCATGAGAGGACTATTGCACAAACTTGACTGTCATAGTAATCTAATTTAAAACCTGCTTAAAAGGTTTAGACTTTTGAAGAAGAAATGAACAGAACTCATTGTTAAGGGAAATGGATATCCACTGATAAAGTAACTTAATCATCACCGCCCTTACTCATGTATGTAGCAATCCCATAGTTATTCATGTATGTAGCAATCACCACCCTTATTCATGTATGTAACAATCACCATCGTTATTCATGTATGTAGCAATCACCACCCTTATTCATGTATGTAACAATCACCATTGTTATTCATGTATGTAGCAATCACCACCATTATTAATGTATGTATCACACACCACCCTTATTCATGTATGTATTAATCACCATCGTTATTAGTGTATGTAGCAATCACCGCACTTATTCATGTATGTAGCAATTACCATCGTTATTCATGTATGTAGACATCAAAATCGTTATTCATCGATGTAGCAATCACCACTTTTATTCATGTATGTGCAATCACCATTGTTATTCATGTATGTAGCAATCGCCATCGTTATTCCTGTATGTAGCAATTACCATCGTTATTCATGTATGTAGCAATCACCACCATTATTCATGTATGTAGAAATCACCATTGTTATGAATGTATGTAGCAATCAGCATCGTTATTCATGTACGTGGCAATCACCATTGTTATGCATGTATGTAGCAATCACCATTGTTATTCTTGTATGTAGCAATCCCAGTTGTTATTCATGTATGTAGCAATTACCACCCTTATTCATGTATGTAGCAATCACCATTGTTATTCATGTATGTAGCGATCACAACCGTTATTCATGTATTTAGCAATCACCACCCTTAATCATGTATGTAGCAATCACCGCCCTTATTATTGCATGTAGCAATCACCATCGTAATTAATGTATGTAGAAATTACCATCGTAATTCATGTATGTAGCAATCACCGCCCCTAATCATGTATGTAGCAATCACCATTGTTATTGATGTACGTAGAAACACAGCCCTTATTCATGTATGTAGCAATCACTACCCTTATTTCGGTATGTAGCAAACACCAACTTTTATTCAGGTATTTTGCAATCACGACCGTTATTCATGTATGTAGCAATCACCAACGTTATTCATTTATGTAGCAATCACCACTGTTATTCATATATGTAGCAATCACCACCCTTATTCATGTGTGTAGCAATCACCACCCTTATTCATGTGTGTAGCAATCACCACCGTTATTCATGTATATAGAAAACACCACTCTTATTAATGTATGTAGCAATCACCATTGTTATTAATGTATGTAGCAATCACCATTGTTATTCATGTATGTAGCAATCACCCTTGTTATTCATGTATGTACCAATTACCATTGTTATTTATGTATGTAGAAATCACCATTGTTATTCATGTATGTAGAAATCACCATTGTTATTCATGTATGTAGCCATCACCATTGTTATTCATGTATGTAGCAATCAACATTGTTATTTATCTAAGTAGCAATCACCATTGTTATTCATTTATGTAGCAATCACTATTGTTATTCACGTATGTAGCAATAACTATTGTTATTCATGTATGTAGCAATCGCCATTGTTATTCATGCATGTACCTATTTACTATGCCTCCCCACGGGACAGAGTTAGACACCAGGGTCGTTTTTTAACGTGGAGAAAAGGTACAAAAATAAAAATTGTCTCAGTCGTGAAGAATTTCTCCTCCACCGAAAGAGAACAAGAAATAGAAGTGCAGCATCTGAAGAACAGATACTACACTTTGATCTCGTCCCGAAGGCCAAGTTCTGATACCAATCACCATTGTTATTCATGTATGTAGCAATCACCATTCTTATTCATGTATGTAGAAATCACCATTCTTATTCATGTATGTAGCAATCACCACCGTTATTCATGTATGTAGAAATCACCATTGTTATTCATGTATGTAACAATCACCACATTTATTCATGTATGTAGCAATCACCACAGTTACTCATATGTAGCAATCACCATCGTTATTCTTGTATGTAGCAATCACCATTGTTATTTATGTATGTACCAATCACCATTGTTATTTATGTATGTAGCAATTACCACCGTTGTTCATGTATGTAGAAATCACCATTGTTATTCATGTATGTAACAATCACCACATTTATTCATGTATGTAGCAATCACCACAGTTACTCATATGTAGCAATCACTATCGTTATTCTTGTATGTAGCAATCACCATTGTTATTCATGTATTTAGCAATCACCATTGTTATTCATGTATGTAGCAATCACCACCGTTATTCATGTATTTAGCAATCACCATTGTTATTCATGTATGTAGCAATCACCGTTGTTATTCATGTATGTGGCAATCACCATTGTTATTCATATACGTAGCAATCACCATTGTTATTCATGTATGTAGCAATCACCATCGTTATTCCTGTATGTAGCAATTACCATCGGTATTCATGTATGTAACAATCACCATTGTTATTCATGTATGTAGCAATCACCATCCGTATGTATGTTAGTAGCAATCACCACTGTTATTCATGTATGTAGCAATTACCACCGTTATTCATGTATGCAGAAATCACAATTGTTGTTCATGTATGTAGCAATCACCAATGTTATTCATGTATGTAGCAATCACCACCCTTATTCATGTATTAACAATCACCATTATTATTCACGTATGTAGCAATCACCATCGTAATTCATGTATGTAGCAATCACCCTTGTTATTAATATATGTAGCAATCACCATTGTTATTCATGTATGTAGCAAATACCACCGTTATTCATGTATGTAGCAATCACCATTGTTATTTATGTATGTAGAAATCACCACATTTATTCATGTATGTAGCAATCTCCACCCTTATTCCTGTATGTAGCAATCAGCATTTTTATTCATGTATGTAGCAATCACCACCCTTATTCATGTATGTAGCAATCCACCAATGAGAAAGAAAAGCATCGACAACCCTGGATCATGATAAATAGAAAGGCTGATATTATAATTTGACCTTATTGAGAGTTATACATATATATGTCACTATGGCCACTACTAAAAAACCCTAGGTGTTTGCTATATTTATTCACCAATCCAGTTCCTTTGATAAAGGTTTTAAACTTTAAAGTCTTAGTATCTTAATAGTATCTGTTTTAACTTGTTATTCTTGATATAAATTTATGTGCAGATGTACGAAGCTTTCATTCCATAGTCTGAAAATATTCTATTTAGCCCATAGAATTAGATGTTGACAAACAGAACCACTTTTTTCCACTTTTTTTTTTACATAAGCATCACCACTTATCAAGACCCAGAGACCACTCGAGGATAAGAGTGTACAGCAGTCAATCGAACAATATAGTAATTGTTAGTAATAGAAATTAGGTAAATTTGTTAACCTAAGTGGAACGGCTCATCAAGAAGTTGTTTACATTGGACTTGAAGACAATCAGATTGTAGTCAGCTGGAAAGCAGGAGCTCGGAAGACAGTTCCACAGGCGTGCAGTTATAAGAAAGAAACTTTGTTCATGGAATCTACGTTTAGGTCTAGGCACAGATAAAGACTGAGGGGAATTATTGATAGTGTTTTCAGCTAGACGAGTGTTTCTTGAGAATGTTTGGCGAGGGGGGACCATAGATTGAAGCTCAGTCAAGCACTTGCCATGAAAATAACGATAAAGCAGAGACAAACTCGCAACATCTCTTCTGTGAGATAGAGGTTGCAGAGAAGAGAAAAGGACATCTCTATGAGGTTACGAAGTCTATTTGTAACTCAATCAAGACAGGACAGGTCCTTTCTAGCAGCTCCTGCCCAAATGTGGCAACAGTACTCCATCCTTGGACGTACCTGGCTCTTATATAGATAAGAACAAAACTGGGAATCATCATATTAGATTTTACGTCAGTTTTGATTCAGATCTGCGTTGGGTGGCTTTGAACAACTGTTTCACATCTACTAACCCTAACCCTAACAGCTTTCATCCATTCTTTGAACATGGCCATACTATCGAATCTCTAATTCTGTGCGCATGTCCCTACACTGACTATATTTCATCTTCCTCTGAACTCATCAGATATAAGCCTGTCTATGACTCACATTATACATCCATCACATCCCATTATTATCATTATTTCTCCCCATGCAACGCTGGTCCTCAACCCTTACTGACCAGATTCTACTTTCATGCATACAGTGTTTCACATGCCTAACTTCAATACTTACTGAGAGAAACCTGTATGCCTACTAGATAAATTTCTCAAATACCTAAGGTCTATCTGCACAAGGCAATTTGTCAGAACAACCTGGGATTAGGATACTTTTCATTAATAGTAAACCCTGACTAATTATTCAAAATAATATAGTACAGGATATAACGATAAAATTGTTGCCATAGAAAAGACGACATGGTTCCATTTCCGTTTGATGAAAATCAATTTTCTTTTTTGTTGCAGACTTGTTGGCCAGTTGTGTACAAATTCCAAAAGCGATAGCAGCTTTCTATCATTTCCGAAAGTGACACAATGTTCAACGAGCGATGTAGCGCTGTACAACTCATACTCTCTATCGATCCAGGTTATGACAACAGGACCATTTCCAGCACCCTCAAAATACAAATCTGGGCGGTTCAATGCTTGAAGGCACAGCTCAACAAAATTTCCAGCAACGATTATGGTCTTTGATATGGTTTCAAATAAGGGTCACATCCTGTCACCTCATATCTTCGAAGTCAACTTGAAAGTCAACACCAAAGTGTACCTGGATGTGCTGAAGAGCGTGATGATAACCTGGTGCAACCAGGTGGCCGCTGGTACACCCTGAGTGTGTCAGCCGAACTCGGCGCCAGCCCACAAATCCAAAGAGATACAAGCTTGGCTTGAGAAGGCGTGCTACAACTTTGTACCCTTCTCTCACTGGGCCCCCCCTACCCCCCCCACCCCTGACTCGAACACGTTGTACTATTTCGTTTGATCGTACGTCGATAACATCACCAATACGAGCACCCCACCCACACAACACTAAAGCCAGCCTGATCATTGCCATCTGCCAAGTATTTGCCGAGCTCTTGCCGGCAAGCTTGTAGAAAAGGCATGCTCCTAGCTCCAGACCATATCGAGACGGTTATTGAGGCTGAAGGCGGTTACATTGAATAGATATCAGCTCTACTAAATCATCAAGTTACCTGTATTGATTTTCTCAATAAAAGTTTTAAAATAAAGCTGTAATGTTGTTTTCGTTGGATCAACAATTTTATTGTTCCACCCTTATTTGCGGCCCAAATAAGGTCTTCTCAGTATGGCTAACCCCACAGTGGCTTTTTTGAGGAACAGTGCACTTTCTTCAAGTAATGTTGCCTATAGTAAGCGCACGAAGCAGGGTACTCTACCAGACTATATGAATTCTTGTTGTGGAATCCAGTAAGACCAAGAGATTACAAGAAAGATATACTATAACATATTTAAATGGTCAATTGGGGAGAGGAAAATAAAGTTCTTAACTTCTTTACTAACTCAACATTTGAGACACAAAGGAAGTTTAATTGAATATTGGAATATCTATGTATCTCATATAAAGATCAAATGTTAGCCTCTAAGAAGGGATTCCCTTGATTTCTGTGAACTTCCATTGAAATAAAATGTAACCCAGATAGACTATCCTCTTGTAAAATAGTAATAATAAAGTAATAATAAAGTAATAATAAAACCATAATAAGTAATAATAGAGTAATAATGAAGTAATAATAGAGTAATAATAGAGTAATAATAAAGTAATAATGAAGTAATAATAAAGTAATAATAGAGTAATAATAAACGCATAATAGAGTAATAATAATGTAATAATAAAGTAATAATAAAGTAATAATAGAGTAATAATAGAGTAATAATAGAGTAATAATAAAGTAATAATAAAGTAATAATAAAGTAATAATAGAGTGATAATAGATAAATAATAAAGTAATAATAAAGTAAAAATAGGGTAATAATAGAGTAATAATAGAGTAATAATAAAGTAATAATAGAGTAATAACAAAGTAATAACAAAGTAATAATAAAGTAATAATAGAGTAATAATAGAGTAATAACAAAGTAATAATAAAGTAATAATAGAGTAATAATAAAGTAATAACAAAGTAATAATAAAGTAAAAATAGAGTAATAATAGAGTAATAACAAAGTAATAATAAAGTAATAATAAAGTAATAATAAAGTAATAACAAAGTAATAATAAAGTAATAATAGAGTAATAACAAAGTAATAACAAAGTAATAATAAAGTAATAATAGAGTAATAATAAAGTAATAACAAAGTAATAATAAAGTAAAAATAGAGTAATAATAGAGTAATAACAAAGTAATAATAAAGTAATAATAAAGTAATAATAAAGTAATAATAAAGTAATAACAAAGTAATAACAAAGTAATAATAAAGTAATAATAGAGTAATAACAAAGTAATAACAAAGTAATAATAGAGTAATAACAAAGTAATAACAAAGTAATAATAAAGTAAAAATAGAATAATAATAGAGTAATAACAAAGTAATAATAAAGTAATAATAGAGTAATAATAAAGTAATAACAAAGTAATAATAAAGTAATAATAAAGTAATAACAAAGTAATAACAAAGTAATAATAAAGTAAAAATAGAGTAATAACAAAGTAATAACAAAGTAATAATAAAGTAATAATAGAGTAATAATAAAGTAATAATAGAGTAATAATAAAGTAAAAATAGAGTAATAACAAAGTAATAACAAAGTAATAATAAAGTAATAATAGAGTAATAATGTAGTAATAATAGAGTAATAACAAAGTAATAATAAAGTAAAAATAGAGTAATTATAAAGTAATAATAAAGTAAAAATAGAGTAATTATAAAGTAATAAAAGAGGAATAATAGAGTAATAATAAGGTAATAATAAAATAATTGTTAAACAGATGTGACTGCACATTCCTTAAGCTCACAAATTGAGCTCTCACCACAGATGCACGTTTGTGTCAGTTTCCGTTTTAGAGATGGAGTTTTAAAAGTGCATAAGAATGTTGAAAAGTATTAGAATTTGGAGTAATGTCACGATTAAGAGATTTTAGATTTGTTGCTGTAGTGAACACATTCGCGCGAGGACCTGTAAGCAAATCTTTTTGAGAACGATGAGGATGCAAGATGTTGATGATTGAAAAGAATAAGTCTCGGGGGATGAGAAAAGAAATAATTGATGAATTAGCAGCTGGATGTGAATACGCATCGCAGCAAAACGTGGGTAGAATTCTTAAAATGCTAACACATGAAGACCTTTCTTTTGCAACCTCGCCGTTCGAAAGTTATAAGTTTGTTTAAAGATCATATTAAAAAGAATTATGGATTTTGGAAAAAAAAAATTATTATGGCCAAACGCAAACAGAATTAAATTTCTTAATTTTTGAGATGAGGATTGATTATTTGTATTATTTGGATTCTTCAGAATACTGTTCTTCCCTTGCGTGTTATTTTCGCAACATTTCGGTCGGTTTAACCTCCAAGCTTCTTCAGATGTATTTGTTCAAATACTGGAATCTTTCTGTCAAACTCGGGAATCTTTCTGTCAAACTTGAGAATCTGCACAGAATTTTGAATGGAACCCTTTATTTAATTCACGTGGTAGCATGCTCTTGTTCTCTCAGCCATGACTTCTACCCAGGCATGGCTGACAGGACGAGAGCATACTACCCTGGTGGATTAAATAAAGCGTTCCGTTCGAAATTCTATGCAGATTCCTGAGTCTGACAAGACATACCTGGAGAAAGTCGGAGGTTACATTGGCTGAAACATTGTGAAAATAATACTCAAGATAAAAAACAGTAATATAAAGAAAGTTATTTGCTTATGACAATAGGTCAAATGTTTTAAGAAAAAGCAGAGCAGTTTTTCTGCACAAGACGATGGTTCTTATAGTGAATTTATTTATTAACATGTCATGGTACAGCTTAACCCGGATGCAAAAGACTTTTTATCCAGTCCCTACAGCTCTCTTATATCCAGGTCACACTTATATCCGGGGTTCTTATATCCGGGTTACACTGTACATTAACACAGGCTCTAATTTGGAACCAGAGAAAAATCTCTCTTATATCCGTTTTTCTTATATTAGTATCTCTTATATCCAGGTTAAACTGCGTAAAAAAAAATGAGTTGTACAGAATTTGTTGGGAGCTTTTAACTTGATTGGGTTCTGTTTTGGTCTTTGTCGCTGAGTTTTTTTATATTAAGATTTCCATGGAGTGCATAACTCCATAGCAATCTTAGTAAAAACACCGAGCAAAAAAGAAAAGAAAAAGCAGAACCCAATTTTTTATATAAAAAATATTGCTTCACTTCCCTTGTTGCTCCACTATTTTAACACATCAGCATAACTTCCGGTGAGTTCAGATTTAAAAAAAAAAAATCTCATCTAAACACTTCCGACAAAATCTACACTGTTAGGATATTTTTATCGATAATGACGTAACATACGTACTTCTTTAATTTATATATATTTTGTATATTTTGCATTGTATAGTTTGTATTTTATATTTTGTATTTTATATCATATATTTTTTGTTGTTTCGTACTCTTGATTTCATACGAAACTGTTTAACATTTGAATAAGAATAGAGGCCAACTCCGTGGAACTAGCATCACGGATTCCAGCGTTAATCCCTAACCCTTCAAATTGGCAGTTGACAAGTAAACATCATTTTTGTTCTTGCTTTTGGAGGAGAGAAAGCTGCTGAAACACTGGTTGGAACTTGTCTTCATTAGTTGTTTTTGGAATAATAAAAGTAATACAAATGTTAACCTTTAAAAGGAAAGAACTTTATTTGCCTTTTTACATTTACGCTTTTTAATAATGTTCACCAGCAACATATGTCTCGTTGGTTACGGGGCTAAGAGTGTAAAGCCTACTCGCCTGTCATGCTGGCTATGGATTGGTTAAGGAGAGAGAGAGAGAAGGGAGAGGGAGATGATGAGGGACTCTGGATAGCACTTCCTGGTTTGTGTCCGGTTTATGAGAAAGAGAAAGAGAGGGGCTAAGAAACTATTATTTCTTGGGGAATGGTATTATTTTCGTTCTAATTTTTGGCTTTTTTTTTACACAGTGATCACCACTTATTAAGGCCCGGAAGCCACTCAGGGATAAGGGTTATTGCAAGTACATTACGTTAGTGTGGATATTTGATGAAGTGTTTACTTAAGGGGCATAAGTGTTTACTTAAGGGGCATAAGTGTTTACTTAAGGGGCGTTAGTGTGGATATTTGATGAAGTGTTTACTTAAGGGGCATAAGTCCCCCGAAAAAAATAAATAAAAAGAAATACACTAGCAAATAATATACAATAACCTTTTGTTTATTTTCGTTAAAGGAAAAGAATTTCCTTTTTGTAATGTGTGCAAAGGTGGCAGTCTGTGTGAAAGAAGCAAGGGGGGAAGAAGGTGAAAATCTGAAAGCATGAGAGAAAGAGTCCGACTCCATGTTGTGGTGAAGTGAGAGAAAGAGAGAGTCAAGCAGTGTTCTTTGACGTGCGAGAAAAGCTGTCATTTCAGCTACTGAATTTGCTCGGCGACTTGTCTTTCTGCTGGTGTCTGATGTCCCTCTCTAATGAGAGAAGTTCTTCTTGCCTTTTATATTTCTTTATATGTCCCCAGAGGCTTGCAAAAACTAAGTTTTTTAAATCGAGACCTGACTGGTGAAAAATTCATATTTTTGACAAAAAAAAAACAAAAAAACAAAACAAACAAAAAAACGTGCTTTCAACTACGTCGGCCATTTCTGAAGCGTCCTGCTTTTTAACTCAAGAGGTTTGTGTGGGTGAATGCTATAATTCTCGCGCAAATGAATTTATAAATTTTAATATGTGTGGCTTAAAAAATAAAATAAGAAATAGCACATGCTCCCATTTCAGGAAATTTATGTAAATATATTCCTTTGTTTTTACTATTTAAATATTTAAAACCAAGATGTCCTGTTTTTTTCACCCCTTCCCCACTGCTTATTATTCTTTTACATGTGTCAATCTGTTTTGTTTTGTATTTAAAATGTTTACGTTGGTTTTATCTGAACAAGGATAAAATTTTGTAACTCATCTTTTTATACCATAATCACAGCAACTTATATTATTTCAATACAGATACAATAATACAATAATACCTTAATGTCATCTAAATAACTATTTAAATCCATTACATTCTTGAATGCTTCGGCAATTTATATCAGTAATTAATTACTTGATGCATTAATTAATTGTTTGATGTCTTAATTGTTTGATGTATTAATTAATTGTTTGATGAAATGAGTGATAAAGTTTTTTGTTATTTTTTAAGTTCCTGAAAGTATCCTGTATCTCTACAAGGCCACCATTCGCCCATGTATGGAGTACTGCTGTAACATTTTGGCTTGTGCATCTGCTACTAGTCTCTTGTTTCTGGACAGGGTTCAGAAGAGAGTCGCTAACCTGATAGGTCCTGAACTGTCATCTAAGCTTCAACCTCTGTCCCATCGACGTATTGTTGCATCCCTTTGCCTGTTCTACAGGTATTTTAATGGATGCTCCGACGAACTACAAGCCCTTGTAACCCCTCGACGTAAATACCCCCACCCCTACACCATAGAGATCCCTAGATGTAAGAAAGCCTTCTACTTTAATAGTTTCTTTCCCAGAATTGCTAGACTTTGGAACTTCCTTCTGGGATTCTGCTTTCCCAACTGTACTGACATTCAGACGTTCAAGTGTAATGTGAACAGATATCTCGCTGCTCAACTCCCTACATAGTATCCCTGCAACTTATGTCTCCAATAGTACCCTCCCACATATCAAAGTGGCACTGTGTTTTGTTTGGAGTGAAAATGTAATTTAAAAAAAAAATTATTTTGTTTAATGTTTACAAAGATCTAAATTTAGTGGAAAAAACAGGAGGAATCAAATAGACATCATAGCAGACTTTAGTTGGAAGGAAAATGTATTCTAATTATTCCATCCATAAATAGCCTCGAGTCTCTGGAGGGGCATAGGCTATCTACAACTTTGTAGATGCTTTTATAGTGAGTTCTTTTTTCGGGGTGAGGGTGCTGGCCCCACTCCCAACCTTCCCGGAAGGTACATATAGCGCTTAGCCTTCCCAAATGGTCATCCATCTGGTACTGGCTAGGCTTAACGTTGCTTAACTTTGGTGATCTGGCGAGGACATGTATTCTAATTGTCAAGTTTTGAGATATTGTGTAGAACAAAGATGGCGGCGTAGTTCAGATCAGTAACCAAGATGGCGACTAAGAATCAAATGTGGTCCGTGGCATAGTTAACCTCTTAAGTTCTGAGATATTATGTTGAACAAAGATGGCGGCGTAGTTCAGATCAGTAACCAAGATGGCGGCGAAGAATTAAATGCGGTCCGTGATGTAGCAAACGGCGAACTGATTGAATCCAAAATTCGACAATTTTTATAATAATTTTGCGACATTTTCATTGGTTGTTTAGCACAGCCGTTGGTTATAAAAATGATTGGCGAATCGATTCGTCTCATACCCCCATCAAAAACATTTTACACTAATTATACTGCATATGTATTTGGGACTGTTGTCTTCACTGTGGTTTGTCATACGTTTGTTTTATTCCTGTTCATCCCAAACAAGCCATATTACCACTTGGACATAAGGGGCTACTATTTAGAACCATATTTACAGGGAACTATGAAAGGAGATGAACGAGATGTCAGGTTACATTACATTTAAACATCTGCATAGCAGTAAAGTCAGAAAACAGGGAAGGAGTTCTAAAGTCTAACAGTCCAAGGGAAGAAGCTATTAGAGAACCGATCAGCCTTTGATATGATCTCAATGTATTTGTTCCAGTTCATGTTACCTGTGAATGTTACGCCAAGGAGTTTGAAGGATGTGTTCTCGGGTAGGGTGTTATTAGTCATGTTTATTGATGGTTGAGAAAGCTTCTTGTAATTGTTAAAGGAAAGAAGTTTAGTCTTAGTAGCATTAAATGTTAAAATATATTTACGAACCCATTTGACTGCAGACTGGAGCTCATTTTCTAAGTATTATGCCATTGCTTTAGGTATCTGTACATCTGACTTTTCCCCCTGCCTCTTATATAGCGTAATATCATCAGCAAATCACTTTCAGTCAGGGAAGCACGAAACAGGGAGGGAATTCCAAATTCTATCAATCCAAGCTATTAGAGTAGAAGGCTGTTCGGTATCTGATGACCTCTACAATGAAGAGGTAAGATTTTGTTGCTAAACAGTTTTGTCGGGGGGGGGGGTACGTACGTTGAAGATACAAGTGCAAAGAATTCATCAGAGCACAAATGTTTTGGTCGTTGTATTCTCTGGCCTTCTTCAGATGAAATTTTATGTTGTCAGAATTTTACGCTGAATACTCCTCATTCCACTTGTCTCTTATCAATCAAATTGTCACTGAAGCTGGGCCAAGAGATTGAACTCAAAACATCTGTTCTGTTTTCAGAATGTGAAGATTCAACGAAATTCTTATTGTCCTAAACAGTGTAAATAGTACCAAATTATCAGCAAAAATATGTGGGAATTAGAGATTTTGGTTTGCATATTTTTTTTTGGGGGGGGGGGGTAAATCCTTTTTATTAAAATATATAACAATCGTTCAGGACTGAATTGTTTTCAAATGAGTATCTTTTTATAGACTGCGCATTCTTTTATGAAAAATGATTTCAAATAAGATCTACCATCATTTTCAAATAAGAAAGAGCAATCAAGAAATTCTTATTATTTGGATTCTTAATGTGATGTGTCATCTTTCAACACTCAAAAGTTAATGTGCTAATCATCCTGTAATGAACATTGTGTAACGCTTACAAGGTTATGTATCTTCCCTCCTCTGTGTTAAGAACTTGTATACATCTCCATTCAGTATCTATATGAAGTCCCACAAACATCTCAGAACAGTAGAAATGTTCTCTCTCCCTCTTCATTGTTATAGATTTCTCCGTCTCTCCTTAAATATGTCCCCTATGCAGCACTAGTTCCGGAATTAACCTCACGTGCTCGGTGGAGCGTAAAACTCTTTTCATGCTGTAACTTTTTGTTTGTCTTTTGTTAATACATGCCTAAACTTACACCGTTGTTCTGTTTTCATTGTGGCTAATACCAAGCCATAACAATAGATTAGTTTAACTTCTTTTTAAAATATCACCAAAAAAGCCTTGACACGGTCTATGTAATCTATGAGCATCCATACACATATAAAGCTAAGTGTTTTTCTCGTTCTGGCATTGATATTAAAAGCCTACTTTTTCTATTTTAAA
>NC_136482.1:172592286-172664786 GCF_053919585.1 Euprymna scolopes
AGATGTATTGATGCTTTGATCAGTGTATACTGGTTGATAAAGAGGTGTACGAACTTGGTTATAATTTAACAGTAGATCAACTTTCCCAATTAATCAAGTATAGGCTCAGAGTTCTTATATACAGAGGAGTCAAGAATATGAAAATTTGTCTTCACAACTTACCTATTTTTAACTGAACTGATTTTTTGTAAAGTCTAATTGCTTAAATAAAATTCAATTTCAGCCCAAAGTTGTGTTCGAAAAAGAAAATCTAATTGGTTCTTTAGCTTTTCTTTCTCTCATCCAATGAAATCCAATCCCTTCCTTTATTTTTGATTACTTATAAATTCTTTTTTGGGGGCCGAAAGGTCCTACATTTTTGGATTCCAACTCCAACCATCAGCTGCTGCTGCCATTTTTTAATGGCTTTTCTCAACTGAGTTTTCTTAATAAAAAAAAAAAAGAATTATTTCAATTTATTGTTTTTTCTATTCATCCAATTTTCCCCTAGATTTTGAGCTGACTTATGTTCTTTGTATTTCATATCAACCAACATTGGAACTGGATGTGTGTCACACAGTGTCTTAATACATATTAATTATAAAGTAATTCTTATTCAAGTTGAACTACACAGAAAAGGTTTAATGCAATTCATTCTTTATATTCGTCCTATATCTGACAAAAAAAAAAACAAAAAAAAAAGAAACGCCACACATCTTTAGCAGTCACAAATGATCTATTTTCTCTTGTGAATCACCCCCCCCGCCCCGCCACGCCACTGAGTGATTTGGCCACACACTGATCAATCAGCTAGCAGGGCGCATTGATTCATCTGTCTCGTAAGGAACTTTTTTTTTTAGCTCCATTTGGAAAACACAGTCAGCTAGCAGAGAGAACCCGATCAGCAGAGAAGTCAAACATCTTTCTTTCTTTCATGTCCTTGTCCATTCGACATTCCAGCATTGACAATTTTCACGGAAAATAACTGCAGCCAATGTGGGTCTACACAAAAAACTTTCTATTTCTTCTTTCTCAATCCGGAAACAGTCTATCCAAATAAATCTTTTTGTTGTTTTGTTTTAAAAAGGGTTTTGTTATTTGTTCTGGGTTTTTGTGCTCGACAATTATTTTATTAGGGGTACTAACAACCAAGTCTCCTAAACATCACTTCTTATCGTTCTCTTTTGTCTCTTTACTTTCCTTGTTGCATTGATGCCATGTGGGTCTATTTACATATTTTTATCGCTTAACCTTAGTCATTTAATTTTCCATTTTCTAAGCAATATTTTTCATCTTGTAAGCAACAACCAGATCAGTTAACATTTTACTAAAACTGTTTTTTTACTTTCTTAGTAGCAAAAAAAAAAACCGAAAAAAAATTGTGTCAGACTGATTCTCATCTATCTGAGGGCTAAATGTCCCTTTTCCTCTTCATGTGGGGTCTGGCCAGTGGCCCTATCTAAATATCTGTTCTGTATAGTTTGGAGAGTTATGGATCACAGCACCAGAACTCTCTGCAAAGAGGACTTTTTTCCTTGATCACCGTTCTGTTCCATACGTTTCTTGCTGATAGAAGTTTACTTGTCAAGCGTGAGAAAAATCCTGACTTCTTTAGAGTTTGTCTATTTATGTTCTGCAACTCTCGCCATTTCACACAGTTTCTCTCGTTCCCCTCTAAAAACATGCCACACCTCTTGCGTCTTCTTCTTCTCCTGGTTTCCGCTTGCAGCAGCAAAGAGAGCAAACCTTTTGCTTTTTTGAGGTTGTTTGTAGCATCACTACTGCAGTATCACATTTGAGATTTTTATATTATCCCTTTTAGTCGACTAGTTTTTTTGAAGTTCAATCTTAAAACGTTTCAGTATTTTTCCTTCTCTTTTTTTAAAGCTATTTTCACCAAAAACCCTTTATCAACTTGTAGAGTTGAATGTGATAATCAAAGAAGAAAGCGCCCGTGTGTGTGTATCATGCGGCTATACAACTTACCTTCGGATGGGATCTGAGAAAAAGAGAAATTAAAGATGGCAGCCATGGATTTATAAGGTGGTATTTATTTGATCCCCCACCGAGCAAATTAGGCACAAGGCCGATTTTTAAAGTGAGGAGAGAAGGGGAAATGGGGACCAGCTCCCCAGGGAGTAGGGGAGCTGAATAGTGACAATTGGCATGAAGGGTTGCCCCTACATTGACCAAGATCTTATCTGTGGGGTCGCCCCCACATATGGTCTTTGCTTGTAGTATCTGCCGGAACAGATACTACACTTTGAGGTATTTATTTGCACCCCCACTGAGCAAATAAGGCACAAGGCCGATTTTTAAAGTGAGGAGTAAAGGGGAAATGGGGACCAGCTCCCCGGGGAGTAGGGGAGCTGGATAGTGACAATTGGTATCAAGGGTTGCCCTTACGTTGACGAAGGTCTTATATGTGGGGGAAACCCCACATATGGTCTTTGCTTGCAGTATGTATTTATTTGCTTCCCCAGTGAGCAACTTAGGCACAAGGCCGTTTTTTAATGTGGAGAGAGAGGGAGGGGGGAGGGAAAAGAGGGACCAGCTCCCGAGAGGTGGGAAATGGGAGCTGGATAGGAACTGTTGGTATGAAGGGTTGTCCCTACATTGACCAAGGTCTGATATGTGGAGTTACCCCCACATATGGTCTTTGCTTGCAGTATCTGCCGGAACAGATACTACACGTTGAGGTATTTATTTGCTCCCCCACTGAGCAAATTAGGCACAAGGCCGATTTTTAAAGTGAGGAGTGAAGGGGAAATGGGGACCAACTCCCCAGGGAGTAGGGGAGCTGGATAGTGACAATTGGTATGAAGAGTTGTCCCCCACATTGACCAAGGTCTTATATGTGGGATTGCTCCCACATATGGTCTTTGCTTGCAGTATCTGCCGGAACAGATACTACACTTTGATCTTTTTATTTATTTGCTTCCCCACTGAGCAAATTTGGCACAAGGCCGTTTTTTAATGTGGAGAGAGGGGTGGGGAGGAGGAAAAGGGGGATCCAGCTCCCGAGAGGTGGGAAATGGGAGCTGGATAGTAACTGTGGTCGTAGGGTGATCCCTACCTTGACCAAGTTCAGATATGTGGGGTTACTCCCACATATGGTCTTTGCTAGTCATAGCTGGTCTTTGCTTGCAGCATCTGCCGGAACAGATCGTATTTATTTGCTCCCCCACTGAGCAAATTAGGCACAAGGCCGATTTTTAAAGTGAGGAGTGAAGGGGAAATGGGGACCAACTCCCCGGGGAGTAGGGGAGCTGGATAGTGACAATTGGTATGAAGGGTTGCCCCTACATTGACCAAGGTCTTATCTGTGGGGTTGCCCCCACATATGGTCTTTGCTTGCAGTATCCGCCGGAACAAATGGTATTTATTTGATCCCCCACCGAGCAAATTAGGCACAAGGCCGATTTTTAATGTGAGGACTGAAGGGGAAATGGGGAACAACTCCCCGGGGAGTAGGGGAGCTGGATAGTGACAATTGGTATGAAGGGTTACACCTACATTGACCAAGGTCTTATATGTGGGGTCGCCCCCACATATGGTCTTTGCTTGCAGTATCTGCCGGGACAGATGGTATTTATTTGCTCCCCCACCGAGCAAATTAGGCACAAGGCCAATTTTTAATGTGAGGAGTGAAGGGAGGGGGAAGGGAAAAAGGGGACCCGCTCCCGAGAGGTGGGAAATGGGAGCTGGTTAAAGGTCAGGCATGTGGGGTTGCCCCCACATCTGGTCTTTGCTTGCAGTATCTGCCGGGATAGATGGTATTTATTTGCTCCCCCACCGAGCAAATTAGGCACAAGGCCGATTTTTAAAGTGAGGAGTGAAGGGGAAATGGGGACCAACTCCCCGGGGAGTAGGGGAGCTGGATAGTGACAATTGGTATGAAGGGTTGCCCCTACATTGACCAAGGTCTTATCTGTGGAGTTGCCCCCACATATGGTCTTTGCTTGCAGTATCTGCCGGAACAGATAGTATTTATTTGCTCCCCCACCGAGCAAATTAGGCACAAGGCCGATTTTTAATGTGAGGAGTGAAGGGGAAATGGGGACCAGCTCCCCGGGGAGTAGGGGAGCTGGATAGTGACAATTGGTATGAAGGGTTACACCTACATTGACCAAGGTCTTATATGTGGGGTCGCCCCCACATATGGTCTTTGCTTGCAGTATCTGCCGGGACAGATGGTATTTATTTGCTCCCCCACCGAGCAAATTAGGCACAAGGCCAATTTTTAATGTGAGGAGTGAAGGGAGGGGGAAGGGAAAAAGGGGACCCGCTCCCGAGAGGTGGGAAATGGGAGCTGGTTAAAGGTCAGGCATGTGGGGTTGCCCCCACATCTGGTCTTTGCTTGCAGTATCTGCCGGGACAGATGGTATTTATTTGCTCCCCCACCGAGCAAATTAGGCACAAGGCCGATTTTTAAAGTGAGGAGTGAAGGGGAAATGGGGACCAACTCCCCGGGGAGTAGGGGAGCTGGATAGTGACAATTGGTATGAAGGGTTGCCCCTACATTGACCAAGGTCTTATATGTGGAGTTGCCCCCACATATGGTCTTTGCTTGCAGTATCTGCCGGAACAGATAGTATTTATTTGCTCCCCCACCGAGCAAATTAGGCACAAGGCCGATTTTTAATGTGAGGAGTGAAGGGGAAATGGGGACCAGCTCCCCGGGGAGTAGGGGAGCTGGATAGTGACAATTGGTATGAAGGGTTGCCCCTACATTGACCAAGGTCTTATATGTGGGGTCGCCCCCACATATGGTCTTTGCTTGCAGTATCTGCCGGAACAGATGGTATTTATTTGCTCCCCCACCGAGCAAATTAGGCACAAGGCAAATTTTTAATGTGAGGAGTGAAGGGAGGGGGAAGGGAAAAAGGGGACCAGCTTCCGAGAGGTGGGAAATGGGAGCTGGTTAAAGGTCAGGCATGTGGGGTTGCCCCCACATCTGGTCTTTGCTAGTCATAGCTAGTCATAGCTAGTCATAGCTTGCAGCATCTGAAGAACAGATGGTATTTATTTGCTCCCCCACCGAGCAAATTAGGCACAAGGCAAATTTTTAATGTGAGGAGTGAAGGGAGGGGGAAGGGAAAAAGGGGACCAACTCCCGAGAGGTTGGAAATGGGAGCTGGTTAAAGGTCAGGCATGTGGGGTTGCCCCCACATCTGGTCTTTGCTAGTCATAGCTAGTCATAGCTTGCAGCATCTGCCGGAACAGATGGTATTTATTTGCTCCCCCAGCGAGCAAATTAGGCACAAGGCCAATTTTTAATGTGAGGAGTGAAGGGAGGGGGGAGGGAAAAGGGGACCAGCTCCCGAGAGGTGGGAAATGGGAGCTGGTTAATGGTCAGGCATGTGGGGTTGCCCCCACATCTGGTCTTTGCTAGTCATAGCTAGTCATAGCTTGCAGTATCTGCCGGAACAGATGGTATTTATTTGCTCCCCCAGCGAGCAAATTAGGCACAAGGCCGATTTTTAAAGTGAGGAGTGAAGGGGAAATGGGGACCAACTCCCCGGGGAGTAGGGGAGCTGGATAGTGACAATTGGTATGAAGGGTTTCCCCTACATTGACCAAGGTCTTATATGTGAGGTCGCCCCCACATATGGTCTTTGCTTGCAGTATCTGCCGGAACAGATGGTATTTATTTGCTCCCCCACTGAGCAAATTAGGCACAAGGCCGTTTTTAATGTGAGGTAAAAACCAGCTCCCCTAAAAGTAGGCAAAAAGGGGGCACTCTGGTTACCAAAAATAATAAATGTCCCAGTATAGAGGGTTTCCCCTCCATTGACTGGTACAAATTATCTTAAGTGCAGCATCTGCCGGAACAGATGGTGTTTATTTGCTCCCCCACTGAGCAAATTAGGCACAACGCCGTTTTTAATGTGAGGTAAAAACCAGCTCCCCCAAAAGTAGGCAAAAAGGGGGCACTCTGGTTACCAAAAATAATAATTGTCCCAGTATAGAGGGTTTCCCCTCCATTGACTGGTACAAATTATCTTAAGTGCATCATCTGCCGGAACAGATGGTATTTATTTGCTCCCCCACTGAGCAAATTAGGCACAAGGCCGTTTTTAATGTGAGGTAAAAACCAGCTCCCCTAAAAGGGGTCACTCTGGTTACCAAAAATAATAATTGTCCCAGTATAGAGGGTTTCCCCTCCATTGACTGGTACAAATTATCTTAAGTGCAGCATCTGAAGAACAGATGGTATTTATTTGCTCCCCCACCGAGCAAATTAGGCACAAGGCCGATTTTTAAAGTGAGGAGTGAAGGGGAATGGGGACCAACTCCCCGGGGAGTAGGGGAGCTGGATAGTGACAATTGGTATGAAGGGTTGCCCCTTCATTGACCAAGGTCTTATATGTGGGGTCGCCCCCACATATGGTCTTTGCTTGCAGTATCTGCCGGAGACAGATGGTATTTATTTGCTCCCCCACCGAGCAAATTAGGCACAAGGCCGATTTTTAATGTGAGGAGTGAAGGGAGGGGGAAGGGAAAAAGGGGACCAGCTCCCGAGAGGTGGGAAATGGGAGCTGGTTAAAGGTCAGGCATGTGGGGTTGCCCCCACATCTAGTCTTTGCTAGTCATAGCTAGTCATAGCTTGCAGTATCTGCCGGAGACAGATACTACACTTTGATCCCGGCACGAAGGCCGAGAACGTCCGTCTTCTTGCAAAGAAGGTCGGCCAAGACACTCGGGCGGACCACCATGGATTTATAAGGTGTAGTCTTGTGGAATCTCACGAGATTTTATCTTCCACTGCACGTGTATGCAAATGAAATGGGGTCAGTTTTCTAATAAAATGCCTGTTGGCAGAGGTGGTCGGGAGAACACATGCTGGAAGTTGAGAGAAAAAGTTGGTAGTGACGAATTCTAGCTGAACTTTTGTTTATTGTATTTATTTTATTTTGTTTTGCTGTTTACCAACCCATTTAACATTACAACTCTAGCACAAAATGCCATATTATATATAGGTGCATGATTTGCAATACGGAATGACCTTCATAAAATGACCTTTATGGAATTGCTAATAAAATTTATAGTCCTTTCTGCAATTCAATCATATGTGATAGAAATAAACGTCAATCTATTCCTGATTTCTCCACTGACTTTCAATCATGTCTTTATTTTATCGATACTATGTACAAATTGTCTGTACCTTTGACATAGTCTTCTCTTACTAGTGTACTAATTTGGGATGCGGAATAGTTTTGATAATGTTATATCACACCAAAAAAAATGCTAATATAAAGAAAGTCTAGATAACTACTTTAGTAAATAGTGAAACACGAAGAAAACGTATTTAAAAATACTAGGTGTTAGTACAAGTCCATGTTAATGGAATACGCACTCTCTTGCGTGCTTTGCACACCTTCTTTTATGTTTTCGCGTGACCGGAAGTTATATGGTACGAGCCACATCACAAGAAATACACATTATCTCTGCCATAATTTTACAGATAAAAAGTAGGGTCGTTTAGATTCGATGGTTATGAACTCCATTCAGGATGACAGCTTCTACTGATGAGATAATTACCAAAGTGCCCTCGCATATAGTCGAATGGCAGTAATACAAAAACTTGGATATTAATGGCTGAAACATGATGGACAATTCAGGTAAAAAGCTAAATTCATTTTTACTAGATATATAGTTGAATTGCAGAAAAGATTGTGAATTTTATCAATGATTTCATAGGTGGTCCCTTTTTTTTTTCTTCTGGTGTAGAGCCACTCGGTATAGTAGATAGTGAGTGAGTATATATGTTTTTCTTTTGTAGATTTTTCATCAGCTTGTTCAAGTTGAGGATGGGGCATCCTGGTGGATGCCAAACATTCACCCGCTATCTCATATATTCCAACCGAGAGATCTTTTTAAGATTCTGACTGTTTCTTTAAGTGTAATAGTTTGTATCTATCTTGCACTTAGTTCACTGGTTATATTTGTGAGGCAATTTTTTTTACATTCTTTTTCATGGGCCCAGTTGTTTCTATAATTACTGGATTGATAGAGATCTTCCTAAGATTCCAATTTCTTTTCATGTCCTACAAAAGATCTTGGTATTTCGTTATCTTTTCACTCTCAGCTTTGTTTGACCAAGCATCATTGGGACACTAACTTCTACTAAGGTTGCTTCTTTCTCCTTCTTGTCCCATTTCACGACATCAGGTTTTATAGCTCCGTTTTCTAGGTACGTAGCTGTAAGGATTGCATAGTCATAGTAGATGGTGACTAACTTATTTCCAACTGTTCTTTCTGATATACTAATGACTTATTTCCGACTGATAAATGTATGACTTTCTGAAGGAGATAATCGAGATACTACATGTGGCGTTAGACTTTTTTGATGAAAACCCTTGAAGCAAGTTCTTTTGCATAAAAGGCAATAGTTAAGAAAAAAATAAAAATAAAAAAATAAATTACCTTTGTTGTTAGACGGAATTACTTTTACTTTTCTGGTAGTGCAAACTTTATGTGTCAGTGGTTCTCGTTTAATGGCTTGCAGTTGCAAAATTAGATTTACATTCTGTTTGAACAATGAACCTTGCGAGGTGGAATGGTTATTGCATCTATAATATTTCTTGTTGGCAGTTGTTCATTGAAATACTTTTTTCTGTAAGAAGTTGCTCGAAAAGGATACGAACAAAAAAAAAAAAATGCAGAATAATTTAGCGAAAGGGCATCGAAAATGATTTCTTATGAATTAAAGATTTCCACCAAATTACAAAAATAATAGTTGAACCATGATTAGTGCTCACATCATTTACAACAATCCCTTCTCATCTTTAGGAAGAAAGATATTCTTACTGTATAACATTATTTTTGGTCTTTTGTCTAATTGCTTATTTTTTGTTTTGTTTAATATTTGTAATTTTTACATTTACAGACAATAAATGATAAAAAACTGTAAAGTGCGGTATCTGCTCTGATACCACACTTCACCTTTTCTGTCCCCGATCATTGGGGGAGAAATCCTTCTAGACTGAGGCAATTTTTTTTTTCCCTATCTAGAATGCCCCTTTTTGGAGAGCTGGGTTTTCCCCCACATTAAAAACCGACTACACTTTACCTTTTCTTTCCCCGATCATTGGGGGGGGGGGGTCCTGGACTGAGGCAATTTTTTTTTTTCCTATCCAGAGTGCTCCTTTTTGGGGAGCTAGATTTCCCCCCACATTAAAAACCGACCTTTTGTCTAACTCTTCCCTCGTGGGGAGGCAAGTAAATAGAAAAATTAGCAGGCAATTTATATAGAAATAATGATAGAGTAGAGACAGGCTAGCAACGTCTCTTCTGTGGGAAAGAGACGGCAGGGAAGAGAAAAGGGCATTCTCTATTAGGCTTTTTTGTCTCTGAAATATTTTCTACTCTTTTCCAACACATCTGCAAGGAAATCAATATTAATTTGACCAGACGATTTAAGCTGAAATTGCTTTGCCTTGCCAGGATAATAAAACAAAGGTATAACACTTATTTGTGGACAGTTATTGCCTCGTAAAAAAAGCAATTATTGTAAAACAAAACAAAACAAACAAATGTTTTTATATGGAGATCTGGCTGTGTTTGAATAGACTAAAATAAGTGTAATATAAAATGTGACAATTGAATAAATCATAGGAATAAACAGATACTGTTTAGAAAATTAATGTTCTAGGCAATGATTATCCATTTTTTTTTTACTGCAGTAAATTACATATTTATCATTTTGACCTATGTAATTAATTTTATTCATAATATTATTAAATAACAGAAATTCTTGAGACTGCTCGGATGGGAAATTTCTAAACGTGTAAAGTTACACACGTTTACGCACATGTTAACTTGTAGACACCTGGGACCCAACACATTGTAGCAGTTTGTCGCAAGGAACATAAGACAAGTTATAACTCGACTCCTTTCTTTTTTTTTTTTTTTTTGTAACAACAAAATTTATTTCCAGGTACGTTCTAAAATAAAACGTGATCGTACTCCTTCTCTCTGTCCCCTCTAAAGTCCTCTGGTAATTGCACACGTTCTTTTTATAGTCTTTTTCTTTTCTTTACTGTGACGTAATCTCGCACACGATTTAGCTTTTACATAAAGCCGACATACTCTGTTACGAATGTAAATATCATAGAATTCACAAATGGGTATTTATTTAATTTGTGGATAATTCTTCAAAATATTGAATACAGTGGTTTTAATGTGGATAAATTGAATGTCTAATTAAAAGCAAGTGGATCTATGTGTTAGATTATGCCAGGACGACACCGAGTTATCTGTGTGGCACTATATCTCAGTGTTACGGTTGCTAAAACACTCTACAGCATGACCGGGTGGTGATTTAGCCATGAGGGTAGAGATACAAAGAGATGCAATCCCAGAATTCCCTTTCTAGACCGCCCCATTTTTCGGCCGGACGATATGGGGTAAGCATGAGTGTTTCTGTCTCTCCGTGAACAAGAGGTGGCACCCCCTTTCCATCAGCACTAGTTAGGACTATCTATGTAGCTCAGTCTAATAATTTTTAAAGTTTAAGTATTAATTGCTTTTGATCCTTTTTGTAAAATAATGTAAAATATTGTAATATATTTATGTATAGAAATAAAATAATTAAGATTTCTCATAAATATTACGATTGTGTCGTGTTGTGTGTTTTATTGAGTCTGCCATGAATGCCTCCATCAAGCAGCGGACTGGTCCGGAGGACGAAGAAAGAAAATTCCAACCAGAATGCCACCAGGGTGAAGAGATCATCTTGAGAAAGTAAAGGAGCCACACCCACATCCAACATCTCAGGTATGATTTTCTTCTTGTTACACAGACCCTAATGACTGGCCATCATCACATCTTCATGAGACCACTTCTAAGACAATTAGTGTAACATGTGAAGCCAGTCACACGCCAGTGACCGGCTGATCGTGTTATACCTGGCTGATTTAGGAAGATCTACAAGGAAAATTATGAAACACTAGACGCCACAAAGAAACTCATTATATATACACACCTTACACACCCGCCAACGTAACATATAGTTAATTTAGTGCCGTGCTCCTCTTAAAGGGAGTGCAACATAATATACACTTTCTGGTAACTATGTAACATACATATGTTAAAAAAGTAAATAATTAAAAAAAATTATTTATCTACTATTATACTAAAACTCTGAATTTGATGGCCACGATGTTATCGCCTCAAATTTTAACGCCATGACGTAATTTCTTGCAAACTTTTCGTGTTGAAATGAAGTCAAAAAATATTTTCTGTGAATTTATTTTTATGTTTTTAAACTACATAGAAAAGAAACGGAGACAATTCGTTTAGTAGTATTCTAGAGGCATCCTTAATTATATTTAGTGCTTTTAATAGCGCTCTGCAGACCTCCTATTTTTTTTTTCACTGATCACTTAAATGAGATTAGAAAATTGGTTTTAGTATTGCTCTGGGGGTTCTCTTTACTTACAAAAGCACTCAATATCCTGAATAGAGCAGTAATCCAAAGTGCTTAATAGAGCAAGTAGTATCCCAAAAGTGATATTGTTTGTTTTCATACCTCATAAAGCAAGAGGTTTTTCTTCTTGAAGTGGGGAACCGTCACATACATTTATGTTTATGTTTATACATAGGCTATCACCTAACACATACATTTCTGATCGTACATACATTATCACTTTTCACACACATACGTTAACACTTTTCACACATATTAATATTCGAACATGCTTTATCACTTTTCACGCATTTATATTTGTACATAGGTCATCACATTTCACATGGATTTGTGTGTACTAATTTGCATATTCCTTTAAGAAACAAACTTTTAATAATTCACTCTTCATTTTTTTTTCTCTTTTCTTATTCGATGATTAATTTCATTTCACTATAATGCACAGTTCTATTTGTGCTTATTTTCTACGTTGTGCATAATTGTATAGCATTTGGAGTTAAATCTCTATCTCAAAACGGTCTCTATCAAACTACTTTGTCAATTTTGGTCTACATACTTAAAACTTGATACATGCAGTATTCAGAATTGTGGAACAAAATCGATTTTTTTTCTGAAAAAGTAACAGCTAAGGAGTCAAAACTGAAAAAAAAATAGAATAATGTGTAAGCTCTGCGTATGTGTATGTACGTATATAATGTATATGTTCAACAACTTTATTTTTAAGATTTGGATATTCATATGGACTTAGCTGAGATGGTAACAAATAACACTGGAGACCTATATGTTTTGGTTTCGATTCTAGCTGATGGCACTCAAGTCACATATTTTAAACTTTTAAAATCACTATTATATATTGTATATTGGATATTGTGGGCTTTAGGGAATGTGGACCCACCCTTTAATTGCCATTGCTCTCAGGTCCACTCTGACCTGGAATAGTAGTACCTGTTAGGGTCCCAACTATGGGTTGAATAGAAAACGACTTAAAAAAAAGCAAATATACTATATTAAAAACTTTTCTTCAAAATCACTGGATTCGGCCATAAATAACCTGAAAATAGTTGATATGCCGTAAAACAAAAACAACCAACCAACCAACCAACCAACCAACCAACCAACCAACCAAGGGCTCTTTATCGCAAGTTTGACTCAATTCTATTCGCTTGTCTGGAGCCTGTGTGTGTTGGTGTTTATTTTATTTTATTTGTTTATTATTATTGTTATTATTGTTATTATTATTATTATTATTATTATTATTATTATTGTTATTATTATTATTATTATTATTGTTATTATTATTATTATTATTGTTATTATTATTATTATTATTATTATTATTATTGGTGGTAGTAGTAGTAGTATTTTAATTTTGGTTTCCTATGAGGTACATAGAATTCAAGTGGATTTTCATTCTTATTTTAGTGAAATTCTGACTTCAAAGGAGGATGTAATGCTTGGGAGGATGGTTTTATGACAACGGAACAAATAACCCCCCCCCCCGCCTTGAAAGATAGTACAAAAGTACATTAAGAAAAGCAATAGTATATTTTTAGCATTAGAAAGATAGATTACACATCTTCATGGCAATATATGTATATACCAGTATCTTTACTTATATATAAAAAGCAACGTGTGTGTGTGTGTGTGTGTGTGTGTGTGTGTGTGTGTGTGTGTGTGTGTGTGTGTGAGAGAGAGAGTTCTGACTCCGGAACGGCTTGGGCGATTGTTTTGAAATTTCACACAAATGTACTTGAAGTGTCTGGGAGTGTTCTCAGATAGGTTTTGTATCCGAATATGTCCAATAAGTGTCATCAATAATCGAAAAAATCTGATTAAATAAGGAAATCCGATTCTGAGCCAAGTTAACATCTTATCCAGCCTAACATTACAATTGCATTTGAGGAGTTTCACTACCAACCAAACACAGGCTCAACATATAAAATCAACAGTAGCATGTTTGAAATGGATATTTCTGTTTAGTGTGCAACTGAACCATGATATTTGACCTTTGAATTTAAAATAATTTTATAAAATCAACAGTAAATTCTCTACAGTGCAATGCAGATTAGAATATAGTGTGAAGTAATTCAGTGCGAGGAGGCATATGGAGCACCCTCATCGAACATCGCAACGAGTCCCTGACTAAAGAAGGCAATCAACTGATTCAATTGAAAAAATTGGCGATCTCATTGATTTCAATGGCAATAAAAGTATGGGAGGATGAAACATTTGTTGATCACCATTCAATCCCGGGAACGTTGAGTCTCCTTGCTATATATATATATATATATATATATATATATATATATATATATATATATATATATATATTATTCCTTCTGCTTCACTTTTTGTTATCAAGTAAGATCTTTGACTTACTTGCAGTTTCATCAAATACTTTTGTATGAAAAATCCGATCCCGCATTTTGCTAATTCCTACCCTCTGATGAGAAGGAAAGTATTTCTTTGAAACTCCGCAGATTAAGGACTATCCACTTACTAAGTGTTTCCTTTTCGGATTAAATATGTTTTTAACTCATTTCAAAGTGTTTTTTAACATGTTTTTTTAAACTGTTTGCTCTTATATATATATATATATATATATATATATATATATATATATATATATATATATATATGTATGTATATATATATATATATGTATGTATTGTGTCAGGTCATGTCATATGCTACTGGTACCATGTAACCCAGTACTATCTGCCTCATGGTCGGATCACCAGCGACTAATCTAGTTCCCCACCAGACTTTTTTGGTGAGGAGGGCGGCTAGTCTCCCTGAAGTATTTAAACAAGACCTTTCAAAGGGCGAATGAACCCTTTTTCGGGGTCAACGGCCAACTAGCACTGTGTATATTTGTGTATATGTATATATGTGTTGGAATAGAGAAGGCGCCTAGAAGAAGCAAATCTCTGATTTAAAAAGCCATAAAGCGGAAGACCAGTACCCGCATTAAGCTGGTCTGCAGTTTAACTTGTTGCTGGCTATCTTCCTCTTGCTTATTGCTGGATCTCAACATTTTGAACCGAGAAAGAGACTTAGCTGTCGTACAAAGCTAAGACTCTTTAACATCATCTTTGTATAGATACTCCCTCGGGCCTTTGGGCTCATGGACTTTAAGTGTCCGAGGGAGTGGCACTCGTCTGGCAAGACATTGCAATCATCATGTATATATTATGCATATATATATGTATGTATGTATATATATATGTATATATATGCATGTATTTATATGTATGTATATATATATATGTATATATAAATGTATGTATATATATATATATGTATATATATGTATGTATATATATGTATGTATATATGTACATGTATGTATGCATATATATGTATGTATATCTATGTATGCATATATTATGTATGCATATATGTATGTATGTATATATATATGTATGTATATATATATATATGTATATATATGTATGTATATATATATATAAAGATGTACATACGTATGCATGTATGTATATATATGTATGTATATATATGTATATATATATGTATATATATATGTATATATACGTATATATATATGTATATGTATATATATATGTATATATATACATGTATATACATGTATATATATATGTATATGTATATGCATATATATATATGTATATATATATATATGTGTGTATATAGGTATATATATATATATGTATATATATGTATATGCATCTCAAACCAAACTCCTATCTTTACATCATCAACGCTCTGATCCCCATCTGGCATCAATTGAAATGGATGGCTCTAGGAGAAGCCCCATGCTTTGACAAGCTTCTGGGTTTGTCCTTTACTCCTGATCTGAAATGGAACACGTAAACCAAGTCTGTTGCCAGGGTCGCTGGAAGGATGGTGGGGCCCTTCTACCGCTCCAGAAGATATCACTACTGATGCAATTCTCTATCTATATAATTACCAAGTACGTCCAAAGATGGAATACTGCTGCCATATCTGGGCAGAAGCTACTAAAAACAGCCTATCCTGCCTTGACAGAGTACAAAATAGACTTTGTGGCTTAGTGGAGATACCCTTTTCTCTACCCTGCAACCTCTCTCCCACAGAAGAGACGTTGCGAGCCTATCCTTGTTTTATCGTTATTTCCATGGCAGGTGCTCGTCTGAAGTCCAATCTCTGGTCCCCCCTCGCCAATCTTTCACGAAAAACACCCGTCTAGCTGAATCCACTGTCAAAACTTTTCCCCACTCTTTATCTGTGCCTAAATCAAAACGTAGATTCCATGAACAAAGCTTCTTTCTTAGAACTGTACGCCTGTGGAACTCTGTTCCGTCTGCCTGCTTCCCACCTGACTACAACCTGGATGTCTTCAAGTCCAACGTAAACAAATTCCTAATGAACCGCCACCTCAAGTAAACACTTCAATAAATCTCCACACTAACGTACTGTACTTTCAATAACCCTTATCCCTGAGTGGCTTCCGAGCCTTGATAAGTGGTGACCACCGTGTAAAAAAGAAATAAAATGTATATATGTATATAGGAATATATATATGTATATATATGCATATAGGTATATATGTGTATATAGGTATATATATATATATATATATATATATATATATATATATATGTATGTATATATATATATATATATATATATATATATATATATGTGTGTGTGTGTGTGTATGTGTGTGTGTGTAGGCATACATGTATGTATATAGGTAGACATATGTATACAGGTATATATATATATATATATATATATATATATATATATATATATATATATATATATATATGTGTGTGTGTATATATGTGTATGTATATATGTATTTATTTTCTCTCTATTTTTTCATTTTTCTTATCATTTTGTTTAAGCCAGGGATGGGGCATCCTACCAGATGCCAAACATACACCTGCTATTTTAGACACTCCAACCGAGAGCTCTTTTTAAGATTCTAACCGTCCCTTTAAGTGCAATTGTTTGAATCTCCTTTGCACTTGGTTTACCTGGTATATTTGTAAGATAGTTTGTAAAATTCTTTTTCATAAGTCCGGTTGCTCCTATAATTACTGGAATGATAGAGATCTTCTTAAGGTTCCAGTTTCTAAGACCCTGGTATTTGGTAATCTTTTCCCTCTCAGCTCTGTTTAACCCAGCATGTGTGTGTGTGTTGATATTAAACGCCATGTATATATGTCTTTATTTTATAAGGAATTTCCTAAATATTTAAAATTGCTTTTCTTCCACTCTTTTTTTGTTTTTGAGATTTTGTGAAATATTTTAAGATATCATGCTTTTAAATGAATTGCTTTTAGATATTGTTTGAACTGTGGAGTTTTAATGGTACGGAATCTTTTTATTTATTTATTTATTTTTAATATTGAAATGAAATTGTACACTTTGTTTTTTTGCATAATGCATTAGAAAGATGGCTATGGAGGTAACAATTAATAAATGTATGACTAGTTGGATGCTCCGGCATTACCCGCTTGCACGAATATTGAAATAGAAAATATGAGCAAAATGTGTATAACACCATCTGTTTAACCCTTCTCTCTATAAGTCGTTCAACTGATTGCATTAAAACATGATATTCATGGAAATAATTCGAAATAAAAAACAAATATTATACATGCAATGTTATAATTGGAAAACTTGCAGAAAGATTTATAACTTTGTTCACTATTGTTTTGCTAATAATCGTTTTCATGGATGTAGTGTTATCTCCTTTAGTAAGTTCATTATAAAGTATAGATAATTGCTATTATTGTAAGGGAGAAATTGTTACAACCTACTGATTTTACACCATTTGCTTTTGTTTAAAACATTAACTTATCTATCTTGTTTTAATTTTTATATTATTGTATTACTTTTTTATGAAAGTTAAACTATCAACTGAAACACATATAATCTATAATATAAAGCTGAATGTGTGTGTGTGTGTGTGTGTGTGTGGTCACGAATAGCCCACCTTCGTGTGTGTGTGTGTGTGTGTGTGTGTGTGTGTGTGTGTGTGTGTGTGTGTGTCTGGTCACGAATAGGCCACCTTCGTGGCCTTCGGGCCAAGATCAAAGTGTAGTATATTGTCCGGCAGATACTGCAAGCAAAGACCATATGTGGGGGCGACCCCACATATAAGACCTTGGTCAATGTAGGGGCAACCCTTCATACCAATTGCCACTATCCAGCTCTCCTACTCCCCGGGGAGTTGGTCCCCATTTCCCCTTCACTCCTCACTTTAAAAATCGGTGGGGGAGCAAATAAATACCTGGTCACGAATAGGCTCCTATATGGTTGACTATTTTAAAAAAACTGATTACATATAATGATAGAAGATGTATCGAGACACAGGAATGGGTGTGTTTGATCTGGCAGAATGGTAGTTCATTAAAATTGTGGGGTCTGCGTTCGCGCCTGGTCCACAAAGTATGATAAAAAATTAAAAAATTAAAAAAAAAGTTTACAAATGTTTTTGATATAGATGTACATAATCATTCAACCACGGTAGTGGTTGAATATATGCTTAAGTCCGAAATTGAATGAATCGAGACACATTCAAATCCCCACCACTAATTCCGTTCGCAACCAAATTTCAAACAGGTTATATAGTTGGATAGAACACCTCATTAGCTACATTTTGAAAAAAAAATTTCGAAAATTGGTTCAGTAGAAAAAAGTTACAACAAAATATGTGGGTTCACAAACAGGAGAGTAAGTACATACATAAGTGACTAACGCTTTTTTTTAATTTTGCATAACTTTTTTTTGTATATAAATATTTTTTACTGCGAATTAAATGATCCTAATTATGATATAATAAAATTATTGATTTTTATGTAAATATAAAAATTATTAATTCCATCTACTAACTAACTAACTAATGAATTAATTTTATTCAAACAATTTTCACTACATAAATATATGCAAATAATAGGGGGGAAATAAGTTCAATCCAGGACTGACACCCTTTCTAACTCAACAATAAACAACAACATAATCAAATAATAAATAAAATATTTATCAATATTCAAATTTTATTTTTAGCTGCAATATTTTAAGTCTAAAAAATTCTTATTTTTTACTTTACTAGAATATCTTGTTCTTTACTTTTCCAGGTTGAATTTCTTGTCCTTTACTTTTCCAGGTTTAATAAAATCTTAAGAATATTACTTTTCATGCGTGCATTTTTCCATATAATAATACTTTGATAAGTATGTTTTAACTTAAATAGGGATGGTATGATAAAAATGTGGGGCCTGCGTTCGCGCCTGGTCTCCATAGAATGGAAATAGGCACAAACTTTGATAAAGACTTTTCATATCTATCTGCGAAAGTATACTTTGATAATTATGTTTCAGTTTGAAGAAATATTGTATAATAAAATTATGGGGTGTTCGTTCGCACCTGACCTCCATAGAATGGAAATATGTCACAAAGTTTAACAATGTTTTTTTAATATAGATCCACAGAATATTGTGATAAGTGTTTCAGTGTGAACAGGTATGGTATAATAAATTATGGGGCTTATCTATTTTATTTTTACTTATTTTTACTTTCATCATATTTTGCTTTGGTTTTGATACCCCCAAATTCAACCCAAATTTACAACCCTTCCTTTTCATAACCTATTATACTTTCATAAATTAGAGTCCATTTTCTGTAGGCTGTTTTTGAACCCAGTCAACGACGGGTACTTTTGCTAGTTTGTAATGAAAATCAGCATAATAATTCTAAAAGATTTAATGCAATAGCGAATTATTTTGAAGCAAACTTATTCTTCCTATGTATATAAAAAATTTGTAAGCTTGAATCTACCATATTGTGCCTAAATCAAAACGTAGATTCCATGAACAAAGCTTCTTTCTTAGAACTGCACGCCTGTAGAACTCTGTTCCGCTTGCCTGTTTCCCTCCTTACTTCAACCTGGATGTCTTCAAGTCCAACGCAAACAAATTCCTGATGAACCGCCCCCCCCCAAGTAATGACACCTTACCAATTCTCCAATACTATTGCTACACTATCCCTTTAATTACTGTACACACAATAACCCTTATCCCCGAGTGGCCATTGGGCCTTGATAAGTTGTGAACTCCATGTAAAAAAAAAAAAGACATAAGACTTTCTTTCTTTCTACTACAAGTAAAAAAAGGGCGTTGTTTACAATAAGTAAAACGATTACTTTCTTGATGACAGAATACATATTTATGAATTATTTTGTACTGTTATATCTTAAAATTGCTGAAGGAAACTGAGATTTAAATAATAATAATAATAATAATAATAATAATAATAATAATAATAATAATATTCATTCAAACTCATTTTTGTCGACTCCTGCTTCAACTGTAATCTTCACCGACCCGTCTGTCTGTCTGTCTGTCTGTCTGTCTCTCTCTCTCTCTCTCTCTCTCTCTTTCTCAGCAGTCCAAAGAAGACTGCCATTATCCTCATATGCAAATTATTGCCATATGTATATTAATAAACTGTCTATAGACAAAAGTTTTTCTCTTCCCTTCCCTTTCTTTATTCCGTCACCAGACAGGATTGACAGAGGCGCCATTGTTTGTGTAAATCACATTTTGCGTTATCTTCGCCACAAGTGCAATGCCATTTTAAAAGTATAGACGAAATAATAATATACACTGAACTATTTTTAAAAATAGAAATTGGAACTCTGAAAATCTACATAACACATTAAAAGATTAAAGTAATGTTCCCCAGTGATTAAAGCATTGAATTAAAGTTACCTGTTCAACAATGCAAGAGGTACGAAATGGCTAAAAAAATATGAGTTGAAAGCAAGCGATAATGTTCGGGAAATTTTCAACTTAAGCTAATAATAATAATTAAAATAGGAAATGTATAGAATAGAAAATTTAAGAAATAATTACAGAATAAGATGATTTCCAAATGTTTCCAAATTATTAATGAAAGTAAAATGAGTTTCAGCAGACCATTCAAATGCAGCAAACAAATTTTAGACGCCATTGACAATTTTTCCCTTACTAAAAGAATTATCGGGTTGAACGGAATTTTAATCCATGAAATTAATTGGAATGAAAAAATATCAAAATCAAACATTGTCTATGTCTAACTTTGAGGATCCGATTGGCTTAATTTTATCTATTAAATGTATAATGCTTCTAAACCAGAGTTTCACAGAATCTGAATGGAATAGCACAAAAAGCAACGATAGAGAAACTGTAAATATATTCAATTTTTATATATTTTGTGTTTAGTTTCATTTTCTTTATTTTATAATAGACACTATATTTTTTTATGTTATTTATTTTCCATCTTAAAAGAAATAACACATGGATTTGGGGTAAAAAGTCATAGTGGAATATTTAAATTGAGATTCTTTAAAACTTCCAAATTATGTATAGATTAGTAGAAATTTGTTGATAAATAAGATGTTAAATCTATATAATTATAAAACTATGTGGACGGTCTGGGCGCCATTGTTTGGGTCTTGTCTGTTTGATGCATAGCTGAAATCAAATTACTCTATTATTTCAAAAGTCTATCTCTTATTTGAACATGGCACACCCAGATTGTAAGTCTATGTCGTTAACCACATAGCAACCATCACCTCACTGTTGCTGTTGTTGTTGTTGTTGATGATGATGATGATGATGATGGTGGTGGTGGTGGTGGTGGTGGTGGTGGTGGTGGTGGTGGTGGTGATGGTGATGATGATGATGATGATGATGATGATGATTGTATATTTAGATGTTTCAGACAGTTGCATTCATCCTGGGAATTAGCATGTTCATAGCATTTCAATCATTCTACTCTTCAGTCTTCTTTTCTTGAATTAAGCATCTCATTTCATTGGGAAAGTGCAATGATGAAACCATTGTAAGCATGGTCATAACCAAATATAGCACTCATTCTCCCCGTGACAGAATGCAAAATGAACTTCACAATCTAGTGGAGATGGTCTCTTTCATTCTTTCCAGCCATTTTCATAGAAGAGACGTTCTTAGTTTTTCTATACTCTGTCATTATTTCCATGGAAGCTGCTTGACTGGACTACAATCTCTGGTTTGTTCTTATAAGACATTCACAGTAAAAAAAAAAATACTCGACTTACTACCACAACTTCAAATAATTTTCCTTTCTTCCTCCCTTCCATCAAACGGAATTTCCATGAACAGGGTTCTTTTCAAGAATTTTTCATCTGTGAAACATACACTGGGGACTGCTTCCCTACACACTGCAACATGCTGGCATTCAAATCCAATATCAACAGATACGGACCATCCTAATAAGTAATCAAATTTTGTTCATTTCAACCAACATTTTTAGCCTTTTATAAAATTCTTCATCATACAACTAACAATCCATCCATCATGCTAACCTTCATCCTTGAGAGGCTTATGGCTTTGATAAGTGACGACTCATTAGTAAAATAAAAAGGTAGTCTGAAACATAATACCTCAATTCATAAACGTTATCAAATACTTATAATGAAGACAAAGATTATAGCAGTCATCCTATCACAAAATTGTTCCTGCTGGGATGCTAGCTGCACAAGCATACGTGTGTACCTCTTGGAACATTCAGCATCCTAGACACTTATTTCAGCCATATTCATATTGATATGGTTGGATAATGGTCAGTGAGTCGGAGGATTTACTTATTTCCTGATCTGTATAGACCGCTTCACACAGTGGCCTGAAGCTATTCCTCTAAATAACAATTTAATTTAATTATAACAGCGTGCAGACGCGTGTTCGGCAGCAGCAACAGCCAATATACGCAAATGACTGAGCCGTGTGTGAGTTGACGTTACAGCGAGGAAGAAGGAAAGAAAAAAATTATAAAAAGAGAAAAACGTGCACTCTTGCAGCTAGAGATGGACAGATATACAACAGCAGTAGCAATAACAGCCAACGTATGCAAATGACTGAGCCATGTGCAAGATGATGTCACGGCGAGGAAGAAGGAAAAAAAAAGTTATAAAAAGAACGTGGACCCTTGCAGTTAGAGACGGACAGGGATATATGGCAGTAGTAGCAGCAACAGCCAATATATGAAAATGACCGAGCCATGTGCGAGGTGACATCTTAGCGAGGAAGAAGGGAAGAAAAAGATTATAAATAAAGAAAACACCTAGTCAGAGAGACGGAGATAGACATGTTACACACATGGCTCGAGAGTGACAGGAGAAGGCCCGTCTTAAACATGGCTGGACAAAGACAGAATACCACGTGTTTGACACGGCAGAGTCTTATATATTATTTTATTGGAATCTTTTGAGATAATTAATTTCTATATTTATTTACTTGAAGAGGAATAGTTGGCCGAAACGTGATGAAACAACAACAACTATGAAAATGAGGAAAACAGTCTACAAACAAATAAATAAATGGAAGAGTCTCTTTAAGCACATTGGAGAAAACTTTTGAACAAGAGACAAGGCGTTATTTTAGAAAATACCTGTAAATAAATGTCTGTAAATAGTGAGTCGGATTCTTTCCTTGTCGTTATTTTAGAAAGTACCTGTAAATAAATGTCTGTAAATAGTGAGTCGGATTCTTTCCTTGTCTTTGTTTTTTTTGCAACTGTCTTCATATAACGTGTGGGTCCCGGGTGTTGACATGTAACAACTATGTGACATAATATCAGATTGGATATACTAATAATATAGAAAAGTGCATCACGTTTCTATAAGACTACAACCCAAAATATGTCAACATACATAATTATATCTCTTTAAAAATACTATACAATGAGTGTTTATCAAAACTCAACTCAATTATTTTTTTTTACACAGGAATCACCACTTATCAAGGCCAGGAGGCCACTCGAGAATAAGGGTAAATGGGTATACATTAGTCAATGGGATTATAGCGTAGTAAACATAAGTAGTGGGAATTTTGTAAATTGGATTACTTAGGGGGACGGTTCATCAAGAACTTGTTTACGTTGGACTTGAAGACAATCAGATTGTAGTCAGCTGGAAAGCAGGCAAACGGAAGAGAGTTACACAGGCGTGCAATTCCTAGAAAGAAGCTTTGTTTGTTGAATCTACATTTAAGTTTAGGCACAGATAAAGAGTGTGGGAAATTATTGATAGTGGTTTGGGCTACACGAGTGTTTTTCGTGAAAGTTTGGCAAGGGGGGACCATTCAATCAACCCAAATCAACAGCATTTATTTACCTAACTAATCTTTACAAGTTATTGGGGCTAAATAAAAATTATGTGCACTGGTTTTTACGTTATAAAAGAAAATACAATCGACCTAGATATATTTTTAGGATGAAGCTATTTATTGCAACATTTCTTTTTTTTTTTTTGTCATTTTCACCCCAAACAAAGCACAGTGCCACTTTGATATAGAGGGCTACTATCTGGAATATAATTTGGAGGCGTACTATGTGGGGAGCTGAGCAGCAAGATGTCTGTTTACATTATCCTTGAACTTCTGCATGTCAGTACAGTCGGGGAAACAGGAAACCAGAAGGGAATTCCAAAGTCTAGGAATCCTAGGAAAAAAACTATTAGAGTAGAAGGCTTTCTTACATCTAGGGATCTCTACTGTGTAGGGGTGGGATTTTGCTGCTTGTCAGGTTTGTTGGGGGGGTATTTACGTTGAGGTGGCGCTAGGGCTTGTAGTTCCTCGGAGCATCTACTATTAAAGTACTTGATTTAATAATAAGTATTTGATGGCTTTCAATAAGGACACAGTATGTAAGTAAATTACAGAGAGTTCATTCTATTCTCTGCCATTGAACAGATAAATGAGATCCAATTGACAGATGATCAAGTTCTCTGATGCTTTGTTCAAAAGCAGTCACGATGTCCCTCTATTATTCACCGGCGAGATATTCACAAAGCTAATCATATCTGGGTCATTGATCAAATCTTTCATCTTGTTAAACCCAGATTTAACCTTGTGCTTCATATATTATTCTTTCTTTTCCTGCTGAGAAATTGACCCAAAGGAAACAAACTTTTCCTTCTATTAAGGTTGAGAAGGATTCATTGCCAATTTGTCAAAACACAAAAAGTACATTAGGGGAGATAGCTAATTAGGAATTACACAGACAAGTTTTGATAATAAAATAAAAAAAGTATGACAACGAAACTACTTAAGTGTTTTGTAATTTCTTCTTAGATAAATCAGTGTAGATGATCCCAGAAGAAAAATAAAATCATAATATTTAGCTGAACGATTGTTTGCACACTGGCATGTGTCCGACTACATAAGGCTGAACTCACTAAACATAAGACATGATTTTTCACTTATAATAAGTGTGCATGTCTGTAGGGTAATATTATTACTAGAGATGGGACGATTCTACTATTTTTCCTGATTCCGATACACTTACTGATTCCGTACTAAATTCCCGATTCCGATATAATTACGATTCTGATTCTTTATAAATCATTCAATATTTAAACATAGATTTGTTGTGCTTCCTGATTACCGTAAAAAAAAAAAATCATGTGTATATATTTTTGCAAATGTAAAAATACACAGGTGGAGATGATGTATGCGTTTTAGTTTTACTGCTAGTTTAAAATCAATAAATATTTATTATTTTATTATTAGATGGAAGATTAGATGGAAGATTTTGTGTTTTAAACCAAATCAAATAAAAAAAGACAATTAAAAGAATCGTTTTTGGCATCGGAAAATGGGCACGATTTTTCCGATTCCAATTCTAGTATATCAAAAAGTTCTAATGTTTTCCGATTTCTGATTCTGATTCCACTTAATCGTCCCGTCACTAATTGTTACTATTTCAAATTTGACTATTTTCTAAATGTTGACTAAATTTTGCACAGAGGTCTAGACACGTCCTATAATGATACAAAAAAAAAAAATACTGAATCTGCTTTCAACCCGTGGTTACGTTGCTTATAAAATGGATCAGAATTCCAAACAAAAGTTTACATTAACAAAGTCAATACGTCGATCAAAAATGCATTTGGGAATGATATGTAATCATAAAAGTCCCATTCTAGTTTTTTTTTTTTTTTTAGTTAAACTAACAACAAAATCCTTATTTATTTTATTAAAAATGTACTTTTCACACTAAAAACTATTAAAGACAAACATATGTTTAAAAAAAATCCACTTAAAACTTCTACATTTTTATGCCTTGCATGATTAGAAGACGTACATATGGTCAACTCTTCTTTGCGGTTGCAAATATTGGACAGTAATGAAGGCGGTTAAAAATCGTTTGGAAGTCGAGGAGATATGGTTTTTAAGGAGAATTCTACGAATCTCATGGACAAAAAGGAAGACAAATAAAGAAGTCATGCGTAAGGCCGAGTACAACAGATAACTATTCAATACCGCCCACGCTATACAGTTAAAGTTCTTCTGCCATTTAGTGCAGGCGGACGGCTTGGACAAAAGCTTGATGTTAGGATAAAATCGCCGGAAAAAAGAGCAGAGGAAGACAACGACCAAAGTTCACTGACAGTCTCAACAGGGTTACTGGAAACACGGTCATAGATTTCACCAGAGGTGACTGGAGAGCTATGATCATCAATGTCTGCAATAATAGACCTGATATCTGAACAAGAAGAAGAAGAAGAAGAAGAAAGAGAAGAAGAAGAAGAAGAAGAAGAAGAGCAATCTACTCCAGTGGCTTTCATATGAAATTCTGTACATATTCCTTAGTTCGACAAGACATACCTGAAGAAGGTTGGAGGTTACATCGGCTGGAACGTTGTGAGAATAATATCCAAGGTGAGAACAATAACACGGATAATACAAAGAAAAAAAACTCCAATTATATGTTTTCACTTGTTTAGCACATTGAAATGTAATTTATTTGCTTCCTAATGCCTAGTTGTTCAGAGAATTACACCATGGAAGTTCACATCAGCTGTGGGCAGTTAAATTACATCCTTTTCCATTCAAGCTGATGCTGTCAATTTGATGCCCATCCTCGATTCAGAAATGTATAAAATCACGTTTGTGCCCGTTCTAGCAAGACCGTCAGTTATGTAAGGCTCCGTTTTTTCTGAAATAATCTAATTGTATCTTCATTCGTGTTAGGAAGGATGCAATATTTTCATATTTTCCCCCTTTTTTTTTTCTTTGGAAAATAAAATCATTATTATAATTTGATTTTCTCTACAAATTTTTATTTAAGGCTAATAACATTATTTAATTTTTAACTTTTTTTTTTTTAAATAACCGAAAGCATTCTTTAATTTAATTATTTTAGGATTATCTTCCATCTTCAGCTTTTCAAAAACGATTCCCTTTTTTAACCCAAGCATGTGTATAAAATCCAGTATTTCTATTAAATGTTGGGAACATAAAGGTTTGGGAATTAAATAAGCATGGCGGACTACATTCAAACTCATTTAAAGTTTAATGAAGATCTCTCTATTATTTTAGTTTATTTTAGTTTATAGGCTATGCATTTTCGATGAGATGTAAACGCCACCGTCATTAACAGGAATGATCTATTACCTACATAATATGACATAATCACGGTTGACAGACCGGTTCCCATCAGATCACCAAAGTTAAACAACGATGAGCCTGGCCAGTATCAAATGGGTGACCACTTGGGACTTCCAGGTGCTATATTTCCTCTCCGCTTATCTTGGCATTGTTTCCAATCGTCCTGGACTTCTCCTTGCCACTGGACTCAAGCAGTGCTGATACAGGAGAAGCGTGGTTGAGGATTGCGCAATCTTTGCCTCACAATTACATGCACAGGGGGGTATCCTGTTTCTTTGAACAGAGGTAGATAACCTACATAGACTTATAAAAATCAAATAGAAACAATTATGCATAGCCCCAATAGCCTATAATTTATGTCATTACTGAACACTAGCCCGGTTTCATAATACTTAATCAACAGTAACAATGGAGGTTTTGGTATACAATATTAAATATGGAATTAAATAACTAATGTTACCGTCCTGTTAGATAAAGAACAAAAAACACGGAAATACTCCTCCTGCAAAAAAGGTAAGCATTAAGGCAGTAGTGTGATGCTATGATGCCAGTAACATCTCCTAGTAGAACCTTCCAATCAGGACGAATTAAGAAAGTGTTCTACCCACTCCTAACAGTTCAATATAGGACCGCCCTCAATATCCAATGAAATTCTATCAGGTTGACAAGAAAGTTTTTGCGGTTTTTAAATTTAAAATTCAAATGAACATATCTCGGCTCAAACAAAAAATTATTGATCGAAATAAGCACCATTAAAATCAACACACTTTTGCCAACGCAAAACAAATATATTTATGCTATTAACGTAAAAATCTTGCGTTCTGCTGGCGTTGAAGTCGCTGAAGGCGTTTTTGATACCACTTAGGTTTTTGAAGCATTTCTTACTCAGGAAGTTGTTGAGATTCCTGAAAAAGTGGTAGTCGGTAGGTTACAGGTCTGGAGAGTGGTGGATGAGGCAGAGTTTCATAGCCCAATTCATTCAACTTCTGCAGGGTTGGTTTAGCAACATGCAGTCGGGCATTGATATGGAGAAGAATTGGGTCTTTTCTGTTGACTGATGCTGGTTGTTGTTGTCAAAGTTTCTGATGCATTTCATCCATTTGTTGACAGTATTTCTCTGTCATATTGGTTTCACTTGCATTCAAAAACTGTAAGGGATGAGACCGGTCGAAGACCAGCAAACAGTCAGGATGACCTTCTTTTGAGTGCAACTCTGGCTTCAGGAAGTGTTGTGGAGCTTTGTCAGCGTCTATCTACTGAGCTGAGCATTGCCGGTTGTCGTAAAGAACCCCATTTTCATTGCAAGTCAGAACCCGGTTGAGAAACGGGTTGTTCTTATTGCATAAAAGAAGAGAAGATGACGCCATTTCTTTTGGATGATGTTCAATTTATAAGGCACCCATTTTTTTTTACTTTCCAATCTCACTCAAGTGGGTGGAAATCATTGTATACTTTACATCTAATTCAGAAGTAAGTCTTCGAGCAGTTGTGTGCGGATTGGCTTCGACTAAGCTCTTAACTAATTGTTGTTAACATCCGATGGCCGACCATTACGCTCATCATTTTCAAGACTCTCGTCGCCGCCACAAAATTTCTTTAACCACCGTGCGTTCAGTAGTGGTTCCTGGACCAAACACATTCAGCTGTTTCAGCAGGTTTTCAGCTTAGCTTTAATTGAAATAAGAAAATTGTGCAAATTTGCTTTTTTTCCACATTGTGTTCAACGTTCTAACAGGAAGACATAATTCTGCAAGATCTTTGAAGCTGTCTCGTTTGGGCAGTAGTCAGTAGACAAGGCAGTGTTGCATCGTATGGTTCTCCTCTCCACATCCACAGAAGGTTGGGTCAGTTTTGTAGCCCCATCTGACCATGGCAATTTTTGATCGACCCATTTCTATTCTCAGGTGGTTTTTCACTGGATCCAGGGTGTTTCTGAATCAGGAAGGAAGGCCTCAGATTAGACGATTCCCATGTTAGTAGGAGGAAGGGAGTATTCTCTAGCCATGTTGTCCATAGCTGTAGTCTAGTCTTTTTCTAAGATGTTGTTACAGAAAATGAAAAAAAAAAAATAACATCAAAGTTTGGTGTATTGTTGGTCAGGTAACTAATAACTTTTTAACTCTTATTCACCCCAAACAAGTTATATCGCGACTTAGACGAAAGGATTACTATTTGGGACCATGTTTAGAGAGAACTATGTAAGGGGATGGGTGAGATGTCAGTTAACATTGCATTTAAATTGATGGCTGTCAGTAAATTTAGGGAAACAGTCCTAGGGGAGAAACTATTAGAGAACCCATCAGCCTTGGCAATGTCTTCAACGTATTTGCTCCAATACATGTTGCTCGTGAATGTTAGCCAATCAGTTTGAAGGACGGGTTTTTAGGTAGGGTGTTATTAGTCATAACTATCGGTGGTTGAAAAAGCTTATTGTAATTGTTAAAGGAAAGAAGCTTAGTCTTAGTAGCATTAAATGTAAACATCCATTTACGGCCTCATTCCATCATGAGTTGAAGGTGGTTTTCTAAGGATTCTACCATTGCCTTAGATATATGTACATCTGTGTTTCCCTCCTGCTTTTTATAGCGCGTTGTATTATCAGCAAATTTAGCCATCTTAGAATGAGTCATGACTTATCAAGGTCAAAATATCACTTGAGTCTAAGGTAATTATTAGAGTGAATAACAATTTGAATATATGTGTGTAATTATGTATTATTTGGATTCATCGGACTACGGTTCTCATCTTGATTGTGATTTTCACAATGTTTCGGTCGATGTAACCTCCGTCCTTCTTCAAGTGTATCTTGTTGAACTCGGGATTGTTTCTGTTGAACTTGAGAATTTGGACGGAATTTCGAGTGGAACCCTTCATTTACTTCATGGAGGTAGCCTGCTCTTGTTCCATCAGCCATGACCAGATAGAGGTCCGGTCCTAAGTAATTCATAATTGTATTTTTACAATTTTAAAAAATATTTACTGAGAATTGAACTTCAGGAGAATATCACTTTTACAATTGATTTTTCCAAGTACTCTAACCACTGTGCCACGGTTCCTTGCGGACAATTCTAGTATGAATTTTAGGAACCTTAAACCTAATTTTTTTACTCGTTATAAATATCACCATTTATTATTAATTATTACTATATATTAACGTATATCCATCTCCCTTTATATATATTAATGTTTTTGACTTATTACTTGTATAGATTATCTATTGTTTATAATTACTGTTATTGTTTAATTCCCAGTGTGGGCGACCGAAACGTTGTTAGAATCACACTCAAGACGAGAACAGTTGTCTGAAGATTCCAAATAACATTAATAACGAATCTTTATCTCTAAAATTCAGAAACGTGTGTAATTACGTTTCTGAAATTTTGAGATGAGGATGGGTTGTCCATATTGCTTGGATCCTTCGCATTACTGTTCTTATCTTGTTGACAAGATACACCTGAAGAAGGTCGGAGGTTATATTAACCGAAACGTTGTGAAAATGACAATAGTAGCCCGAAGAATCCAAATAATATGAATATTTGTGTAATTTAATTGGATTCACAATGGCTTCATTGTTCAAGCAAAGGAAGAAGTTACTCATTATTAGTTTTCATTCTTTTTTCTTTCCTTTTTTTCTTTTTTTTTGAGGTAATTTAGTCGATGTATACTTTAACTTAAGAACAATAGAAAAAAATGTTTATTGAAAAACATTTCGGCTAAAACATTGATAGGGATATTCACAAAGAAAACTTTGTGGGCGGGAAAAAAAGAGTTATTCAAGCAATAATTACGAAATAGCCTTGAGATGTAAGATCTGATTGCATTGCTTTGGAATTTGCGGTTTTTAACGTCGATGAAAAAAAAAAGGTTTTTTCTTTTTTACTTTCATTCTAGTGTTTATCTTTTTTTTTATTATTGGTTGTGTCAGAACAATTCTCAATAATGGTAAAATCAGTTGCTTTCAGATAAGAAAACAATTACAGAAAAAAGTCTGAAGCTGTTTAACTATCATGCACAAATCAGGATATAACAATAATAAAAAGTGAAAAAAGTGCTTATCTTAACAGTTTTAATTAATTAGTAATATAAATTATTTATCTTAACAGTTATAAAACTCTGCTGACCGTCCGGGCGTCCTTGCTTGCTTGCTTAAATCTTGTATAAACATAGAATCATACATACATACATACATATATATATATATATATATATATATATATATATATATATATATATATATATATATATATGATGATGATTGCTACATCTTTCCAGATGATCGCCGTCACATTGAGTTATCCCAATCTTGTTGTCCATGCCATCTCAGATGACTCTGCACTCCCGCTGCAGATTTGCACATCTTGAAGCAGATGTGACATGAATTGAGCAATTTTCATCGAGTTGACTTCCTCTGGAGGTTGAAGGGTATTCCTATGAACAATCACATGTGTTCTCAAACCAGCTGTAGACTTGCACACTTTTCTGCATGGTAAACAGATCGTTTGGTTCGGACTAATAGGTGCAAAGTTGACCTGAACAGGAGTTTTGTGCGACTTAAAGTGGTTGACATAGCCAACGTTTGACAAAAGCACTCGTTCACAAGTGTCGCATTTCCATCTCTGTGTGTCATGGTTAAGACCATCAATTAAACCTTTGCGAAGCTCTCGCTTCAGGTTGCTGTGGGCATGCTTTCTTTTCTCTAGAGCATCACAAATTTCATGTACAAGCTTTCGCTACTTCAGCCTTTGCAGAGTAAGTTTTTCACATGTGTCGATGTCGATTTGTAAGACTTTCAAATTATTCTTTGTAGAGTCCCTGAACCTCTTTCAAGGCTTGTGTTGAGGGCGCTTGCCATTTTCCAGTTCCCCGTAAAAAATTTGTTTTGGCAGTCTACAATCTTTCATTCGAACCAGGTGGCCCACCCAACACATGTGAAATCTGATCACAAGGGTCTCAACACTAGAGCAACATGCTCTCACAAGGACTTCAGTATCGAGTACTTGTGCTTGCCACTTGATGTTTATAATACGTCTCAAGCATTTTTGGTGAAATCGTTCAAAGCATTTAATGTGCCTTTGATGCAATGCCCATGTCTCAGATGAATACAACAGTGTGGTTAGCACACTGGTCTTGTAAACGCAGATCTTAGTCTTAAATCTTGTATAAACAGAATCATACATACATATATATGTGTGTGTGTGTGTGTGTGTGTGTGTGTTTGTGTGTGTGTGTATGTGTGCGTGTGTGTGCGTGCGCGCGCGTGTGCGTGTGTGCAGTATTTATATGTTTATACAAGATTTAAGCAAGCAAACAAGTACGCCCGGACGGTCCATAACTATTAAGATAAATAATTAATATTACTAATTAATTAAAACTGATGAGATAAACGCTTTTTCCGCTTTTTATTTTATATTATATGCATATGTATATATGTATATTTATTCATTTATTTATATAGATTTATATATCTGTAGAGTATCACTAAAATAAGAAAATGACAATATAAAATATATATTGATGTATACACATTTATTCATTATTCAATAAAAATACATGAATTAGGGGTGTAGAGTAAGGAAAACTCTTTATACCATGGTATTTCGAAACGTAATATATATGAGGGGCGTGCAATAAGTAATGCCCCTGACCCACTTTCAGTTGTCTGATCTAGCTGAAATTTTGCATGTGCAATGATTTATATCTCTACGGATTATGTGGCAAATTACAGCTCTGAACTCATTGTGGTTTCTGTTTTACAGGTGTTTGAACTGAGTCAGGTGTGAAATGGAGCCTGTTGAATGTCGAGCAGTGATCCGGTTTTTGTATTTGAAAGGACGCACATCACAGGAGACTTTTGATGAATTGAAAGAAACTTATCCTGATAATGCCACATCATATGACCTTGTAAAACGCTGGCATCGTGAATTTAATCATGGCCAGAAGTCTGTGGAAACAGCTCCCAAACCTGGTCGCCCCCCTTCTGCCATTGATGAGGCATCTGTCCATCAAGTTGAGGCTGCCATTTTGGAAGATCGGCACATTACTATTCGCCAAATAGCCCAAGATGTCAAGATTAGTACAGGGTCTGTGTAAACTATCATTCATGACCATTTGCATATGCATAAGGTGTCTGCCAGATGGATTCCCAGGTTGCTCACACCATTCCAGAAGCGAGAACGCGTCAAATGCTGGAGGATGAATTTGGAGATGTGCCAAGAAGATGAGTCAAAGTTTTTCAAAAGAGTGATTACACAGGATGACACCTGGGTCCATCACTATGATCCAGAGACCAAAGCCCAATCAATGCAGTGGAAGCCAAGAGTGCAGCCCTCTGCTAGCAAGTTCATGCTCACAGTCTTCTGGGACCAGGACGGAGTAGTGATGACAGATTTCCTGGCAAAGGGTACCACAATTACAGGAGCCTATTATGCTTCACTTTTGAGGAAATTAAGGGAAGCTATCAAAATCAAGAAGCGGGGCAAGATCATCAAAGGTACCCTCCTCCTGCAGGACAACGCTCCGGTCCACAACTCGCATGTCACCAGATCAGAAGCACGGGCGTGTGGTTATGAAATCCTTCCCCATCCTCCCTACTCTCCTGACCTTGCACCCTCTAACTTTCACCTCTTTCCAGCCATGAAGTTGTTTTTGAAAGGAAAGCGTTTCCTAGATGATGCAGCCTTGATTTCTGAAGTCATGTCGTGGTTGGAGGACCAACCTGGGGTGTTCTACAAAAACGGTCTCCAGAGCTGCATCAAACGATGGGAGAAATGCATAACTCTGGGTGGTTCCTATGTAGAGAAAGACTAATAACTGTGCCAAGTTTCGTTGTTCTACTGCTATGGGAAGTAGGTTAAGGGCATTACTTATTGCACGGCCCTCGTATATATATATATATATATATATATATATATATATATATATATATACGAGTGGGGTGTGGGTTTGCCCGGACCTAAAATAGCCTTAAATAATTAATAATTGATATGGATAGAGACAGACAGACATATAGCCTGTTATATATTAGATATATATTTCCCCCAAACCTCTGGCCTTGATGGAGAGGAGACTAAAACTTGCTGCTATGATTTTAAATGATCTGAAATAACAGCAAGAGGAGACTTGATTCCAAATATTTCTCATATGTTATATTCCTCTCTTTGGAAATAGGGTACGATTATTGAATACCTCCAGTATCAAATAATCCTTATACACTGTGAAATTTACGTTATGTATGAAAACCAAAGAGGGGAGATATAACAGATGAGAAATATTTGGAATCAAGTCTCCTATTGCTGTTATTTCAGATCATTTGAAATCATAGCAGCAAGTTTTAGTCTCCCCTCCATCAAGGCCAGAGGTTTGGGAGAAATACAAGATATTTTGTAATTCATATGCAAAATTAATAAAAACAAATGACTATGATTGAAACATTTTATGACTGTAAAAAAGTGGCAAAAATAGGTTCTGAATGATGGATGATCCCTTAATGTACGACCTTAAGGGAAAATGTCACATAGATCACTACACAATTCAGGTCATTACCTTTCCAACGAGTGTTTATTTGTTAAATTCTGACCGTAGCCAAATTGAATATTGAAATGCTCACATAGGACGAAACTACATGAAAATTTGAAGACTTTTTGCAGATTATAATACTATTCTATGCTTAAAATTTTATGACAGTTGGTTAAAAAGAGCCTATATTTTCAAACCAATAAAATATGCCCAAATATGCCTACATTTGTATATATAGTGTCCTGGCAGGCCAGCTTTAGTTTTGCTGCAGAGAATGAATTTTGCTTAGGGTATTTTTGTTTGGTTGTCTTCCCTGTGGCTTTGCAAGGCTACTAATATATATATATATGTGGAAAAGGCATGCTCACAGTTCCAGACCCTATCAAGGCGGTGTTTGAGGCTGAAGGCGGCTACATTGAATATATGTTAGCTCTACTACATAATCAAGTTATCTGAATTGATTTTCCCAATAAAAGTTTCAAATTAAAGCTGTAGTGTTGTTTTCTTTAGGAGGACAATTTTATCATTCTACCCCGTATATATATATATATATATATATATATATATATATATATATATATATAAATATATATATATATATATATATTTACGAGCAAACAGGTAATAAAACATGTTAAAAAACACTTTAAAAAGAGTCAAAACATATATATATATAAATATATATATATATATATATGTATATATATATACAGTCATCCATATACAGTATTGTTTCGTAGTATCGCAACTCATCAGTGCGGCTAGACTACCTCCTTCCCTAGCCGAGGACTGAACCATCAGGTTGATAGTCAGTAGTTCTACCCACTGGCGCATGGAAGCAGTACTCAAACATATATACATCCATATATACATATACATCGATGTACATATATATATATATATATATATATATATATATATATATATATATACATATATATATATATAGATGTACGTATATATATATATGCATACATATATACATATACATAGCTATACGTATATATATATATACATACGTACATGCATATATATACATATATATACATAAATATATGCATACATATATATATATGCATACGTATACATATATGCATACGTATACATATATACATACATATACATATATATATGCATATATATGCATAAATATATGTATACATATATATATATGCATACATATACATATATACATACATATACATATATATATGCATACCTATACATATATACATACATACATATACATATACATATATATATGCATACCTATATATATATATATATATATATATATATATATATACGCACACACGTTCCCTTATTTTCAGTTATGTAATCCTTTTTTCAAGTAGGGGAAAAATTTAGCCTGAAGATAGCAATAAGCAGCTATTCATTCCAAATAAGCTGACAAGGAAAAGGGTACGGATTGAACAATTTTAACCTTGAGAAAATTAATAAAACAAAAAAATAGAAGAAAAATTTTCCTAATGATCCAATGTTGAAAAAAAAAAAAATATTACAGCGAGAATAAAAAAGTATCAGAGATTGAAGAAGAAATAATAACAATAACTCATATAAGCTAACCGACCATATGGAAACTGCAACAGAAGTAAGATAGAACATCACATGGAATCAAGAAATCTGAAATCGCGAAATTAACCCCCCCTATCACCACCGGTATAAAAATGGTAGTTCTGGCATTGATTGGTACCACACCAAACAGTTGTGAAGGTCAAGGAGGATTGAAAGATCAAAGAGAAAAAGTGCAAAAATGAATGTGAAGAGGCTGGGACATTGGGGAGGCTTGTTGTCACCGAAATTCCAATGAAGACAATGACTGTTGCCAGCAAGACGTCAATAACAAATAGATAATGCAATAATGCAAATTGATTTGCAAAGATTGTCAGAAGTGGAGAGTACTGGAAATCTGGGAAGACTTGTTGTCACCCAGACTCCAAGGAACGCCACCGGTTGTTGTCTCCGAGTAATCCGACCTGTGTGAAAACTTCTAATAAGTACAAATAATAAAATAAAAAATAAAATGATATAAAAATTTGGGAGTTTTAACATCAAACACCATCAGATCAATAAAAATGAAAGATTGGAAAAGGATGCCTGAGAAGAACCAGGCGATTCCATTAATTAAATTTTATAGCCGAAATCTACTAAAAGGAATAAACACATGGGCAGCAACCACTAGTAAGATATTCTGGACCATTCATTGAATTCTAAAGAAGAACTGAGCTATCTTAACCAGAAGACTAGGAAAATAATGATCATGCACAAAGCACTTCAACGGAATGATGATACTTTTTTTTTTAAATGCAGGTCACCACTTATCAAGGCCTGGAAGCCACTCGGGGATAAGGATGCAGTGTGAAAGGAAAGGATTGGGAAATAGGTTGGTGCAAAAATAATATAGTTTTTTGACACAAAGTTGAGCGTAAAACAACATTATTTTTGCACCAACCTAATAAAAGACTATGTGAAGAAAGGCTAATCACTGTAGCAAGAAACACCATTAACATGAAAAATGCAGAGAGCAGAGAAATAAGAAAAGTGAGAAGAGAAAGAGCTACATGGACGATTCTTGAGAATAACAAGAGACTCAAAAAAACATGTAGACATGGCTATACAAAGGATACTTGAACAGAGAAATAGAACCACTACTAACAGTTGCACTGAACAATATGATTAGAACTATATCAAAGCTAAGATGAAAATAGAACGGTAAAACAGCAAATGTAAACTCTGTAATCTACTTCCTGATCATCGACTTCCTGAGCATAAAACATTATTACTCAGCCAGTTTTTGATTACATAGTGGAGGACGAAACAAAATGGGTAATTATTTTTGCTAGATTTACAAAGTGCCTTCAATAAGTTTACAGACGTTTTTGTACAAGCATTTAAAATTGTCAGAGACCCTTGAAAATTCAGTATGCTATTGCTATGCATTTTATGAGATGACTGACCAATTTTTATGATTTCAGGTTCAAATGAACAGCTACAGCAGACATTGGAATGCACCCTACTAAAGCCGGATTGTCACAGCTGAAATGCAATCTGGACGCGAGGACACTTTAGGAGAATAATATGCAATAAACTTCTGTTTTAAACTTGGAAAATGCCACAGGAACGTATGGAATGCTTCAGACTGCTTGTGAATTGAGCATCAGTTTTTGAGTGGCATAAGAGATTCAAGAAAGGCAGGGAGTCTGTAAGGGATGATGAGACGTGAGAAAGGAGTAAGGAACTCAGAACATCAGAGTTGATTGGCCAAATAAAGAATTTCATCAATAATTATTTTTGCTGTATTTACAAAATGGATGCTATTTAAAAATGTTTAATTTTTATTTTGGGGGGTAATATATTTAAGATTATTTCCATATTGTTAATCGTGTAAAGGGTGAGTGTTGGAATTGTTGCAGGGCATGTAAAATTGTTTTTTTTTTTCTTGCTGAAAAAAAATTATGGGAGCGGGCACTCTCTTTAAAAAGAATACTTATCATTAACCATAACAATAACTTTAAGCTAGGAGTGGCAATATGATAAAATAAATAATAATGTAAATTATGCTAATACTTCTAAAAAATAAGAAAATATGTGTCCTATACTTATGTGTTATCAAGAACTAGGGAATCATTTTATGTTGACAAAAACATGTTGCAATGTTCAATGAAGTCTAAGATATATATATATATATATATATATATATATATATATATATACTAGCATTTCAGCCCGGCGTTGCCCGGGTGTTTGAAGGTGTATGCTGAGCAAAAAAAAAAAGTGCTCAATTTTTTTAACTTTGATCCCTATTACGACTCCTTAAAATTTATTGCTTTGGGCTCAAATATAGTTATTAAGTTAGATCCATGTCCAAGAAACCTATATCTAAAATTTCAAGTGTTTAGACCCAAAATTGTCGGAGGAGTTTGGTAGAGTTCTCAAAGGTCAAATCGTTTAACTTTGACCCCTTTACAGCCAAATTTCTGGCCAAAAACCGATCACAAAGTTTTTTCCAAATCTCAGTACCCTGTATATCAAATTTCGAGTCTGTAGACTAAAAATTGACAGAGTTATTGAGTAGGGAAATGTACACACACGCGCGCGCGCACGCACACACACACACACACACACAAACACACACACACACAGACGTTCACTTTTATAGATATACTAGCATGGGTGCCCAGCGTTTCCTGGGTGTTTCGAGGTGTATGCTGAGCAAAAAAAAAAACACGGTCAATTTTTTAAATTTGACCCCATTTATGACCCCTTAAAATTTATTGTTTTGGGCTCAAATCGACTTATTAAGTTATATCCACGTCGAAAGAACCTATATCTAAAATTTCAAGTGTTTAGACCCAAAATTGTCGGAGGAGTTTGGTAGAGTTCTCAAAAGTCAAATCTTTGAACTTTCACTCCTTAACAGCCAAATTTCTGGCCGGAAACCGATCACAAAGATTTTCCCAAATCTCAGTACCCTGTATATCAAATTTCGAATCTGTAGTCTAAAAATTAACAGAGTTATTGCGAAGGAAAATGTACACAAACACACAGACAGACAGACAGACACACACACACACACACACACACGTTCACTTTTATAGATATATAGATAGATGGATATATTTTAAATGAAAATTTTAGAAGTATTTTTTCCAACGAAGAGTTTAAAAGAACAAGAGAAGCATGCATGGTCCTCCGTGAGTGCACAGTGAACGAAGCATAAAAATAAATGACTAAGTTTAGCATTGCCCCCCCCACTTTATTTAACCCCCAAAAGTCCCCAAGGGACGTCAAATCCTGGTGAAAATGAACAAATGGTTCAGTTTTAGGCCTTAACATATGTAAATTTGAGTTCTGGACCATGCAAATCAAGAAATGACTAAGTCCATAATTTGCAAACCCCCCCCCCATTTAGTCCTAAAAGTCCCCAAGGCCTTAACATATTTAAATTTGAGTTCTGCACCATGCAAAACTGCTAAATAGACATACACAGAAAATTTTGGACAAATATGGTAAAATAGTCCCCAAAAGTGAAGTCTTTTTATTAGCCTTAAATGAGCCCCTGGGGCACACCCAAGAGTTATCGTGATGTATAGAGAAACAAAATTATATAGAAATCAGTTACAACTTTTCAGAAAGTTTTATAAAAGTCCAAGGCATCAGTTTTTTTAATTAGTACAAAAGTGTCAATTTTAGCCATTTTAACCCAAAAGGCAACCCTAAGGGGGCAACCGGAGTTTTCCCGGAAAATCCGTTCTATTACTTTTTTTTTTTTTTTTACTCATATCATGTTTTATGTTTGTGCTAAATTTAAAAAAAATTCCAAGACGTAGTTATTGAGAAAAGTGCGGACAGACAAACAGACAAGGGTAAATTTACAGGTCCATCCTCCTTTTATCGGGGGACCAAAAATCATTATTGGAAGGATTTTTTTTTACCACTTTTAAATATATTAAAGTTAATTATATCATAAAAAAAAACAATTGTTCTATTAAAAAAAGTATACAAAAAAGGACGCATGTTTAATTGATTTCAAAGTGTAAGCTCCTTACCAATTGATTTCGTTAAATAAAAATGCAACAAAAAAAAATACCGACTAAAGGTAGTTTTTTTTTGCAAAGGGGTCACCAATTATCAAGGCCCGGAAGCCACTCGATGATAAGTGTTAATATGTGTGCAGTAGTCATTATGACAATAGCATAGTAATCGTTTGTAGTGGAAATTTGGTATAATTGGATTATTTAAGAAAAGGGTTCAACAAGAGTTTGTTTACATTGGACTTGAAGGCGACAATATTGTAGTCCACTGGAAAGCAGACTAGTAGAACAGAATTGCCCAGGTGGGCAGTTCTAGGAAAGAAGCTTTGTGTCTGGAATCCACGTTCAGGTTTAGGAACCACTAGAGAATAGGGGAAATTATTGATAGCGGTTTTAGCTAGACAAGTATTTTTTTGTGAAAGATTGCCAATGGGAGGCATAGATTGGAGCTCAGACGAGCATTTGCCATGAAAATAACGATAGAGTAGAGACAAGCTCGCAACGTCTCTCCTGTGAGAAGGAGGTTGCAGAGAAGAGAAAAGGGTATCATCTACTAAACATTTAGAAAAAAACGAAGATTCAAAATTTTATTTTTAACTAGCGAGGGCGGGGGGGGGGGCTTGTCGGTTAGTAAAATACGCTTAGATATGTTTTAACTCATGTAGATTTCGTATTTATTATTACAGGGTCAATTCTCTATTGAATATTATATTGTACCTAATATATAGTAGTGATTGTGAAACTTAAACAGAAACATGGCTTGTGTGTCATCAGCTAGAATCGAAACCAAAAAACATTTAGTGTTCCATTTGCGTTCCCTACCGCTTGAGCTATCGACAGATAGATAAGAAAGATTTAAAATTAAACCACTTCAAGATATGAATGAATTTGTACATGCGCAAAAATAATAGAAATATGTTAACAAGTTGAAATAAACATTTCAACTTGCCGATATATGTCTGTATGTGTTATCCATCCATCCAAACAAAGATTTTACTCATTATAAACCACCTTTGATGTATGATTACAACTTCCCGTTAATTTCAGCATAATGTGACTAGTAGTTTAAGAGTTTATTGGTTAAATATTTACAGACAGACACACATACATCTATTGTTTTATTTATATGCATAAATCGTTTCAGCTTTGTCATCGTTTTATGGAGCGTGTCGAAATTATTGAAATAGTGGCATAATTCAACAAAGATATACGGGAGAATAAAGAGCTTCCATCGAAAGAAAAAAATATTTATACTAAATAAAAAAGCGAAACCAAAACAAAAGCAGTTATAAAAACAACAAACCAAAATTGATATAAAACCAAATTGCCACAATGGGCCAATCGATTAATCAAATTTAGAAAACACAAATGAAAGCAAACTTTTGTGAACAGTTATACAAGTCCGAACATAATTGAGATGTATGTAAACTTCAACATGTGCAAACTGCGTATAAAATTCAATAAATGCAAGTTCTGCGCACATTCAAGCAATTAAATGGCAAGGTGAGCACTTAATGTGCGCATGTTAAAATGTTCGAGCTATCTGCAAGCTTCAATATGAACAAATTTTGCATAATTGCATTCGAATTGAGTGAAAAATATGGAATATAAAAACAAAGATAAAAAAAGAGACGCCATGCTAGGTTTAAGCAACTATTATATGAAAGAGGAAAATGTAAGAAAGAATTTAAAGAAAAGAAAATTGAAAAGGATCTTGTATGATTTATTGGATGAGGGTGTTTGCCAAAGAAGATAATTAGGATTAGAATATTAGTAGCTTCTTTGTGGGTCATAATGTTTTCAGGCAATGTTAAAAAATAAAAATAAATAAGTCTAATAAAATAACAAGTCCTTGAGAGGCGGCTGAAGAAGAAAACATTTTTTTTTTTTTTGATCCACACTTTTCTAAAATGCCAATTAATTCTATGATTTAATGAGGACAGAATGGCTGAAGGAAATTATGTTTCCCACAAAGTGCAAACAATGTTGACAGATTGAAAGGACAATTAAAAAGAGATGAAGACTTAGTATTGGCTCAATTGATGCTGCAGAAAATGGGACAGGATGCAAATGGTGAAGCTGTAAAAGGATTTTTATCAAACATTTTTTTTGTTATTGTCAACCATTAAAAATAAATTAGATTTTATGTAGTTTCTTTTGTTAGTTTGGTTTGTTGTTATTTCTTTGAAAATCAATAGTTAGTTGTTTATTTAGTTTCTTTTGTTAGTTTAGTTTGTTGTTATTTCTTTAAAAAGCGATAGTTTGTTGTTTATTTAGTTTCTTTTGTTAGTTTGGTTTGTTGTTATTTCTTTAAAAAGCGATAGTTTGTTGTTTATTTAGTTTCTTTTGTTAGTTTGGTTTGTTGTTATTTCTTTAAAAAGCGATAGTTAGTTGTTTATTTAGTTTCTTTTGTTAGTTTGGTTTGTTGTTATTTCTTTAAAAAGCGATAGTTAGTTGTTTATTTAGTTTCTTTTGTTAGTTTGGTTTGTTGTTATTTCTTTAAAAAGCGATAGTTTGTTGTTTATTTAGTTTCTTTTGTTAGTTTGGTTTGTTGTTATTTTTTTAAAAAGCGATAGTTAGTTGTTTATTTAGTTTCTTTTGTTAGTTTGATTTGTTGTTATTTCTTTAAAAAGCGATAGTTTGTTGTTTATTTAGTTTCTTTTGTTAGTTTGGTTTGTTGTTATTTATTAGGAAGTAAGTAAATGCAAGGAAAAAAGCAGTGGACGGTTAAAATTAACGTCTGACAAGTAAAACACCATAACTCTTTAATCATAGTTAATGGATTTGAAAAAGCCATTTTAATCACTTGAACAGGATGTTGAAACTATAAAACACACTTGTATAAAAACTAGCGGGAAAGGGAACAAGGGTATCTTATGCCCGGGGCATAAGATACCCTTAAATATATTTTCATTAATACAGATTTCGTATTCATTATTACAAAGCCAATTCTCTATTGAATATTATATTGTACCTAATATATATATAGTACTGATTTCAAAAGTTAAAAAAAAATGATTTGAATGTCATCAGCTAGAATCAGAACCAAAACATTTAGCGCTCCAGCCGCATTCCCTACGATTTGAGCTACTGAACAATAGATAAGAAAATATTTAAAATTAAACCATTTCAAGCTATAAATGAATTTGTGCATGCACAAAACTAATAGAAATATGTCGGCAAGTTGAAATGAACGTTTTGCATCTCAACTTGTCGACATATTTTTGTACGTGTTATTCATCCACGCAAACGAAGATTTTACTCATTTTAAACCATCCTTGGTGTATGATTTAAATGAAAATTCGCATGAAGGTACTTGATGTGTCTGGGAGTGTTCTTATGTAGGTTTTGCATTGGAATGCGTCCAATAAGTATCGAAAATCGATAATAGAAAAACTCCGATTAAAGAAATAAGTCCGATTTTTACAAAAGTTAATACTTTTATGCAATCGAACAGTTGCATTTGAGAAGTCTTCTCACTGCACAAGCAGAAAGAAGAAAAGGCCTATAAAATTAACTGTAGACCCTTTTATAAGACAGGGGTGCGTTCAAATGAATGTTTCTGTTTAGAGCACAATTAAACCATGATACTTGACTGCTGTACGTTTAACTGTAATTCAAGTGATTATGTAAAAATAATTTCATAACATCAACAGTTGATTCTTTCATAAGGCAGGACAAGTTCGAAATGAATGTTTTTTTGTTTTTTTTACATAGGCATCACCACTTATCAAGACCAAGAGGCCACTCGAGGATAAGGGTTAAAGAGTGTACAGTACTCAATTGGACAATATAGTAATCGCTAGTAATGGTAATTCGGTAAATTTACTAACTTATATGGAATGGCTCATCAAAAACTTTGTTTACGTTAGACTTGAAGACAACCATATCAGCTGGAAAGCAGGAAAACGAAAGACAATTCCATAGGCGTGCAGTTCTAAGAAAGAAGCTTTGTTCATGGAATCTACGTTTAGGTGTAGGCACAGATAAAGGGTGGGGGAAATTATTGATGGTGTTTTCTGCTAGATGGGTGTTTCTTGTGAAAGTTTGGCGAGGGGGGGGACCATAGATTGGAGCTCTGCCGAGCACTTGCCATGAAAATAACGATAAAGCAGAGACAAACTCGAAACATCTCTTCTGTGAAAAAGAGGTTGCAGGGAAGAGAAAAGGACATCCCCTACGAGGCTACAAAGTCCATTTTGAACTCTATCAAGACAGGATAAGTCCTTTCTAGCACAATTTAGAGCACAATTGAAGCATGATATTTAATTTTTGCATTTTAAACTTTTATTCAAGTCATTTTTTACAGATAGCTTTATAAAATCAATAGTAGATTCTCTACAGTGCAATGACTGTCACTGCAGAGAGGCATGTGGAGGTCCCTCCCAGTACACTGAAATCTTAAGCTGAGTTGATTAAAAAAAAATGGCCGATTTTACTGATTTCAATGACAATTAAAGTATGGAGAGGTGGAAAATTTGTTGATCCTCATTCAATCCCGGAAAACGTTGGGTCATCCTGCTAGTTATACTACATCCATGAGCTTTTTTACTATTCTTGTAAAAACTGATAAAGAAGAAAATATATGTCCATGGAGATTCTGGATATGTGCAAGAATATATACTATTTTTGTTCTCTCTACAATCTTCTCTTTCTGTCTCCCAAGGCCCAGTCCACTTGACATTTTCGAAACATTCACAAGTTTCACATCGATAAGAAAAAAAAAAAAAGGCATCAATGTCTACCTATCACGCAGTAAAATAGATTTGAATTTCCGAGGTGGCGTGTCATTACAGCCAGACACTAATTTGTTCAGACAAGTTTCCTTGTGTCCTTGTTGTTGTTATCACAGTATTGAAAATCCCTGTCACATCTGATTATTTTTGGAGAAAGTAAAACTGATAAAACAAAAAACAGTCTTGTCAGATGGTCAGCAAATACAGCTGGTAAAATGTTATGAGAATCGGAATTTTAATGATTTTTTATGATAATATGCATGATTTTAATGATTTTTTATGATAATATGCATGATTTTAATGATTTTTTATGATAATATGTATGATTTGGATTTTTTGCTGATTCATACTGTTCTCATATTGAGTGTTATTCTATCGTGTTGGTTAATACAACTTTCGACCTTCTTCTTTCCACCATCTGTAATGTAAAGAGCATTTGTCTGTGTGTATGTGCGTTTGTATGTCCAGCTAAAGCTACAGAACAAATACCCATAAAGTTGGTGTATCTTTTATTGGCGTTACCCTGGATGAATAATATCTAAAATTTAATAATAATTATTCATTCTTTGGAGGTCCAATGGGTCAGTTTTCATCTGGTGTGTAGGGGGGGTCAGTTTTTCAGTGAAGAATTTACATTATTTTTCTTTTTCAATTCATTAAAATAAAAGAAGGGAATGGGTTGGTGGGAAGTGAAAAAGAAATTGGGGGACGAATATAGAAAAATGGGAAAGAGCGAAAGATAGACTGAAGGAGATAGAGAGAACTTTTAATATAAATATGTTAGATGTATTTGTTAACCTCTTCAAATTATTTTCTATATATATAAAAAAATAACAATGCCGGGTTTCCTTGCTAGTTTATCATATAAATGGCAGAAATTTGTGTGTATGTGTGTATATCCACCTAAAAGTCTTAAAATACTAACAAAAGCCCCATAAAGTTTATATTCTCTTGATAACCATTGCTCTGGACGAGTAATATCTAAAATTTAGAAAAAAAAAATGATTAATTCTTTACAGTAGAAATCCTGCAGAATCTGTTAGGGGAAGCGGATTTAACATTTAATCGTATCTTCATTGTCGTATGTCTGTCTGTGCATGCAAGCTTTTCTTTACAATTCCTTTCTAATAATTGTATTAATTTCCAACGTTTTCAATTATCTCAGCTGGTAGGAAAACAGACTTAAGATATTATGTTTTTAGTTTCAATCCTATTTCATGGCGTATCTTTCATTTTTATATAGTTTTTAAAATCATTTTTAAGACTTTAAAAGTAATCAACAACAAATTTTAAAACGTGAAAAAGTTTACTATTGTAACAGGAAAAACTTCTACTATTTACGGACCATACTGAAATAAACACCCACACAGTTGGTATTAAACAAATATAAACAAACCCGTTGCAGTTTACAGACTGTACTTAAATAATCTATTATATATAGACCAAATGTTAGCAATTTAAATCAGCATAACACCGGAAAAGATTCATTCTTGGATCATTTACTGTTATCGAGAAGTAAACATGATATTTTTTATATTATCATAGAGTAAACATTGAAATTTAAAGATTAGATTTCTCTTCTGAGGCGAGGGAGGAGTAATACTTTGTAGGCTTCCTTAATTTCATGTGTATTTAAACACTGTTGCTCAGAAAAATGAACTTCTATTCTTTTGTTGGTGTTGCCTTCGAGATATATTGAAAACTGCTTAATACCTTGGATAAAGCAGGTAGTAACACAAAAGGGAAAAACCAAGAGGATGGACGTAGGTATTAGTAGCACTCGTAAGGTTTCCTTAATTTTATAAGTGCTCAATATTCAATATAGAGCCATAATTTCAAGTGATCTATATCTTGGATAGAGCTAATAGTAACCTAAATGTGAGTTAACTTGATTTTAGTAGTACTTTGGACCCTAGATAAAACAAGTTTTTACACATTTAAACTAGTAAGGAAACCCGGCGTTGCTCAAGATTATAAAATAAATTGGAGGTTAACAAGTACATCTAACATCTTTATATTAAAAGTTCCCTCCACCTCTTTCAATCTGTCTTTAAATACACTGTTACCCGGGATAAATAATTTTTCTGACCTTTTGCTGCCGTTGTTAAATATCCTGCATAAAGCCAGTAATAATTCCAAGGCGGTCTTAGCAGTTAAGTTTCTATCTTTTTTTAACAATAAGGATTTGATGGAAACTATCATACAAAGCACTCAATATCCTGAAGACGGGGATGTGGTTTTTGTAATGCACTGGAGGCCTCTTTAATTTTAAATGTGTTTAATATTGTAGACAAAGCATGTGTGTTTAAATACAGTATTTCTTTAAGCTGTTGTTGCACGGAAACCATAATCCAAAGTGTTCAATATTCTGGAGAGAACATGTATATTTTATTTATATTTATATTTATTATTCAGGAGAACCGACATTCATATGTTTTGTTATACCATTTTATCCAAGAAAATCTACTCGACGTTTTCCGGGATAGGAACTGGTAGATAGTAATCAAAAAGTGCTCAGTATCCTAAGTAGAGCATGTATGTTTAAAAGCAACTTCATTATTTCGTTTTTTTTTTTAATGGTCCGGAACAATGCCAGGTAGTTCTAGTTAACCAATAAAAGTTATTGTCAAGATACACCTGAAAATGATCGGAGATTACATCAGCTAAAACTTTGTAATTCGGCATTAAATAACCCGAAAAGGGTTGATATGCCGTAAAACAAAAAACAACCAACCAACCATCCATTATTATATGTTTTATTGTTGATTGCTGGTCACAGAATGTGCATCTTGGTTTTTCTATAGTTTCAATTAAGTACGAGCGTGTTAATTTAGTGTATCCAATTCTGATTCTGTTCAGAACAATGTTTTCTTTTCATCTTTTTGTTATTGTTTTATTTTCCTTTTTAATTGTAGGTTAATGTTTAATTTTGGGTGCATGCATCTCTTTCTGCTTGCCACTTAATTCTGTTGTATCCTTTTATTTTTTGCACTGAAATCTGTGCATGAAATTTTGATGCTTGCTATATTTCTATTTATAGCTTCTTTGGCTGACAAAATTATTGAATTCTTTTCAGAATTCGTGAATCAAACTAAAACCTTGTTCCTTTTTTCACCAATTCATTTTTCATCGAGATTGTTTGGACTTTGACTCTATGTTTTGGAATTGTTCAGTGTTGTTTTAATGAACTGAACTCAATTTACTGACCTCAAAGATGGTTGATATTATAATGTAATACTTGAACTTATCAAGATAAAATTCAGTTATATACTAGATAAATTGTTGAATGAACTGGAAAAATATAATATATATTATGAGAAAAATAAAATCAAAATGAATTAGGTTCAACTTAAGAATTAATTATCTAACAACTATTCTTTCTGTTTGGGCAAAGAAGAATTCTGAGACTTGATGAAAATGGTCTCTAGAAGTATAAGATAAAAACCAAATAAATGAATTTACGTCAATTATGTGATATTTGTGTAAAATTTGTCAAGTTCAGACAATTTATTAAATTCTGTGAGGAAAAGTCCGTTCTTAGTGGAAAATGACTCCAAATGAGTTTCGATCCTACTATTTGAGTGGATTGTAGCGTTGGAATATTTTGTTGACAATGCACCTGAGGAATTGCACAATTTTGAGGAACCGCAGAAAGTCGACTGGAATATGAGTTGAAGTTCCATGCAGAGATGGACATAAGTTAACTTGTGTTATAGTTTAAAAAAACAAAATAAACTTTCAAGGAGTTGATTTCTCAACTAGGCATGACGTAGCAAAATAAGAAGTACATACAAGGGGCGTGCAATAAGTAATGCCCCAGACCCACTTCCAGTTGTCTGATCTAGCTGAAATTTTGCATGTGCAATGATTTATATCTCTACGGGTTATGTGGCAAATTCCAGCTCTGAACTCATTGTGGTTTCTGTTTTACAGATGTTTGAACTGAGTCAGGTGTGAAATGGAGCCTGTTGAATGTCGAGCAGTGATCCGGTTTTTGTATTTGAAAGGACGCACATCACAGGAGACTTTTGATGAATTGAAAGAAACTTATCCTGATAATGCCCATCATATGACCTTGTAAAACGCTGGCATCGTGAATTTAAACATGGCCAGAAGTCTGTGGAAACAGCTCCCAAACCTGGTCGCACCCCTTCTGCCATTGATGAGGCATCTGTCCGTCAAGTTGAGGCTGCCATTTTGGAAGATCGGCGCATTACTATTGGCCAAATAGCCCAAGATGTCAAGATTAGTACAGGGTATGTGAAAACCATCATTCCTGCATAAGGTGTCTGCTAGATGGATTCCCAGGTTGCTCACACGATTCCAGAAGCGAGAACGTATCGAGTGCTCGAGAATGAATTTGGAGATGTGCCAAGAAGATGAGTCAAAGTTTTTCAAAAGAGTGATTACACAGGATGAAACCTGGGTCCATCATGTGTTTTTGATATAGATGTACATAATAATACTATGATAAGTATGTTTTAACTTAAATAGGGATGGTATAATAAAATTGTGGGGTCTGCGTTCGCGCCTGGCCTCCATAGAATGGAAATAGGCACAAACTTTAATAAAGACTTTTCATATCTATCTGCGTAAGTATACTTTGATAATTATGTTTCAGTTTGAAGAAATATGGCATAATAAAATTATTGGGTGTTTGTTCACGCCTGACCTCCATAAAATGGAAATATGTCACAAAGTTTAACAAGGTTTTTTAATATAGATCCACAGAATATTGTGATGAGTGTTTCAGTGTGAACAGGTATGGTATAATAAATTATGGGGCTTATCTATTTTATTTTTACTTTCATCGTATTTTGCTTTGGTTTTGATAACCCCAAATTCAAAGCTATCTCTTTACAAACCTTCCTTTTCATAACCTATCATACTTTCATAAATCAGAGTCCATTTTGTGTAGGCTGTATTTGAACCCAGTCAACGATGGGTACTTTAGCTAGTTAATATATATATATATATATATATATATATATATATATATATATATATATATATATATATATAAATTACAATAAGTTTACCAAGGTAATCAAAATGGTAAACTTAAAATATATTATAAATATTAAAGAGTTAATATTTACAAGTAAAATAAACTCAGCCAGATGTAAAAGCTCAATAAAACCGAAAAGGAAATAGAGCTTATAATATGAACAAATGATTAATAAAACATGTTAAAAGACATCTTGAAAAAGAGTTAAAAACATATTTGATTTTAAAAAAGGAAACACAAGATAAGTGGATAGTCCTACTTATCCTGTGTTTCCTTTTTAAAATTAAATATGTTTTTAACTCTTTTTCAAGATGTCTTTTAACATGTTTTATTAATCATTTGTTCATATATATATATATATATATATATATATATATATATATATATATATATATATATATATATATGTAATCATATATTTGCATTCTTTGGACTACTGTTCTCATCTTGAGTGTTATTTGCACAAAGTTTCGATCAATGTAACCTCCGACCTTCTTCAGGTGTATCTTGTCGAACTCAGGAATGTTTCTGTTGAACTCGAGAATTTGGATGGAATTTCGTATGGAACCTTCCTTATTTACTTCTCAGGAGTAGCATATTCTTATTTACTACATGAGGGTAGTATGTTCTCATTCCGTCAGCCATGACTGAATAGAGGTCCTAAATAATTCGCAGTGGTATTTTTCGGTCACCCAAACTGAGAATTGAACCTTCAACCTTCAGGAGAATATCACTTTTACAATTGATTTTTCCAAGAACTCTAACCACTGCACCACTGGTCCTTGCGAACAAGTTCGATAAGATACACCTGAAGAAGGTCGGAGGTTTCATTGACCAAAACGTTGTGAAAATGACACTCAAGAGGAAAACGGTTTTCTAATGAATCCAAATTGCAATGATTAGTTCACTCTCTGTCTCATTTTGTCAGACCTGAAAATATACAAAATATATTTGATCTAGCCCTCGTCATATTAAATAAACAGTTTTGAATTCCATTATTTTATAGATAGCTAATTGTAGTACAGATGAATGCTTGTAACTTTGAAATGTTATTTCAAAGGAACGTGTGATAATGTTTTGATTCATTTTCAAGATCATCTTTGTGTCTTTATTTTGATCCCCACATGTGGACAATCTCACCAGTTTGAATTGCATCTTTATGACAAGTGTTTATAAATTGATAACTAAAAACCCGAGAATCTTTCTGTCACACTCGGAAATCTACATAGAATTTTTAAGGAAACCTTTTATTTAATCCACAACGATAGCATGTTCTCGTTTCGTCGGTCATGATTCGGTTGCAATTATATTTTGGTCGACTACACTGAGGATTGAACCTTCAACCCCCTGAAAAGTGTAACTTTTACAACTGAATTTTACCAAGTACTTACTGGACCTAATATATGTGTTTAGATTTATATGCTTTATCACAAATATAATTTAGAATTTAACTCAAAATTTTCAAACAAATAAAAACTAAAAAAATTATTAGTGCATTAGTCACTCCTGCATAGGTACAGATAGTGAGTATGCATATGCGTTTAGTTGTGTTTGCTTCATCACCATTTATTTGATAGTGAAAGACAATACCTATTGTAAATGTTCTCTTGGTAAATGAGCCATTAATGAAGATGAACTGCTATTTGACCCATAGCTAGAAAGAAAGGAAAGATCTATAAATTTGCTAAGACTAACAGAGCTCAAATGAATGTAATAATGATCACTCAATTTGGACTTGATTCGTTGTCTCCACAGTTAATGTCAGCAATTTCTGTGCTTCTCTCAGCATGGGATTATGTAGAGAAAGAAAGTAATTAAGGGCCTTAATTACTTGTGCGGATGTGTTAGATTCTTAATGAATGCCGATGTCAAATTCATACAAGCAGGTGACAATGGGGAGTCAATTTTGAAACCTGACTGACTGAAACTTTAAATATCCTCTGTTTACTCCTGTTCTTAAAGACTGTGATTGAGCAAACAAAAGAAAAGGGTGTATTTTTATTTTTTTTTTGGAGGCGGTGAAAGTTAAATTAAAATAAATCACAGAAAAATATTTTTATTATACAAATATGTGGTTTATTCCAAAGATTAATTTTTAGCATTTATAATTTGTAGCAGAACTGAACAACAAAATTTAAAAATATAGAATGAACAAAAGAAACACAGGATGGCTAACTTGAGGATTCGGAACTGGCCGAAAATCAAGGCTAGAAGCGCAAGCATGCTCAGATAGTAAAATTTATAGTCATCGTCACGAGTTCTATATGCAAATTTACCAGCTGAGTCAGGTAAATATATTGAGTGATCTTAACAGTCGGGCGGTTTTGGTTTTCTTTTTTTACCTTTGTAGTTGGATAGTATACGGCATAATCATATTAACACTCCAGTTCCCATCAGATCACCGAAGTTAAGCAACATTGAACCTGTTCATTACTAAAATGGGTGACCAATTTGGGTGTTCTCGGCACTATGTAGGAGGACGTCGACACCACCCTGCAAGAGTTGCAAAAACCTAATGTCATCTCCCTTGACAGGAATATACATGCAACTGAGAACTACTTGTGAATTTCATACTCCCATGAAACTTCCTCCTTCAGAAGAAGCTGATTAGACCCAGATAGGGTTAGTGCTGCTGCATTAGTTGGGTAGAGCTCTGGTGCGAAATAGAGGAGTTTGTGACTTATATTTCAGGCATGTGGCTTGCGCGTATATGACGAGGTTCAATTTTCACAGTTCTATACATTAAATTAAGCTGTACTTCGGCAATAATATTGTCTTCTAAGTGGTCTATTGTGTCTGGTTTATCAGCGTATATATGGGACTTTACATATCACCAAAGAAAATAATCTAATGGGGTTAAATCACATGAACGAGATGACCAGTTGAGAGGTCGGTTTTGTGAAATTATCTGTTCATCAAATGTTTCTCTCTGTAAATTGATCATGCTGTGCACCGTGTGGCATGTAGCTCAGTCCTGTTTAAACCACATGATGAATTACCAAACAAAGCTGAACTAAAAATAACCAATGGTTGCCAAATCTGCAATTAAAGAAAATAGCTATTTAAAGTTTGCCGCCTCTAAAAAAATACCCAAATAATAACGGCAGTTATTTGGATAAGGAAATTATAATGACACTCAAAGGAACTTATAAAACAACCAAATGGAATCTGTATAAATATGTATATTAATTCAGGTACTTTGTTTGTATGTTAGACCACAGTGAATTTCCGTAGCAACAAAAGTGTCAGAGTAAAGGCCAATCGGTCACCCGTGAATTTATGAGAAATCATGAAGTCGTCAATCACATCAGCAAAATCAATCTACTTAGTGATAAAAAGTATGGATGTTTTTTCATACGACATCTGATATGCTGATTGTAATATTACATAGAATTAATGAGGCTTTGTTTGTAAGAACAAGGTTGCAGGAATAAAGTTGAATCATTTTATTACTCCAGAAAGTATCGGACTCTTGACGAAATCTGCAACCAATATAAGAGTCAGATACGTCATAAGATAGAATAAAAAGGCCAATCAGAGGACTCTTTCTTGCCTTAATAAAAAATCTCTACTTTTATACAAAGTCATTGTGTGTGTGTGTGTGTGTGTGTGTGTGTGTGTGTGTGTGTGTGTGTGTGTGTGTGTGTGTGTGTGTGTGTAAGTTCTTTCCTTATAGGTTCCGAAATGGCTGACCCCATCTTTTGCAAATTTCACACAAAGCTAATTTATATGCCTGGCAGTGTTCTTAGATATGTTTTGTTCAGAAATTCATCCAACAAGTATTGAAAATCGAAAAAATTCGACCTTAAAAATAGTTTTTTCTCTCTTATAGATAAAAAAAGAAGAATTTTTACAGGGAAATATTTTACGTTACACTGGCGAAGGGAGATAATAAAATCTTAACAAACCATTTCTTCTTAAAAAACAGATTTATTATAATCTGGAGATGAACGGCATTATCATTATTTAAAAGGTTTTTTTTGTTTTTTGTGAATTAGTCCACTGGGCAAATTATTCCTTGCAATATATAATAATCAATAAAGGATTGATTCTATAATAATATATAAGCAATCTACATAAATTAAATATCATGATTAAGTGTATTGTATGACCAGGCAATGCTGGGTGGCCATCTAGTTTAATTCTAAGAGTCAGAATTTATGGCAATCTTTTGGGGAATGATTTGCTTTTTATGATACTTTTCTCACAGAAGAGATATTACTAATCATTAACAGCTGTAAAAAGAGCTCAACTAAACTTCAAGGCTCAAAGCATGTGGGATTGAGCTTATCCCTGCTATAGTAATAAAAAAGTGTTTCCTTTCCTGATAGCTTGAACATTGCCATTGTTTTATCAGTAGGGCTATGACAACAGCATATTCTTTTCCTTGTTTTGATTCTCAGCTATATATCCATTGATATCTTATATGTTTTTTTATGCAGAGTGATGTGGTTCTCGGTTGATTTATTGTGTCTAACTACTATATACTCGAGAGTCAAAACAATGAAAAGAATATGCTGTTGTCATAGCCCTATTTATCAATGTACAAAAATTCTGGTTCAAACATTGACCTTCAAAATCACCCCCCCCCCGATTTTTCTCCCACTGTTCATAAAAATCTTTGAATCATTAATCAACCTAGTGATAATCCACCAGCTTATGAATGCTAAAGTTGTTTCTGACTAACAGTATGGATTTAAGATCTCACTTCGGGTCAAGATCAAAGTGTAGTATCTGTTCTTCAGATGCTGCACTTCAATTTCTTGTTCTCTCTCGGTGGAGGAGAAATCCTTCACGACTGAGACAATTTTTATTTTTGTTCCTTTTCTCCACGTTAAAAAACGACTCTGGTGTCTAACTCTGTCCCGTGGGGAGGCATTGTGAATAGGAACAGTATGGATTTACACAAACCCATTCTTCTGCAGATATCCTAACAGTAATCTCTGAACACATATATCCTACACTGGATAAGATAATATCATAATATAAAATATATTATACAAAATTATATTAATTTTATATCATTATTTATATTTATATATATTTATTTTTATATTTATTTTACATTTTATATTATTATGTATGTAGGAAATGGTTATTTCTTCATATTTTAACAAGAACACTGTCCCCTCATGACAATATGCTAATAATTATCGTTGCACAATATAATTTGGCCTTGAAAATCCATACACTTTTATTTCATTCCCAGTTATAACAATCTACAAAAATCGATCATCAATGTGTACCTGATTTAATAACTTCAGTTATTAAATCAGCTCTGGGGAGAAATGCTATTGGGGCAATCTTTCAACTATTTGTGACTCTGGCCAATTTCCTGGGATAAAATCCGGTCGTAAGGAATTTCCTGAAACAAGCCCAATGCAAACTCCCTCACAAAATAAATGGATACTTGGTAAATATTGATTTTCTGATCTTATATTCTGACCAAAGTAAAAAATATATATTATGTTTTTTCAAATGCTATTATTATTCCGTGACAAAAGCTAGTAACTTAAGTTACCTCCCTTGCACGTTTTTTGTAAACATTTGTTTCCATTTGTTTATCTATTCAGTAAATCCCCTTTTCACTCTTAAACTCCTTCTTTTAGTTTTTTTATTTTTCAATATATGTTGTGTGCCTACCCCTAGACATTTATCTTGCATGTAACAATATTGATTGCAGTTAAATAGGCTGTCTAGTCCAAGTGTTCATATAAAGAAAGTCATTTATATAGCTACAGAAGGATATTATCAGTTTTAGGAAATAGTTGTTAATCAATCTTTTTTCCAGTATATACATAAATAAATTTGCTTAGCTAGGCGCCCTTTTAGCACCGACAAGTTGTACCTCGGAATAGTAGGTAATTTTGGTTATTAAACTGAAAATTCTTATGTATTAAACTAAAACTTTCCCCACTCTTTATCTATGCCTAAATCAAAACATAGATTCTGTGAACAAAGCTTCTTTCTTAGAACTGCACGCCTGTGGAACTCTGTTCCATCTGCCTGCTTCCCACCTGACTACAACCTGGATGTCTTCAAGTCCAACGTAAACAAATTCCTGATGAACCGCCTCCTTAAGTAGACATTTTATTAAATCTCCACACTAATATACTGTACTTACAGTAACCCTTATCCCTGAGTGGCTTCCGGGCCTTGATAAGTGGTGACCACCTTGTAAAAAAAAAAAAAAAAGTATTATATTGCATAAGTCTTGTATTTGGTTGTTTGAGAAAGTTTTTGCTGTAAGAAATTCTTTACAACCTTGGATACGTTTGGATAACCAACAAGAATTACAATATCAATCAATTTGGGTAAGAATTCCTCTCCATGATGAAAATCTCTAAGATAATGTCTATTTTTGTTGAACATTTGGAAATGGCATTTGTCTCACCAGAGTTTTGTAAGCAAGCAAATACCGACATTTATTGCGTACATGTTTCTGGCTACTGATATCTCTATTGTGTCTTATTTTGTTGTCAACAAATATATGAGTGTAATGAAACATTTATTAGTCAATTGGATTGGTATTATTTGTGATTTTATTGAGTTTTACAAATTTTCTATTCAATTTAGCAGACATAAAAACTGTCATATAATTTTTTTATTATTTGCTGGTGTTTAGTCAAACAGTCAACACGTTAATAAATAGAAAAGATGCCAACGAGAGAAAAAGTGGATCTTGGGTTTTCTTTCACCAGCCAGGTGTAACTCTCGCTTCCCTTATTTTGTCCTTTAGTCCTCACATTCCATGAGTTATATTTCTGACAAGGAGGAAAAAATTGCTGTTTTCTGAGTTAGAATCTATTTCAGCTAACACTTATCATTGGCAAGTTTTTAACCTTCAAGTAGCATATTTTAGCTTTGTACATCAAGTGGCTTCATGCCTTGTCTGGAACAATTTTTATTTTAAAAAATCTCTTTATGTGTAGGAGTTGTCAGATTAGCCTAATGGATAACACCACAGACTATGAAATCAGCTAAGCAAAGTTCAAATTGAATTGGATCTAAGGTGATCAACAATCTATTATATATATAAAAGTGAACGTGTGTGTGTCTGTGTACATTTTCTTACGAAATAACTCTGTCAATTTTCAGTCTACAGACTCGAAATTTGATATACAGGGTACTGAGATTTGGAAAAATCTTTGTAATCAATTTTCGGCCAGAAATTTGGCTGTTAAGGGGTCAAAGTTAAACGATTTGAACTTTGAGAACTCTACCAAACTCCTCCGACAATTTTGGGTCTAAACACTTGAAATTTTAGATATAGGTTCCGTGGACATGGATCTAACTTAATAACTTGATTTGAGTCCAAAACAATAAATGTTAAGGGGTTATAATAGGGGTCAAATTTAAAAAAATTGACCTTTTTTTTTGCTTGATATACACCTCCAAACACCTGGGCAACGCCGAGCTGAAATGCTAGTACATTGAATAATGGAGATGTAAAGTTTATCATATAAATGTCACAGAATTAAATGAAAATAGACGAGTTGTTACCCCAGTAAAAAAATAAGTCTCACAGCTCACTCAACGTTTTCTCTCCTAACACTCAAAATGAGAACAGTAGTCCAAAGAATCCAAATTATAAGAAATAACTAATCCTCATCTCAAAAATTCAGAAACGAAAAGAAAATGCTTTATTTTGTCCATATATAAATGTCCGTATATAAATGGCAGATTATGTGCCACGCATGCAGGGTTAAGATGTTTTGAAAGTCTATTAGGGAAGAATTCTCCCTCAAACTTCACTGAGACCGTTAAAAATAAATTTCACAGAATTAAATGAAAATAATTAACTTGTAGTCTTGGTAAAAAAAAAAAAAAAAAAATCCAACTCAAAGCTTACTCAGGGTTTCCTATCCATTCTCTTCTTTCTCCTTCTCGCCATTCTCCCTTTCACAACATCAAGTTCAGATTAATCAATTCCCGACACGAAAGCAAATTATATTCTTTCTTTTATTCACTTAAATCCGGCATCTGCAAACCAACTTGATTTGCATAACTACATCTTGTTGTATGGGCCAGTGCTCGAATCCTCATTTGCAACTGACGATTTAGACATTTCTGTAATCTTCAAATGACACTCCAAACAAAGACAGTATAGTAGACATTTCTGTAATCTTCAAATGACACTCCAAACAAAGACAGTATAGTAGACATTTCTGTAATCTTCAAATGACACTCCAAACAAAGACAGTATAGTAGACATTTCTGTAATCTTCAAATGACACTCCAAACAAAGACAGTATAGTAGACATTTCTGTAATCTTCAAATGACACTCCAAACAAAGACAGTATAGTAGACATTTCTGTAATCTTCAAATGACACTCCAAACAAAGACAGTATAGTAGACATTTCTGTAATCTTCAAATGACACTCCAAACAAAGACAGTATAGTAGACATTTCTGTAATCTTCAAATGACACTCCAAACAAAGACAGTATAGTAGACATTTCTGTAATCTTCAAATGACACTCCAAACAAAGACAGTATAGTAGACATTTCTGTAATCTTCAAATGACACTCCAAACAAAGACAGTATAATAGACATTTCTGTAATCTTCAAATGACACTCCAAACAAAGACAGTATAATAGACATTTCTGTAATCTTCAAATGACACTCCAAACAAAGACAGTATAGTAGTGGTGAAGCAAGTCGAAATAACTTCCATTATTCGATCCCTATTCAGGATCATCATGTTCCACAGTTTTAGAATTAGTGTTGGAACGATTATTCGGAATCGGAATCGGGAGAGCTTTTCGGTGTATTAGAATCGGTATCGGAATCTGAAAAATTTGATCCTATTTTCCGATGGCAAAACCGATTCCTCAAATTATCTTTTTTATTTGATTTTGGTTTAAGAAACATCTTCCACTGCTTGTATTAATAATAAAATAATAAATATTTATTAATTTAAACTTCCAGTAATACTAAAATCTTTAGATCATCCCCTCACAAATGTGATTTTACAGTTGAGAAAATATAAGCACATTTAACACATGTTTTTACGATAATCGGGAGAAAATAACACTTTTATAGTTCAATATTTCGACATTTATAAAGAATCGGAATTGGAATCGGTAATTGTATCGGAATCGGGAAAAATATTGGAATCGTCCCATCACTATTTAGAATTAAACGTTTTTGTTCTTGAAGGTTCATCGCATATGTTTTGCTGGTTTGCGTTCCAGCAGACTACAATACAGTCGTCTTTAAGTCCGACATAAACAAGTTCTTGCTGAACCGTCCTCTTAAATAATCAAATTATACAGAAATTCTATCACTAACGATTACTATGCTGTTGTCACAATGACTACCATACATTATTTAACCCTTATCCTTGAATGGCCTCCGAGCCTAAAAATAAAAATAAAAACTTTATAAAATAAAAAAAATACATCCTAGATGCTACAATAAAGACACCAATATCCATAATCAATTTGCCAGTGTTCGAATTCACACTTGCAACCTATGATTGAAATACTCCTCTTATTTTTAAATTACATGCCCGGCAAAGACGTGCTCTTTTATAGCAAGGGATGAGCCAAGTTCACTACTCGATCTTGGATCAGGTAAAATTATAAACCTACATCCACTCATACAATAAAACCTTTATGAAAAAGTGTACTGTTTTGGCATTGATAGATACGATTTAAAACAGATATACTAAAGCTTACATTAATCCATACAAGAAATAGGTTACGAAACTGAATGCTTTTTTCTCTCTCTCTCAATATATATATATATATATATATATATATATATATATATATATATATATATATATATATAACTACTTCATTTACTCACATAAATTTAATATACGAAAGTATAGATTTATGCGTAAACTTTAAGTATTTACTTCAAAAGTGCTCAATACGTAGGTAGAGCTAGTTAGTAATTTATAAGATATATATGGCGATTAAGCTACACTGAAATGCAGAATATTCAGTGTAGCTTAATCGCCATATATATATATATATATATATATATATATATATATATATATATATATATATATATATATATATATATATATATATATACATTTAAATAAGGGGGTGGTCAACAACAATGTGTATTTTTTAAGATTATTTTATTATTCCATGTTTTGATTTTTCATTGAAAATTATGTTTAGATCATTGTAATAATGTTTTTAAATCATTGAAATTGTTTTTAACGCGTTTCAGACGTTCTGTGAAGCGTCCTCTTCAGAAAGTATTTAAAATGATTAGAATATATTCAAGACGTGTTAAAAATGAAAAGAACATTTTCGTAGTTCATTTGAAATGTTCTGAGAGGCGGAAACATGTGTACACGATTGTACTTTTCATTCGTATGTCCAATTTTTTATTACTGGTTTATTGGGCTGGACTGATGCTTTATGTTTCTCTCTCTCTCTCTCTCTGTCTCTCTCTCTCTCTCTCTCTCTCTCTCTGCTTGTGTTTCTGCTAATTTTTCTTTGTTTTTTCTCATTTTTTTCTTTTTTACTCTTACTTGAGTGGGGATGAGGGGGCCGTTGGTACTTGGTCAACTGGATGCATAGGGTAGGATGTGTGTGTGTGTGTGTGTGTGTGTGTTTTCTTTTATTGGTTTGAAGAATGTATGTTCTGTTTCATAATATTATAAAGTTATTTGCTTTCCTAAGAAGGTAACTGTGATTCGAGGTCGTTACTAATGCATGTGTGGTAGGAGGGGGGAGCAGCTCCTCTGAAGTAAGGGGAGGGGTGTTTTCATTCAATTTTGATATTTATCTTTTGGATTCTTAGATTTTAGTATTGTGATTTTTCGTTGCAGTCTTAGACTGTTCGTGTATTCTTAATATTATGTTTGTTTAGGTAGAGAGGTGTATTAATAAATATACGTCGGGAATTTTTTAATGTTTCTATTTATTTGTCTCCCCATGTGGGTATGGCCAGACCCAGGATCGGTTCTTAGTGTGGGGAAGATCTCGTTTCCCAGAGGAGAGGGGCCACTTGGAGGGGCATAGATATGGGAGGAGGGATGATAGAAGCGATGATAGTTATCACAGTCATGAAGGATTTCTCCTCTACTTACTGAGGGGGGAGCGAGGTGTTGGAACAGATATTACACTATGGTCCTAGGTGTTTCCTAGTGTTGTTGGTTTCAAGGTTAAGTAGGGTGGGTATTGTTCAATGTATTGTATTAGAGACAGGGGTGTTATGTCTGTGTGTGGCTGTATGCGTGCACGTGTGTGTGTGTGTGTGTGTGTGTGTTTTAATTTTTCAGTTCTGATTTATGTGTGGGTGTGTATATGTATATGTACGTGCATGCGAGTGTGCCTTGCATTTCATGTTTTTGTGTGTTGATATTAAGCTCTGTTTAGTTCGGGAGTGAATCTTGTTATGAAATTTTTTCCTGTGTAAGTAAATAGAAATAATTGTCTGTTTGGAAGATTGGCATTATCTTGAAGCTATTTCCACTGCATGTGTGTACATGTTTTGAAACATAGAGGTGTCTGTTATCTGCAAGTTTGATGTTTCTCTTATGTAAGGCCACTCTATTGCTGAAATTTTTGGTGGCGCCTATGTAGGATTTGTTGCATGCTGTGCATCTTAGTGCATAAACTACATTTCTGGAGGTGCAATTTAGATCCTTTTTTATTTTGAAGGTTTGTGTTGGGTTTTTGGATGTGTATGTGTTTCCTTCTATTATTATGTCACATACTCCACATCGCGGTTTGTTGCATTTTGTAACCCCTTTTGTAGTGTGTGGAATAAGTTTTGAGGAAGTTAGGATGTGTTTTAGGGTTTTGGGTTGGCGTTTGCTTTTTATTATTTCTTTTGTTTTAAGTATGTTGTTTAGTTTGTCGTTCTGATTGAGGAGTTATCTTTTTTTTTTGTTATCTGTGTAAATAGTCCTGGGTTGTTTGTGTTATGCGTGGAGACATACGCTAAAATTTGTTCTTTGTTGTGTTCTTTTGGTATTCTTAGTTGGTCTATTGGAATTTTTTCAGCCAGTTCAATACCTTTCTGTATTAGTAGTAGTGGATATCCTCTTTTCTGCAGGGTTATTTGTAGTTCATTCAGTCTAGTCGAACGGAGGTGTCTGTCTGTTACTATGGTGCAGACTCTACATGCTAGGGAGTAGGGTATTGATTTTAGACAGCTTTTAGGATGGTGGCTTTTGAAGTGGAGGTATTGTTGAGTGTCTGTGGGTTTGTGGTAGATGTCTGTAATTATGTTGTTGTTTTTGATTGTTACGAGGATGTCTAGGAAAGGTAGTTCTGTGGGACTTTGTTCTAGTGTGAAGTTTATATTTGGGTGTAGATTTTGTAGCAAAGTGTGGAGTTCTCTGATACCCCCCCCCCATGTGGTCCTATATATATAACCTTCAGAATGTGAGGGAATATACAATTATTTCAACAGCAAGACAATGTCAGTTGGAGACATCCGAACTCGGGATTCAAAACTCGAGCCTCTTGCATGCAAGGCAAGCACCCTACCAACTGAGCAAAACGCATTATATTAATATATAGTGCTCAGTTGGTAGAGTGCTTTTCTCGCATGCAAAAGGCTCAGGTCTCGAATCCTGAGTTCAAATGTGTCCAACTGATGAGCCCAAATGAGGGCGAAACTCGAGTCTTGGGTTTCTGGTTTGTTGGCTGTCATGGCTCTTGTGAACTGCAACGTTGTCTGGCTGTGGAAATATATATATATATATATATATATATATATATACACACACACACACACACATATACACACACACACACATACACACACATACACACGCGCACACACACACACATACACACACACACACATATATATATATATATATATATATCTTCAAAAATGAGTCAGAGATTTTAGTTGAAATCGTAATAATAGAAGTAAAAGTCTAATGAAAAACTCAAATTGATTATTGGTGAATATTAGAAGGCTTTAAAATATGAATTAAAATCAGAGTTGGATATTAAGAATCTTGGAGATAATGTAAAAGCTTTATCTTAAAGATTGTTGTGAAAATTCATACTTAATATATAAATCAAGATCTCATTTCATAAGTCAGAATCAGATATTTTGGAATTCAAAGAGTCAGGAATTTTGGAATTGGAAGAAGTCAAATATTTAGAATTCTAAGAGTCACATATTTTGAAATTCTATAAATCCACTATATTAGAATTCTAAGAGTTAGAATCAGATATTTTTGGAATTCTAAGTGTCAGAATAACATATTTTAGAATTCTAAGAATAAAAATCAGATATTTTGGAATTCTAAAAGTCAGAATCAGATATTTTGAAATTTTAAGAGTAAAAACCAGATATTTTGAAATTTTAAAAGTCAGAATGAGATATTTTATCATTCTAAGACTCCAAGATAGATATTTTTTGTATTCTAAGAGTCAGTGTTAGATATCTTTTAAAATCCTTAATATCTTTTGGAATCCTCAGAGTTGGAGTCAGATATTGTGGAATTCTAAGAATCTAAGTGAGAGTCAAATAATTTTTAATTTTTTGTCGGAACCATGTGTTTTTAGAATCTTACGAATTGAATTTTAAATCAGATTTCGGGCTTCTGCTTTCTGAAACTGCAACTCTGATCCAGACATTTGTCATTTCAATCTTATTTCATTCAACGTGTCATTTACAGTTAAAGAATGTATTCATAAAAATATGCACTTAAGAAAAATTGCCAGATTCTTTCATTGCAGTTTGTGTTCATGGTTTGATCAGCTTAAATGTTCCATTGTTAATGTTATCGGAAAGTTTGCTTGCTGAATGGCTTAATCTGTTTGCAAACAAACAATGGCTTTCAATTGTTGGTATCAGACGAGGAAATTCAATGGCCATAACGTAGAGATATAAATCCACTTTCCTCTATAAGACGGAAGTGAAATTATTTATTACAGAGAAAACCACAAGAAATGAAGAAACATTTAATCTCTCGCAATTGATTATCTTCAGACAGATTCAGAATTAGGCACATGAATCAATTGGCGGATATAATCTATCTTCACCGACTATCTGTACAGCAAATATTCCTATGGTAGAAAGATATGAATTATATTATAATTTAGTTCTGTCATTATTTTTGATAACAATAAACTGATAACAATAAGTAAGCAAGTGTAAATCGTCAATATTTTAAAACGACATTTCATTGTATTGGTTAGATTATTTTGGATGACTATTATCATATTGGACTAGCGGGACCTGTGGAAATTGCACTGTGGACTCTTTCCACATAATATATTGATGTTGGCATTCTCTGGATGTTCAGCGTAAATGGAGACGTTCAGATATTATTGCAGCTCTTTTGTTAAAACTGCAAAAGTATTCATCTAAGCTACCAGGGACGGTCGTAAAATACACTTAAATATGATATTTTATTTCATGCAGATTTATTATATATTATTATAGAATCAAATTTCTATTGATTCTTATATATTATGAAGTTGTTATTTCAAAAATAAAAAAATATATATACATATGACTTTAGTCATACTTGAATTGAAAGCGAAACCAAAATATTATGAAATATATATATATATATATATATATATATATATATATATAACTTGAGTTCTTTCAACTATAATCGAAACCGAAACTAAAACTTATGAAGAATATATATATATATATATATATATATATATATATATATATACACACACACACACATATATATATATATATATATATATATATATATATATATATATATATATATATATATACATATATATATATATACACGCGCACACACACATATACCAAAACCAAAACTTATGAAGAATTCTTGGTAAAATTATTTATAAAAAACTAAATGATTAAGTGTCATCAGCTATAATCGAAACCGGAACCAAAACTTATGAAGAATTCTTGGTAAAATTATTTATTACAGGAAACGGAAGTTCATAACAATTAAACGACAGTCACTCGGAAGAAAAAAGATGTAAGCTTGACACACAAAATAACACACGCGCTATCGTATTAATATATAAATGATATTTTCACAATGCTTCAACTAATGTCACTTCTGACTTCCTTCAAGTGTGTCTTGACAAAGTAAGTAATTCTTGATTTTATTCTTAGCATAGCCCATACCCAGGATTGAACATTCAATTTCCAGAAGACTGTCACTTGGAACTGATTTACACTTAGCACTTTTATCCACTTTCCATTCCCTCAAAACATTTTTTTTTTTCAGAAGTGAAAAATGATCTTTAATACTTAACTATTTTCTGCCGTTTATTTTCACATTGTAATTCTTAAACCTATTATTAACATTAATAATTTTGATAAACAGCCTGGTCAGTACCAGATGGGTGACCATTTGGGAATACTAGGCGCTGTATGTATTCAGGTAAATAGGTGTGTGTATAATACCTAAAGCAGATGAACACCACTGCCTTGCACAGTTCCAGGTTATCTTTGGGCAAGGTCTAGCAGCTAATAGCCTTGCTCTAATAAATTGGAGGGTTACCGTGCAGGGTGTATATAGAGTTTTTTTTAGCTGTAGTGGAGGCAATGCATTTAAGAAGAAAGAGGGGGCTCTCTGTTAAAAAACCACACCGTATAGAGGGAGCCCATTGTCCCTGTGTGGTAGTTTTCTAGTGATGGTATCAGACACAAAACACTCACTTTCAATTTGCCAAGAGCCAGCACGGAAGTAGTAAAGCTCAGCAAATAATCACAACAACATTCATATCAGTATGCAACAGGAGAGAACTTGAATGCCTACTAGAATGGAGAGAAGAATGCCTACTAGACACTATCATTGAGTGTCTAAGGTCTCTCTGTACAGTGGTTTGTCAGAACAACCTGGCATGAGGATACTTTTCCATAGAAGTAAACCCTGATCAAATATTCAAATTCACATAGTATTCACTGCCCAAATAAGATCTCCTTACTATGGCTAACTTACATTAACTTTTACGAGGAATGGTGCATCTTCTCCAAGTGATGTTACTTCAAGTAACAACACGACGCTGGATACTCTACCAGACTAGATAAATTCTTGTCCTGAAATCCAGTAAGAGCAAGACACCAACATGAAAGATATACTACAACATATGAAAATGGTTAATTGGGGAGAGGAAAATTATGTTCTCAATTTCTTTACTAACTCAGTGCTTGAGAGATAAAGAACTTTAATGGAACATTCGAATATCTATGTATCTCATATAGACTTCAAATGGGCCCCTTGATTTCTGAGAAATTCGACTGAATTAAAATAAAACAAAGAAGTCTAACTGATTTTTTAATGATGTTCTGTTTGCTTTGAAAATTTTACCTGAATTTTTATGAACCGTAACCATGTAACCAAACATGAATCGTTAATATCTGTCTCTTAGGAAAAATGTTTTAAAATAAAAAATACTCAAATGATGACATCAAATGTTCCAGATCTTTAAATACTTAAAAATTTATGAGACTATTATTATTTTTATTTATAAAGATATTCTACAAGACGGAACAATAAAAGTATCGCCCTAGAAAAGACGACATGATTCCATTTCCGTTTGATTTTTTTTTTTTTGCAGAACATCTGGCCAGTTGTGTACAAATACCAAGAATGATAGGAGCCTTCTATCATGTCTGAAAATAACACCATGTTCAATGAACAAGATCAAAGATGCGCCGCTGTACAACTCATACTTTTTATCGATCCAAGTTATGACAACAGGACCATTGCCAGCACCCTCAAAATACAAATCCGGATGGTTCAATGCTTGAGGGCACAGCTCAATGAAGTTTCCGGCCACAGTTATGGTCTTTGGTGTGGTTTTAAGTGAAGGCCACATCATGCCACCTCGAAGTTGGCTTTGGTGTTGCCAAAGTGTACCTGGATGTGCAATCAGGTAGCCGCTGACAGACCCTGGGTGTGGCAATTGGACTCGACACTGGCCCACAAGTCCAAAGAAAATCAGGTTTGGCTTCAGAAGGAGTGCTACGACTTTGTACCCTTCTCTCATTGACCCCCCTCCTCTCCCGACCTGAACTCGCTGGACTACTTTGTTTGATCATATGTCGAGAACATCACCAACATGACCTCCCACAACACCAAAGCTAGCCTGATCACTGCCATCCACCGAGTATTTAATGATGTAATTTACCTTCAGTATTACAGATTTAAAAAGAAAAGCATCGAAATGTCATGGTTTAATCGATTTGATAAGAAATAGCTTCCAAGAATTAGATGGCAACGTTCTAGTTAAAATGAAATTAAAATATAGTGTAAAGAGAAATAGAGATATAAAAGAAAGCAGGAGAAAAAGGTAGGGAGACAGATGAGAAGCACATAGAAAATATTTTATGGCGTATCAGCCTTTTTGGATTATTAAATGGTGATTTCAAATATTTTGGTAAAAGGATTTTATGCTTGATGTTCATAATATTTTTAAACATTTAATTGATTTTATCTTGTATATTTTCAGATTAATCTTATTTTATTCTATATTTCATGGGTAAAAAGGCTGTAATTAATGAATTAGAATTGTTCTTTTTTTTTGTTAAGGACATTATAATTTTTACTTTGATGTTATTAGCACTAAAATATCTACTAGACAGCAGAAAACTTGAATGACTACTAGATACTCTCCTGTACAGAAGTTTATTAGGACAATTTGGAAGGAGGATATTTTTTGCTACATGTAAACCCTGACTAAATATTCAAAATCACATAGTATTTGTGGCCCAAATAAGATCTCTTCGGTATGGCTAATCCACACTGGCTTTTGCAGGGAATGGTGTACATTCTTCAAGTGACGTTACCTCAAGCAACAGCTCGAAGCAGGATACTCCACCAGACTAAATTAAGTCTTGTCCTGGAATCCAGTAAGACCAAGAGATGAAAAAAAAGATATACTATAACATTTTAAAATGATCAATTGAGGAGAGGAAAATTATGTTCTCAACTTCTTTATTAACTCAGTGTTTGAAAGGTAAAGGGGATTTTTAATGGAACATTCGAATATCTATGCATTTCATATAGAAATCAAGTGTTAGCCCCAGGTACGAGGTCTTTTATTTTTGAGTAGTTTGACTGAAGTAAAATGAAACAAAAATGTGAAAATGTCATTAAATAATCTATATACATAAAATAATACGAAGTACCTTCAATATGTTTTCAGACTTTTTTTGAACAGGCATTTAAAATTGTTCTAGACTCTTGAAAATTCAGTATGTTATTGCGATACATCTGATGGGATGGCTGATCAATTTTCATGATTTCAGGTTCAAATGAACAGCTACAGCAGGAATTGGAATACATTTTACTAAAGCTTAAGTATCACAGCTGGTGAATTTCTAAAAATGCAATCTAGACGTGAGACACTTTAGAAGAACGATATGCAATAAAATCCTGCTTTAAACTTGGAAAAAGCTACAGAAATGTATGGCATGCTTCAAACTTCTTTTGGACCATCTTGCATGAATTGAGCATCAGTTTTTGAGTAGCATAAGAGATTCAAGGAAGGCAGGGAGTCTGTGAGGAATGGTGAGAGATGTGGGATGAGTAAAGAAGTCAGAACACAAACAATGATTGGCCAAATAAAGACTTTCGTGAATACGAACTGTTGTATGCCTATAGAGACAATAAGTGCATAATTTGATGTCAATGTAGGAATTGTATACAAAATTATTTGCAAGAAATTGAAGATGCAGAAGATTTCTGCAAGGTTTGTTCCAAGGGTGCTCAAAGAAGATCAGAAAAAAGACCTTGTTATGACAGCAGGGAGATGGTCAAGCTGATCAGTTCAGATCCCGCAGTTTTCAATGCTCTGATGATTTGTGATGAAAGTTGGATCTACTGCTATCACCCAGAGACCATGAGACAGAGTTCCCAGTGGAAGGCCAAACAGAGCAAACCCACTCAGAAACTTACAATGATCTCTTTTTCTTTTGACAGCACAAGCATGATCTACATGCACTGGGTTTCCACTGGACAGACAGTCAACAAGAAATACAATGTTGAGGTTTAAAGGAAGTCCCGGAAGGTATTAAACCAGCACTCTTTAAATTGGGTCAGTGGCATTTCCACTAGGACAATGCATTAGTCCACAATTCCATCCTTGTCACAGACTATTTGACCAAGATGGGCATCAAGACTCCCTTACCCTTCCTATAGTGCAGATCTTGCTCCCTGTGACTTTTGGTTAATCCCTAAGCTCAAGGAAAATGTTAGAGGCTGTCGTTATGAAACAATTGAGGAGATGAAAGAGGCTGTGACACTGGTCATTGACCTGCTCACACAAGAGGACTTCCATGAGGCCTTCCAGAAGTTGTTGGAACGGTACAACAAGTGCATTGCAGCCGGAGGAGATTACTTCAAAGGATACTAGAGTTTCATGTATGTACTATCAATAAAAGTGTCCATACGAAAAAATGGAAACTTATTCAAGGAACTTCGTATGTATGTGTGTATGTGTCTGTGTGAAAGTATTTAAGCAATAAACTATTGGTCACATAACATTGAAATTAACAGAAACTAGCATTGGATGGATGAAGAATGCGTACAGAAATATGTCAGCAAATTGAAATGCAAAATGTTCATTTCAACTTACTCGACATATTTCTATTACTTGTGTGCGTGGACAAATTCATTCATAGCTTGAAGTGATTTAATTAGAAATTTTTCTTATTTATTTGTCGATAGATTATAATATGGGGAGTGTTAAATGCTTTAGTCTCGATTATAGCTGATGATACCCTAGTCATTTTTTTAAAACTTTTGAAATTAGTACTATATATTAGGTACAATATAATATTCAATAGAGAATTGGCACTGTTATAATAAATACGAAATCTGCATCAATTAAAATATATTTAAGTGTATTTGATTCTATTATTCTATGTTTAGCAATTTTATGAGTTAATAAGAGTCTCAGTGTCAGAAAAAATCTCCATAGTTAGAACTGATTGAGGAGTTAAATTATAGTCTATTAGTAGATTTTATATATATATATAAAGGGTTCCTTCAGTCTTTAACAGACACAGACTATGGATACCCATGAAGGGATGCCTGCACTTGAAATTTTTGTGGCAGAAGGTGCGCAATCTCCAACAATGCTTCTCTTGAGTCAACATTGTTAAATACTAGTGGCAATTGAAGTGTATGTACAGAACGACTGGAAACAAATGCCGAGAGAAGCGGAGAGCACGTACAGCGCCTAGAATTCCCAAATGGTCACCCATCTGGTACTAACCAAGCTCAACGTTGCTTAACTTCAGTGATCTGATGAGAACCGATGTGTCAACGCGGTTATACTGTATATATATACATATATATATATATATATATATATAGAGAGAGAGAGAGAGAGAGAGAGAGAGAGAAAGAGAGAGAGAGAGAGAGAGAGAGAGAGAGAGAAAGAGAGAGCGATAAAAAGGAACAAACCGTTTCGTCTTTATTCGAGACTTCCTCTGGATAAATTCGAAATAAATAAATTTGAAATAAAAACGAAACGTTGATGAACACATAACACGGTTTGTTCCTTTTTGTTTCTCTATTTTGTCGGAATACTTTTTCTATTATTTTCATCATCATCATCACACACACACACACACACACATATATATATATATATATATATATATATATATATATATATATATATATATATATATATATATATATATAATATTTTCATGGCTACATAATTTTATAAAACATTTGAATAATACTGAGTGCAATGCCATTATTATCAATTGTTGAGGTTTTTTAGTTTTTTTTTGTTTAACCATATAAAATATATATTAAAGAAGAAAAATTTGACGATGTAAAGAAACTAAAATACATTTTTAAAATATTAAAAATGTTGCTACCCCACGTTCATTCGTTCGAAAAAGTGTCGGTGATTATATTTTAAAAATAATATATATATACCGCTCCCCATGTGGGGGTACCAAATTGGTTAAAGGGAAAATTATTCCCAACTCGCATTTAGGTAACAATACACTTTCGTAAATAACTGAATTCATCACAAAAACAAAAAAAAATAACATATATATATATATATATATATATATATATATATATATATATATATATAACATTTTTATTTATTTATTATTTTTTAAAACAGTAATCTACGTACATGTGTGTTTCGAGTTAACTCTCATCAGCGTAGCTCGACTGTTTCTAGGGATCGAAGTTAAGACCATGTTTACCACAGTCCGGCGCCTTAACCGTTAGGCCACGAATCCTAAATGACTTCACTGTTTATTTTTATCGCTTATAAATTTAGATTTGCTGTTGTTTTTTCAAACGATGAATACGGTTAATGGTGGCTTCACCTCGAAGCTCATTTTGTTTATTTATTTAGAAAGTCGCCCATAATTTATTTGGACCTATATATAACATTTCTATTTATTTATTATTTTTTTAAACAGTCGAGCTACGCTGATGAGAGTTAGTTAACTCGAAACAAGCGTATACATAGATTACTGTTTTAAAAAATAATAAATAAATACACATTTAGTGGGAGTAATAAGCACCTGCCATTTTTAAAAATTCGATTGACCAATTTCTAGAGGAGTATATAAACTCTTATTTATTGAGTCTTGTTATCGCCTTCTAATACTCATGTGTATTTCTGTTGTGCTTCTTGATATTATTTTTATCTGTATTTAATTTCCTAAATACGCACACACACACACACACACACACACACACACACACACACACACACACACACACATATATATATATGTAGATATACAGGGTGACCCAAAAAAACAGAGGACATTAAATTGTTTTTCAGAGCATTTTACAGTCAATGGAGAAAAAAAGGCCAAAGACCCTAGTGTTTTGATGTGATGTTTTGAATATAATAAACTAGTTATGACCAAACACTAAGAAACGGGGCCTAATTAGAGTTGGGGCCCGTTTTTTTTTTTTTTGTATATACAGGGTGTGCATTTCTTGAGGCGCAGCACGAAGTTGTCCATGACGTTTTTACAGACCGAATTGGTAATGGCTCTCATTTCCTCCCTGATGGCTTCCTTGAGTTCCGTGATGGTTCTGGGTTTCCCTGCATAGACTCTGTCCTTAAGATAGCCCCAAAGAAAAAAATCTGGGGGCTTAGGCCCGGGCTATGGGGGTGCCCATTCAAAATCAGTCTTGAGACTGATCACTCCGCCTCCAAAGTTCTCTTTTAGCCAATCTCGGGGCAGGTTTGAGGTGTGAGAACTTGCCCCGTCCTGCTGCAACCAGAACTTGCTCATGAGCGATGGGTAGATGGTCTGGAGCTCACTCTCGAAGGTTTTGAGGATCTCTACCTACCGCTCCTTGGTGACTGTCACTGTTGCGCCAGATTCTTCAATGAAGATTGGTCCGATGATGCCTCTGGCCGAGATTGCAGCCCACACTGTGCACTTAGGAGAGTGCAGGGGTTTAGTGGCTACTTCATTGGGTCTGGAGGACCCCCAGAAAACATTTGTCTTCGAGTTCGCCTTTTCATTAAGATGGAAGTGGGATTTATCTGAGGTCCAAAGGAGGTTAAGGAAACTTGGTGTCTCCTCGATCTTCTCGAGCATCTTGACTGCCATAGCCCTCCTCTGCTTCTTGTCTGAAGCTGTAAGGGTCTGTAGCATCTGTATTCTGTATGGGTAAGCCATGATATCGTTCACCAGCACTCTCCTGCAAGTCTCACGGGACATACCGAGGGACTGACTTTGCTTACGCACAGAGCGTTTCAGACTCTGCTGGAGAAACTCCCTCACTCTTTCGACTAGCTCGGCTGTTCGCTTCTTGGGACGTCCTGAGTTGCTTGGACGGTTCTCTCTGGCAGCGTTGAGGTTCTCCACGGTCCCATACTTCTCGAAGTTGTCCACCCAGTTCTGAATTCT
>NC_136482.1:172669786-172702286 GCF_053919585.1 Euprymna scolopes
TTTTAATGCATCCAAAACCAAGCTTCTATCTTTGCATCATCAACGCTCTGAACCCCATCTGGCATCAATTGAAATGGATGGCTCTTGTCTTGGGGAGGCTCCATGTTTTGACAAGCTTCTGGGTTTGACCTTTACTCCTGATCTGAAATGGAACATGTACATCAGGTCTGTTGCTGGGAAAATGGTGGGATCCTTCTACCGCTCCAGAAGATATCTCACTACTGATGCAATTCTCTATCTGTATAAAAGCCAAGTACGTCCAAGGATGGAGTACTGTGGCCACATCTGGGCAGGAGCTGCTAAAAACAGCCTATCCTGCCTTGACAGAATACAAAATAGATGTCGTGGCTTAGTGGGGGATGCCCTTTTCTCTTCCTTGCAGCCTCTCTCCCACAGAGGAGACGTTGCGAGCCTGTCTTTGTTTTATCGTTATTTCCATGGCAAGTGCTCGTCTGAGCTCCAATCTCTCGCCCCCCCCCCCCTCGCCAATCTTTCATGAGAAACACCCGTCCGGCTGAAACTACTCTCAATAATTTTCCCCACTCTTTATCTGTGCCTAAATCCAAACGTAGATTCCATAAGCAGAGCTCCTTTCCCAGAAGTGCACGACTGTGGAACTCTCTTCCATTTGCCTGTTTCCCACCTGACTACAACTTGGATGTCTTCAAGTCCAACATAAACAAATTCCTGACAAACTGTCCCCTTAAGTAAGACACTCTATCAACTCTCCAATACTAATGATTACTACAATACTATCTCATTGATTACTGTACATGCAATAACCCTTATCCCTGAGTGGCCTCTGAGCCTTGATAAGTGGTGACCTACATGTAAAAAAAAAAATTTAAATATAACACTCTATTTTTGGTCCCTTTCTGGTGCCTACTAGACACTGTCCTCGAGTGCTTAAGGTCTTTCTGTACAGGGGTTTGTCAGAACAACCTGGTATGAAGGTACTTTTCCCTATAAGTAAACCCTGACTAAATATTCAAAATCACATAGTATTCGTGGCCCAAATAAGATCTCCTCAGTATGGATAACCCACGAGTAATAATGCACCACCTCCAAGTGATGTTACCTCAAGTAACAGCACGAAGTTGGATAATCTACCAGACTAGATGAATTTTTAGCTTGGAATCCAGTAAGACAAAAACACCACAAGAAAGGTACACTATAACATATTTAAATGGTCGATTTGGGAGAGGAAAATTATGTTCTTGACATTTTTACTGACCCATTGTTGGAGATGGAAAGAAGAATATTCATAGAATATTAAAATATCTATAGGGTGGAACGATAAATTTGTTACCCTAAAGAAAACAACACTACAGCTTTATTTTAAAACTTTTTTTTTTTACATAGGCATCACCACTTATCAAGGCCAAGAGGCCACTCGAGGATAAGGGTTAAATTTTTATTTAAAAAATCAATTTGACTTGATTATCTAGTAGAGCTGACATCTATTAAGTTAAGCCACTTTCAGCCTCAATCACTAGGTGTATCAGAATTGGGGGGGGGGTTTGACACCCCTAATAACAAACTGCAGATAAAATATTAAAAAAAAAACTCGTAATTTCTCTTTTTTAAAGTGGGTTGTTTATTTTCTTTATGGAATATACTTCCAAAATAAACTATTAAAGTTGTTTAAAAAAATAATAGAAATATTTTTTATTTTTTAAAAAACAGTGTTTACAAAGTGCCGGCGCGCCTTCATGCAGCCATTTTTTTATGTAATGAAATCAATTGATTTTTACGAGTTAATTTTTTTTCAATTTTTAAACTTTAAAAATCTATCAAAATTTTCTATTGGTTAAATTTTTACAATATTTGTAGGGTCAATGTGAAATTTTATGCTCTTTCCAATAAATCAAATATAATATTTTAGACAAACGTTTTTTTTTTTTAATTAACCTCCCCCCATTTTGAAATGTCTATTAGAATTTAAATAATTAATTTACTTTTGAAATCAGGAACTATGGTTAAAATACTCATTTAGATGTTTGCTATAGCTTAAAAAAAAAAAAAAGCTATAGCAAACATCTAAATGAGTATTTTAAACATAGTTCCTGATTTCAAAAGGCGAAAAATTAAAAGATACATCTGCCTTACTTTTAATGCTAGGTTTATTTATGGTGTCTTTTAAATTTAATAAAAACCCTCCAAAATTTGCTGTCGAGGAGACCTTGCTTATTAAAAAACTATATGTAATTATTGTACGTAACTTGATGTCTACCACAATAAAAAGCATTGTTTTCCGAAACGATCGTACAGATAATTGATTTTGTTGTTGTTCCTTCTTATGAAACGGATTTTTAATTTAATTATAATTTGATTTTTAAATTTTAAATTATCAATCACATTACTTAATATTGAATTAGCTCTAGGATATTTACCTATCGAGCTTATTATATATCTAAATTACAACGAGCACTTTCTCTTTCCTGTATTTTAATTAAACTAGTAATTTCACTGTTACATTGAAATACACTCAGCTCTTTAGACTATTGTTCTAATCTCCTTTAAATTATATATATATATATATATATATATATATATATATATATATATATATATATATATATATACTAGCTGTACCCAGCCACGCGTTGCTGCTACTCAGTTTGTTAAATGGAACACAAAAACAAAGAAGACAAAATATATGTGTCTTATGCTTATGTTCTCTATATTTGGGGATACACAATATTTTGAGGTGTCCCTTTTTCTGTGCAGATGTAGAGATTGTCTGATTTTCCGACTGTTGAACACGCAACATATACTTGTGCATGTGAGAAGCAATCCTGGTGTCGATGTAAGTCACACAAATGTAAAAAATGTTCCTGAGCCTTGTTAATGGTTATTGCAGACGCCAAGCGAATTGTCAAGTGCAATATCTTAAATTAAAATGCTGTATCCATTTAAATCATACAATGAACGTTCACTGTTCTTCCTTAGGTTTACAGAAGGGAAAACATGAGCGTTTAATTTTACTATAGACATGTATGTGAACACACACTGGAAAACCTCGGAAAGTAAAAAAATTTAGTCGATTTTCTTTTTGTCTGTAAGTATAGTGTTATATCGAAGATAAACCGATGGAAAAATTGAAACGAAAACTGTTTAAAAAATAAACCAACAAAGTGAGAGACCAATGATAATTCAGAATGAAGAAAGAAAGAAAAGAATATAAAAATGTTGTAGGATAAGTTTAAACTAAAGGAAATAGTTTGGTAAACTGATGTTATTTTTATTCAAAGAAAATATAATATATTGCTTTCAAATATAATTAATGAGAATATTCGGAAACATTTAGGTGCTTCTTCTTTATTGTTGCTAATTCGGAAATCGGAATATTGATTTTCAAGTACAACCACTAGTATCTACTGGGTTGCCATGTCATAGTAATTAACATATCCAAAAATTACGAAAAACGATAAGGGAGAAATTAATGATTAAATGAAATAGTTTTCGAAGAAATTAGAAATTTTAGCTATTTCTCTTGTGTTTATATCACATGTCACGTGACCAAACAAACATAGCCGAAATCATTTTTTTCGTATAATCATTGAAGATCGAAATAATTTCCACACAACAATTAAGTAGATAACATTGCTTATTGTTGTAATTGAAAAAAAAATGTAAGGAGTTATGTTATTTTAAATTAAATATCAATTTTTCAGCTGGTCGATTTCACTATAATAATGAAGAAGCACCCTTGTACAGGTCTGTCGATGACAGACCTGTACATTTTTTTATACTCTTGCATAATTTGACCCAGATCCTCAGGATATTTCGTCAATTATGGTTCGGGCTCGACCGGTAGTCACCGGAGAAGTCAAGCAAAGTAACAGACGCAGACGAATTTTAAAACAAACAACCCGGAAAAAAATAGAAATACAATAAATAAAAAATAACAAAAACCTAATGTATATATATATATATATATATATATATATATATATATATATATATATATATATATATATATTCAAGAAAAGTCGCATTTTGTATTGTTTATTTACTTTTATTAATTTCTTTTGCAATTTTTTTTATCAACAAAAGTTGATTTTTTTCAAGAAAAGGTGGATTTTTTACCGTAAATTGTTAGGCGAAAGTTTTTTTTTCAAGAAAACTTACAAGTTTTATTTTTATGAACAAGATTGGCAGTAAACGTTTCTCTTTGAAAACAGAATTTTTATTATAAGAAAAGATGAATGCTTTTATGAAAACTGTAAATTGTTAGGTGAAAGTACACAAAAGTTTTTTTTTTTCAAGTGAATGTACAAATTATTTTTTGTCAACAGATGTGAAGAAAATAAACAAAAAAATACCCCCATTATTAATTAATTATACAAAAAAAAGTCGCTTTAGTGTTTCAACATTTGAAGAACACTCGGCTTAATCTGGTGATTACCGGTCTAGTCCTAACCATAATTGATCCCGAGGATTCATGCCAAATTCTGCAAGAGTACCATTCTTTTTAATTTCGTTTTTTTTTCAATTTTTTGAATAGGTTATCAGCGATTATAAACTAACAAATTTAACAAAAATGCAAAAAATTCAATAATTAATAATAAGATTTTTAAGGGGTGCTCAATATGTAATACAAAGTCCTAGTAAATCAATTCCCCTTATTGGAAACACTGAAGAGAAACACGAAATCAAATTATTGTTAGTATGTTTGGGAGAGGTTTTTCGTTTATTTTTTTTTTTTTGCTTGATTGTTTTTTTCGGGGAGGAGGGTCAATATTTTAAGCAGATTATTATTGATTTGAAACTTGCGGAGTAGGCTCTATTTTATGGTTGTTGTAAAAATGGAACAGAAATTGAAATTTCGTTCCGTTTTGATCTTTTTTTTTTTTAAATTGTACCCCCCCCCCCAAAAACGAATGTAATCGAAATAATAACATTCAATAATCGTACTTTATATATATATATATATATATATATATATATATATATATATATATAAAGCAAAGATTTATTTTATTTATAAAAATAAAATTTTATTAGCAAAAACGAAATAAATTCATTTTTAAACGGAAAAAAATCAATTTGGTATACCTTTTTACCATTCACATTGGAAATATCGACTTTTAAAGGTTTTCGTGTACGTTTACAGTGAATAAACACCTCAACCTCCCCATGTTAAGAACGGCTTTCGGAATAGACATGATTGAGATTTGGGATTTGTGGAATAGGTCGACAGACTTGCTTAGAACAGGGCAGAGAGGTAAGGTAAGAGAGAAAAAGAGAATTTTTTTTTTAAATTTTGTAGCACATGATAAGGTAAAGCCGTAACAATTATCCACTAATATGGCATCAAGAGACCCCACCAGAAGCTACTGCATGGTCCAGAACCCATTCACCAAATGGCAATATAGCAGCCTCAGTACTTTGCACTTGCTGATAGGACAGCCTCCTTAGGGGTTAGACCAAGGTTCAGGTCCCTGACTATCAGGCAGATAACGTCAGCTCAGTTGAAACATTTACCTCCAGCACCATGGCCACAAGGATAGACAAAGGAACAGAGATTCCAACATCTCTGGCGACTGTTCACACAAGATACTGCCAACCTAGTAAACAGCTTTTTCTTCTTCCTTTGTCAGAAAAATCACTCATTGAAAAAATGAGGACTGAAGGACAAATAAGGAGAAGCAAGAGTAACAAGAGCTGTCGATAACGCATCCACAATGTGTTGTCTACTCTAAAAAAGGGTTCAAAGGACTTATTAATATTTACTTAGTATAAGTCCGTAGCTCTAATTCGAAATTAAAGATATTTGAAGATGTTCCCCTCCCATATTTATGAATGAATTTATATTGTGGGTTCGACGTGATACCGTCAGTTATAGTTACCATTTTTTTCTATCTGTTTTTTTGGGGAGGGGGGGGATTTTCTAAATACATTTGCATTTAACGACTGACTGAAATAAATATTATATTATATTAGACAAACATTAAGTCAAATAAAGAATTATAATAAAAAGAATTCTTTTGAATTTTGCTTGAATTAAAATATATTTGTGCGTATTATACAACCAGGCAAGCCCCCCCCCCCATCCTCCGGTCTTAAATATAGTAATGCTGTTTATTATTGTAAAATACATTTAAACTTTACTGGATAGAATATACTGATAAAACTAGTAGTGCTAGTAACATTAATTGGTCAATTATAGAAACCCTCCCTTCTCCAAACAATTGTTAGATATTCCTTTTTTGTGATAGTGTTTTATCTGGACTTCACATGTAAACTGTGTTACTATCTTCTTTTTATTGTTAGCTGTTTCCAAGGAGGTTTTAATTAGAACTCCCTCGTACAAATAACCATGAAGATCCTAAGCTTTTACATAACTATCTACAGAATAGGTTGCCACTCACCAACTGCTTTAACTGACCCTTTTATAATTCCTCTCTCTGATTATAACACATGATCTTGTTCCTTTGACAATGTTATTATGTTTCTTCATTTTTTAGATGAGGATTCATTATTTGTATCATTTGGACTACTGTTCTCATCTTTAGAGTTATTCTCATTTTTCGGTCAATGTAACCACCGATCTTCTTCAGGTGTGTCTTGTTGAAATCTGAAATCTTTCTGTCTTGCGGACAGATGACATACTAGGTAAAGTACTTGGTAAAATTCGATTGTAAGTTACACTCTTCTGGAGGTTGAAGGTTTAATTCTCAGTACGGACGACACTCAAAAATACAACTGAGAATTACTTAGGACCTCTATCCTGTCATGGCTGACAGGACAAGAGCATGCTATACCCGTGAAGTAAATAAAGAGTTCTGTTTGAAATTCCGTGCAGATTTCAGGGTTCAACAAAAAGATTCCAGAGTTCATCAAGATACACCTGAAGAAGGTTGGAGGTTACATCGACCGAAACGTTGTAAAAAGAACACTCAAGATGGTGATTCTAGTAGAAAACAATGAGCACTTCATATCACTCCAATTCCCAAATCTACTTTGATAGTAACAAGATAAAAATCATTTCTCTAGCTGTTTTATTAATAAATAGTTGAAATATGGCTGACAGAACAAGAGCATTCTACCTGGAGGGGTTATAAAGGGTTCTGTTAGAAATTCTGTGTAGATTCCCGAGTTCGGCAGAAAGATTCCTGAGTTCTACAAGATGCACTTGAAGGTCAGAGGTTACATCGACCAAAACGAGATCAAAACTACTGTATTACATTGTAAGTTTCATGCAGCTTAACAATCTTTTAATAAAAACAATCTATACAAGTCAACTACTTTATTTAATTTGACTACCAGCAAAAGTCTGAACTTTTCAAATCTGCACTACAAGGGATGCATGTGATTGTGTTTTGTTTCGAGTAGCCATTAACAATGTTAATTCCATGTGATTATCTACAATGCCACATCCTCGAAAGAAACAAAATAAAAAAAAACATGGTACGTTTGTATTCCTCCAACGGCAGGGAGATGTGACACAAGTGGAATTTGAAAAGCCAGCACCCTAAAGGAAGAGTATAAAAATGCCTGGGTAGCCCATTGGCATTCCCCCGGTGGATGCGATTCAGACGATTAGCAACAAACTAACACCTTCTCAAAGGGAGAAAAGACAAAGACTAAGAGGGTGGATCATAGGGATCATCCGTCAGCCAACAAAGGACAAGCAATCTAAACAATAGCTTTGATCCTGGTGGCTTTGTGGGGTTTCCTTCAGAACTAAAACCAAGAGTCTAGGTCATTGTTAAGATAATAGTTTCCCTGTTGACTGAGATATGGATTTGGTCTTGTGCAGTTCTAAGAGATCCACTCTTCCAGGCTTTACTTTCTCCCTTTCAGAAAAAAAGCTAATCACCATGGAAGGTCATACTAACTTTGGTGGGATAGGAATCGAATTTATCTTCTTTGACACCTGCAGTTGTAATGTTGGATCGTGTTGGTTCTATTTCACTTGAGAGGATAACTTGGTTGATTAAATCATATGGGAAGAATTCTTACTGGTCCAGCAATCATGAGTAATACTTTTGGTGTGGACTCAATGTTTTTATGTTTTCATTCTTGAATACATTTATCATAGATAATGATATGTGTCTCTCTTTTTCCATTTGTACCTTGGTGTTGCGTTAGGTCAGGAAGGAAGAGCAAAATGTTGAGCTAATATAGAAGCAAAGAAAATACAGTAACTTAACATATCAGTAATCTATTTTGCTTCTTCCCATATTAGTGAGCCCGACATTTTCCAGTATAGCCAACAAATCGAAAAAGTAATTTTCCCCCCGTTTATTTTTCTCCGCCCCCCCCCTCCCTGTCATATTCATGACTTTTTTTTTTAATCGTATTTTCCTCGATTTAGCTTTGTTGAGCGAGGAACGAAACCTGGTTAGCTAACCTTTATTTTCATTTTTTTATGTTTTAAATCATTATGTTGATTGGTCTGTATTTAGCCATTATTAAATTCTGTATCTTCATATATATATATATATATATATATATATACATATATATGAAGATATATATAAACAAATAAATGTTACCAAAGGCAAGATAAATACTCTTTTACCTACCTGGATAAGGTTTTCGTGCTTTAACCGTTTTGAAGCATTTATTTACTTTGAAGCACATGTCGTGCCGAATCTCAAGTTAGAACAAGAAAAAAATGGTTGACAGTAGACAGTCATCTGGGAAGTCTCAATTATCGCTCAAAAATCGAAAATGAAACTGAATACTGTCACCGTGACTTTTATTGATTGGACTTACCACACTTTCATAGAATTAAAGATTCTGTTTTAATCAATACTGAGTCAATGTAGATGGTATCATCACTTGAAGGGAGACCCTTAACATAATACAATGACGAATGTTCATTTCTGATTCAAGCAAGCATTTGCTAAATTTCATCAAGTGAATGATGTAAATTTATGGTGTCAAAAACCTAATTGCATTCTGTAAACTAAAATGATTGGTAACATTTCATGCGCCATACTAATACGGTGTCTAGACACCTGTACAGATTGGAAGAAACATTGCTTACCAATTACAGAGAAAAAGCTAATTATTAATTAATCATCCAGTGCCTCACACAAATTTAATTACCATGATTAGTTACATCACAAGATACATTTTATCACACTAAATGTCTGCTAGCAAATTTTATGGGGGTTTTTTAAAAATAAAATCCATTTAACTTTCTTCTATAACAAACTAGCAGGGTTACTCGGCGTTGTCCGAGATTAAAGTGAAACTTATTTCTGTTAAAACTTCTATCTCTCTGTCCGTTTCTTTATCTTTCTCTCTTTCTCTCCCCTCTCTCTTTCCTCCCATTCCTCTCTTTGGACATACACACATGCATACAATTCGCCTTTATGCAATAGATTCCTCTAAGAATGAGTCGGCATTTTCTTTCCAAATTATTACATAATAACACGGAAAAACTGCCCTCGACCCCCAACGAAACACAGCTCAGTTGACCTTCAGAGAATGAATAACTTTTTTCTAAATTTTAGATGTTATTCATTCAGGGCAATGCTGATCAAGAAAATACCAACTTTATTGATATTTGTTCTTGTTTTTTTGTTTTTATTTTGACTTTTAACTGGACATACAAACATACACACAGACAACTACCCGTGATATAATAACTGTTTTATTTGAATAACTAGGAGGGCTACTTTGGGTTACCCAGAACTGTATAAAACAACGAGAAGAAATTAACTTGTGTTTCAACATACCTGTTATTTTTTTAGCATAGTGAGCACTTTTTAAAGACTATATTATTTTCTATCCCGAGCAAAGCCGAGTAGATTTCCTTGTATCATACATCATAACAAAACAGTCACATATTTTCCCTGGGCGACACAGTCTTTGAACATATCTGCTCTATCTAGGATATTGAGCACTTTGTATTGACTGACTGATACTCCTTACTATATATAATACTGTATTATTCCTATTTTGACTTGTAGGCAACACCATATACTTTGTCTAATATGCAGCATATAATAAAACAACAAACTCTTTCTCCCAGTGCAGTGCTGCGTTTAAACACACCTACTCTATCTAGAGAATTGAGCACTCTTGGATTACTCTATACCAATTACTAAATAATATCCTTCATTATTATACTATGGTGCGTTATTATTATCATTATTATTATTATTATTATTATTAGTAGTAGTAGTAGTAGTAGTAGTAGTAGTAGTGGTAGTACTAGTATACACGGGGTTAAAACACAAATAATCCCGGTCGAAGTTGGTACACTAGGAGTAGTATCAAGTCGTCTGGAAGGACAATTGAAAAAAACTACAAATCCCCGATGTTTTAGGCGGCCTTCAAACCTCTGCAATTATAGGTACCACCAACATCCTTAAGAAAACCCTTGATCTTTGAAGCTCCTGGTTTGAAGCCGGGATTAAGGGAAATCCTCTGGAAATGAATCCCATCTCTTTTCCTTTCATAAGCGAAATCAGAATTATTATTATTATAAATGCCGGAAAAGAGTAGATTTGATTTCCAGACTTTTTTTCGTATGCCCACTTTTATTGATAGTACACACATGAAACTCCAGTCCCCTTTAAAGTAATCTCCTCTGGCTGCAATGCACTTGTTGTAACGTTCTAACAACTTCTGAAAGGCTTCATGGAAGTCTTTGTGTGTGAGTGTATCAATGACCCTTCTTTCATCTCCTCAATTGTCTCATAACGACAGCCGCTAAGGTTTTCTTTGAGCTTAGAGAATAAGCAAAAGTCACAGGGAGCAAGGTTTGGACTATAGGGAGGGTGAGGAACTGTCTTGATGCCCATCTTGGTCAAATAGTTTGTGACAAAGATGGAACACTTTTGGGACAAATTTCGTGCAAATCTTCTGCATCTTCAGTTCCTTATAAATAATTGTGTGTACAGTTCCCACACTGACATCAAACTGTGCACTTAATGTATCTATAGACATACGGCAGCCCTTATCCATGAAATTCTTTATTTGGCCAATCAACTCTGGTGTTCTAACTTCCTTACTCCTTCCACATCTCTCATCATCCCTTACAGACTCCCTGCCTTCCTTGAATCTATTATGCCAATCCAAAACTGATGCTCGATTCAAGGTGGTCCAAAAGCAGTCTGAAGCATTCCATAAGTTTATGTGGTATTTTTTCTAAGTTTAAAACTTGCATATCATTCTTCTAAAGTGTCCTCATGACCAGATTACCATTTTGAAATTCACCAGTTGTGACAATCAGGCTTTAGTAGGGTGTATTCCAATTCCTGCTGTAGCTGTTCATTTGAACCTGAAATCATAAAAATTGGTCAGTCATATCATAAGATGTATAACAACACCGTACTCAATTTTTAAATGCCTGTAACAAAAAAGTCTGGAAACTTATTCAAGGCACTTCGTATTTTTAGGTGCAAATGAAATGAGGAAAGGGCAGTTCGTTTTTTTTTTTTTTTTGTTTAGAAGTGGGAGCAGGTAAAGCCCTGCATTTAAAACACAGAAACACTAGCAATAAATCTCCAGAAATAGAAATACTAACCTCAAACCACTTACTCCCTCAAAACTATGGTTTACTTGCTATTTGAGTAATCAAACAAGTAATTATTACAGGTAAAATAAATAGAAACATAAAACATATTAATTTAGGATCAAAGTGTATTACCTGTTATGATACTATGCTTCGCCTTTTCTGACCTCGATCAGTGGAGGAGACATCTTTCTAGATTGAGGCAATTTTTATTTTTGTTCCTTTCCATAGTGCCCCTTTGTGGGGAGCTGGATTTTCCCCACATTAAGAACCGACCTTGTGTCTAACTCTGCCCTTGTGGAGAGGCAAGTTAATAGGAAGACAAAACATATTAAATTAGATTGTTGCAGACTCAATAATAAAACATTATTGTGTGCATTAAAATATTTTCTAACATATAAAATTACTAGCCTGGGTGCCTGGCCTTGCCTGGGTGCTTGGAGATGTGTGTTGAGCAAAAAAAAAAAAAAAAATGGTAGTAGGCAGGCTCAAACCCGTACCATGAAGGAGAAAAAGCATGTGCCCCCCCCAAAAAAAAGTGACGTCTTTGCTGTTGCGTCTATCGCCAAACTGGAAGTGGCAAAGGTTTAAATTAAGGCTAGTCAATTGAAAATATCGGTGAAAAAGCGACCCCTCCCTGTAGAAAAGTGCCCAGTTGAAGCTGAAGGAATTAATCTTTTTAGCCAATTGTTTGATATTTGGCGTCCGTAAGATCGAGCTTCAAAATGATATCGATCTCGTGAGAATCCGTCGCCTCTGTCGAAAGTTTTTGCGAGCCATACATACATACATACATACATACATACATACATACATACATACATTTAAACAGACAGGTGAGATTAATACAGAAGATGGTCAGACAGATTTTAAAAGTTGGACCTAAATAGAATTTAAGCTGACAAAGTAAGCATTCGTTTTGACTAAATAATATTTGTTGTTTTTGTTGCACCATGTTATTGTGAAATTAATTACTAGAATTTATATAAAAAAAGATGTGTTTCAACAATTTATCCATCTCTATCCGCTATTATAGAAAAGGAACTTTGTGTGTGTGCATCATGATACTTGACTTTTTCATATTAAACTTAAATTTAAGCCATTGTCACCACACAAGCAATAAGGCCAGGCATATAAAATCAACAGTAGCGTCTTTGGTATGACAGGAGTGCATTCGAAATTAATGTTTCTGTTTAAAACACAATTGCATCCTGATACTTGACTTTTGCATTTGAAACTTTAATTCAAGCCATAAATATATAAAGAATGATTTTATAAAATCAACAGTAAACGTTCTCTACAGTGCAATGTAGACTACAATGTATTGGGGACTAAGTCACTGCGTGTGGCATTTTAAGCTTCCTTCCACTGTACCCCGATGGATCTCTATCTAAATCAGGCAATCAATCAATTTGATTAAAAAATGGGTGATTTCACTGATTTTGATGACAATAAACATATGGGATTGTGAAAAATTCATTGATCATCATTCAATCCCGGGCAGCGTGGGGTTCCATGCTAGTTGATTAATATGGGGATATTCTTAAACACCTGATCTAAGTGGAACCATCTATACATTAATACGATAGCGTGTGTGTTACTATTTGTGTCACGCTTACATTCTGGTCGTTTAATTGTTATGTACTCCCATTTCTTGTCATAAATAATTTTGCCAAGAATTCTTCATAAGTTTTGGTTTCGGTTTCGATTATAGCTGATGGCATTTACGTCATCTATTTTTTTATAAATAATTTTATCAAGAATTCTTCATAAGTTTTGGCTTCGGTTTCGATTGTGGCTGAAGGAACTCAAGTTATATATATATATATATATATATATATATATATATATATATATATATATATATATATATATATATATTTTTACATAAGTTTTTATTTCGGTTTCGATTTAAGCTAATGCACCCAAGTCATATGGATATATATTTTCTATTTTTGAAATTGCAACAGTATAATTTATAAAAATCGATGGAGCATTAACTGTATAATAATATATATAAAATCTGCAAAAATTAAAATATCATATTTAAGCATACTTTACGACCGGGCTCTACCAGGCGTTCGTGCTAGTTTAAATAAATACTTTTGCAGTTTTAACAAAAAAGCTACAATAATATCAGAGCGTCTCCATTTACACTGAACATCTACAGAATGTCAACATCACTATATTGCATATGAATGAGTCCGCTGTGGAATTTCCACGGGTCCCGCTAGTTCTTATTATTTTCGTAAAAGAAAGTTATCCTTATTTGCTTTCTTCGTTTAAATACTGAACCCCAGAAAATTTGTGATTATGGAATATAAAAGTATGTGCAAAAAAGTTTGAACATAACATACCATGGGCAATGCTAAGTCAGTGTAGATAGTTTTAACATAGTCAAATAAATATTTAGAGGATGAAAGACGTATTTTATATTTTACGTGACTCAAATGTATTCAGATAATTAATTTCTATTTCAGTCATGTAAATTATTTTGTATTGAAAGAAAACACATTCAAGCTGGATTATTTTTCGATTTTCACTAACGGCAAAAACGTTCGCTCTTTGTATAAGCAGCAGCAACAGCAGCAGCAGCAACAGCAGCAGCAGCCGCAACAGCAGCAGCAACAACAGTTCTCCTTTTTTCTTTTTTCACTAACAAAAAAACATAAACCAACGACGTGGCATCCAAAATAAAACTCTTTCAAGCAAAAAAAAAAAAATTGTCTCCTTTTATTCAGCCAATTTGCGCAACCGTATTCAAACGGTTTCAGGTTCACATGTCACTATTTCCTTACAGCGGTCACATGCTAATCGCGGCCGTTTATTTCTGTCTTACCACGCTGTTACCACAACGGATATGTCAATAATTCTATAAGTTAAATAATCGATTCGGTTTCCATATATTTCTTTACTACTGTGCAATAAGATATCTTCAGCATAACTACCCCACACTGGCTTTTACAAGGAATGGAGCAACTTCTCCAAGTGATGTTACCTTAAGTAACAACATGAAGCTGGATATCCCACCAGACTAAATGAATTCGTGTCCTGGAATCTAGTAAGACAAAGAGACCAAAAAGAAAGATATACTATAACATATTGAAATGGTCAATTATGGAGAGGAAAATTATGTTCTCAAATCTTTACTAACTCCACTAGTGGTGATATTGCACATCACAATGTAATACATGTAAGTTATGTTTGTTTTCATAGTAAAATGCACGTATTCATGGGCGCAGTATACGCAATTCTCTTGGCTGATTGGTTGATTGAACCATTAAACTTGAATATGGTCTTATCGTTTGATAAGATTTACTCTGCAAACCTGGCGTTCTCTGCAAATGTTTTGAGATACCATTCGCAATATCTAACCCTTCAGTCAGGATTAGTTTCATTGGGAGCTTGAATTTATATTAGAACATTTCCAATAAACTCGTTTCAGCATCCGATGAACACTCGAAGAGATGCAAAGAATAATTTTGATTGATTATTCGAATACCTATGTATCTCATACAGAGGTCAAGTGCTCGACCCAGGAATGATTTCTGAGAACTTCCACTGGAGTAAAATGAAACAAAGAAAGTGAAAACGATTGCTTTCCAAACAATCAACTCAAGAAAACTGTTATACTTTTACACCCATCATCATTCAATTGCACCCAAGAGCAAATTTGATTCATTATTCAACTCTTGTTATCATATGAAATGCTTATGATAAAGAAAGTAGATAAGGATTTGTTCGCCGTGTGCCATCTGTCGTTTAAGAAGTTTTATTGAGAATGAAGTAAATGATTATTAAACTTCGAAACACTTCCTTATCAATCACAATCTTGTTTTTTTTTTACAAGAAAGTCACCACTTATTAAGGCACGAAGGCCAGTCGAGGATAATAAATAACGTGCTAATGAATGTAAAGTGGTATTGTAGTAATCGTTAAAGGTGTAAGTTGGGTAAAATTTCGATTATTTAAGAACTTGTTTACATTGGACTTGATTATTTAAGAACTTGTTTACATTGGACTTGAATGTTACCATATTGTAATCGCCTGGGAAGCAGGTGAGTGGAACAGCGTTCCACGGATGAGCAGATCTAGGAAAGAAGCTTTAGCAAAGCTTGCTTTTGCTATCCGATTGTGACAATGAATTCTGCTCATTGGTGAATTAAAATTGTCCGTGTCATTATGTAATCATTAAATATTTGAACTTGTAATACAGATCTTTTATTCCCTCTGCTCTTTGTCTTAGAATACGTACTTGATTTAACTGATGACTTAGTTCAATTTTATTGTTCAAGGTTGTTTGTTTGTTTTGTTTTACAGCATATCAACCCTTTTCAGGTTATTTAATGCCGAATCCAGTTATTTTGAAGAAAATTTTTTTAATAGAATATATTTTTTTCCAAGTCCGTTTCTATTTAACCCATAGTTGGGACTCTAACAGGTACTACCACTCCGGGTCAGAGTGGACCTGGGAGCAATAGCAATTAAAGGGTGGCTCCACATTCCCCAAAGCCCGCAAGCTGGGGCCTCACCATCGGATATAGTTTAAGGTCATATCCAAGACCTATTGTTCAAGATAATAGTGTCGATTCCTTGTTGATTAAATAGATTCTGTTTTCGAATTTTTAAGATGAGGATTGGTAATTCATATTATCTGGATTAATCAGACTACTGTTCTAATCTTCAGGGTTATTCTCACAACGTTTCGGCCGATGTAACTTCCGACCTTCTTCAGGTTTATTTTGTCAAACTCGGGAATCTTTCTGCCGAACTCATGAATCTGCATGTGACCGTTTATTTAATCCTCCATGGATTAAATAAACGGTTTTGTTTGAAATTCTGTACAGATTTCTGAGTTTGACAAAATACACGTGAAACAGGTCAGAGGTTATATCAGCCGAAACATTATAAAAATAATGCTTAAGCTGGAAGCAGTAGTTCGAATAATTCAAATAATATGAATAAATCGGTTCTGTCGTAAAATTCTTTCAAATCTGTCTCTATCTCTACTATTATATAAAAGTCACTTTGTGTATTGCGTGGGGGGGGGGGTTCCTTATAGGTTCCGAAACGGCTGAGCCTATCTTTTGCAAATTTCACACAAAGGTAATTTATATGTCTGGCAGTGTTCTTAGATATGTTATGTACAGAAATTCATCTGATAAATATCAAAAATAAGAAAAATCCGATCTTAAAAATAGCTTTTGTCTCTTATAGATAAAAAAGAAAGAATTTTGCAGGAGAATAGTTTACGTTACACCGGGAAGAGAGATCATACAAATTCAGCAAATCATTTCTTCTTTAAAAAAAAAAACAGATTTGTTATAATCTGAAGATATAGCTTAGTGGTAGAGTATTCAACTATTGATCGAATGATCCCCTATACCTCATCATTTTATTAAAAAGTTTTTCTTATTAATGAATTTAATTTACGATATAAGAAGAGGTACCATTTAAAATCGCTGCAAATCATTTCTTCCTTCGCATATTTTAAAACTAAACATTAATCAGAAACGATTTTTCCAGGACATTCATCACCAAGCTCAAATATCAGCTGACGTGATATTGTAAACAAACACTGACGGAATGAACGACATTATCATAATTAGTTTTTTAATTTTTTTCATTTGCAAATTAATCTTCCTTATATATAATAATCAATAGAAGATTGATTCCATAATATTATATACGAAATCTGCATAAATTAAAATATCATGTTTAAGCGTATTGTATGAGCGGGCAACGCCGGGCTGTCAGCTAGTCTCATGATTAATAAAATGAATATATTCATCCATTTAAGATTAAAGAGAACTTGATTCTTAATCCTCAGATTTATAGCAAAGTTCACATGAGAAGCTCTAAAGTAAATTTTAAAATCAAACTAATAAACAATGTGTTAGAGATCAGCAAATTTTTTGCCCCCTTTTTTTAATAGTACATAAAAGCTTTCATTTACAGAACTAATCAATATTCAAGAAAATATGGATGTAACAGACGCACATATGCAAATGCATACGAAATGTAAAATGACGTCACTGTAAGAAAAAAGAAAAAGACTCTAAAAAGAGTGTGTGCATAGATCCGATCACATTCAAGAACACGTTTGAGAGTATGTTCAAAACGACGTTCGACATGACAGAGGTCAAAGAGAAGGAGCATGCTTACGTTTTATTCAGGAAAGTACCTGGAAATAAATGTCGTTGTTACAAAAAAAAAAAAAAAAAGGAGTCGAGTAATTACTTGTCCTATGTTCTCACAACGTACTCCGCTACAACGTGTTGGGTCCTGGGTGTTTACATGCTAATGTGTGTGTAAACGTGTATAACATTACACAAATATTTGAAGATATAATAAAGAACTTGAAGCATGAAAACTTTTTTTTCCAAAATTACGGCATTAAATAACTATTTTTTTTCTTCTTTTTTTTTGCCCATGAATCACCACTTATCAAGGCCCGGAGGCCACTCGAGGATAAGGGTTAATGGGTATACATTAGTCAATGTGATTATAGCGTAGTAAACATAAGTAGTGGAAATTTTGTAAATTGGATTACTTAGGGGGACGGTTCATCAAGAACTTGTTTACGTTGGACTTGAAGACGATTAGATTGTAGTCAGCTGGAAAGCAAGCCAACGGAATAGAGTTCCACAGGCGTGCAGTTCTAAGAATGCGGCAACCATACTCCATCAGTTGGAAAGTTAAAACAAAACAGCCAATCCAAACACCATGAATTAATATTTGAAGATATAAAACAATTTAAAGCATAAAAAGTCGATAACGTTTCCGATCTTCTCTAAAAGCAAATTTCGTTTTTATAAGATTTCTTTGTTAAATCCGTTTCTGAGATAAGATTTAACTTTACCTGTTTTTTTTTTTTTTTTTTGTTTTTTTCAAATCTGACCATTCAATTTAAATACTAATCTTATAGTAGAAATAAAAGTATATTCAAACGTGATAAGCCCTAGTTTTATTGATTAATAGTGATTCAAATTATTTTAGAAAATTACGCTATGTGACTAATTTTTGTTTTCATTTTCTGAGAGCATTAAAAATTCTGATAATATTGAAATAAGCTATCAATAAAAAAAAATAACACTATATGATTGACAATTTCTGCAAATTAAATAATTCTTCTACTTTATGTCTTCCTTGTCAAATCATTGGTAGAGTGTGATGTCCATGCCTCTCTACCATATCTAATTAAAAAAGAAATACTACCATACTTTGTAATAATTGTGCCAAGTCTGAGGTAATTGCATCAACTAGCTAAAAGTGCTCTTTTGGCAACCACGCATATAAAGAGCACTTTTTTTTTTTAGTTGGTGCAATTACCTCCGAATTAATTAAATAATTCTCCTATTTTATGTCTTCCTTGTAAGATCACTGATAGAATATGATGCCCATGCCTCTGTACCGTGGCATCCAGCATATGGAGAGAGTCCAAAGACTGATTATTCCAATGGTGCAAGGTCTCTGGGATTTGCCCTATGAAAGCTGACTGAAGAACCCTAACCTTTTCTCCCTTGAGTGCCGACAAGCTCCTCAATGGGCATTATGATATTCTTCTGGACCTATTATTCTTACTGCTACATCTAAAAAAAGTCTATGCAGACACTACAAGAAACTACAGTAGGACCCCGAGATACGGTGGTGCTAGGATATGGTGGCCCCAGGATACGGTTTTTTCAGATTACAATGTGGAATACGATGTTTTCCCTGCCCCTGGTTACGGTATTTACCCCGCCATGCGGTACTATTTATAATGTTATTTGATTATATACATGTGTATTATATACTGTACTGTATTTTGTTACTGATTTTTAATGCCGGATCCCGGGGTTCCACTGTATTTAACCACTGATTTTGATTGAACTAGAGATGGCCCGTTTTCTTATCCAGGATTCTTAGACCTTGGAATAGATTTCAAAGATAAGCAAAACATGTGGCAACGGTGCCGCTATTCAACTGGACAAGTGCTCGGTTACTGTATCCTTAAATTTCTACTACCTTTTCTGGACATGGCAACTGAAGCATACTTGTTTTCTTTTCCAAATATGCAAGCAATAAAGTAAGCAATGTGAAATCCTTTGTGTTTTGAGTCTTTGTTTGTGAACAACCCCCCCCCATTCCCCAACAATACTCATTAAAATGATAGACGCAATCACCAGCCAAAGAACATTGTATTTAAGCATGAAACATTGCATCTAAGACTAACAGAAAGACCACACGTTACCCGGGATTCAATGAGAATCAACGAATGATTCACACTCCCATATTTTATTGTTATTGAAATCTGTAAAATCGCTCAATTTTCAATCAAATCGATTGATTGTCTGCTTTAGTTGGGAGCCCACTGTGGTGCACCAGTAGGAAGCATTATATGCCTCCCTGCAGGGACTTAGTCTGCAATACACTGTACTTTACATTGCATTGTAAAAAACTTACTATTGATTTTAAAATTATTTTTATATAATGGCTTGAATTAAAGTTTATAATGCGAAAGTAAAGTGTAAAATTGCTGTTACACTTTAACCATGTCATTACAGTTCAACTACTCAGACCCACACATTGTCTGAGACTTCGTTGCAAAGGAACAAAGGAAAAAGAAAAGAAATAAAAATCCAACTCGGCATTTTTTAAAAAGTGCAAATGAAATGCATTTATTTGTGGTTCAACGCTCTATCATATAATGTGTGCTTTTTTAAAAGTTTCTCTCTCTGCCACCTCACGTCAGCCTTAGCCAGCACTTTCTCGCCCTCATGTTTGCACATCCATCTTCCCATTTTGCTTCTCCTCTTGACCATGTAGTGTATTTTTTCGCTCCTTTTTCTTGTGATGCACACACTTGCTAATTTGCATATTGCTAAAAAGCTGCTGCTGCTAATAGTCAGCTATTCTACAGTTGTTGCTGATTTTGTTCATTGACACTCTGCTACATACCTTCCATTCCAAAATTTCTTTACAAGAATTTGATTAAAACCTGCCTGAGGTAATAAAAAGAAACAAGGAAAGAAAAATCAAACGTTCACACAATAAAATATGAATAATTAAATCCAAATAAAATGTCATAATGTATATTCTGTTCGACATTTCCATTTTATACTTTTTTCTTTTCCCCATCAGAAATTCCTTCCTTTATTTGTTTTTTTCTATTCTCTTTTTTTTTTTTTGTAAATATATAGGTACTTTTTTGTGAATAGGAATTCCAACATATTTTTCTCAATATTTAAATGCAACGTTTTAATACAGTGAAAGGTAATAAAACTTAGTTAACTGTTTAACTAGTAAGAATGTGTTTTTTTTTTCAGAAATTTCATAGAATCAACGTTGAAATGTTTCAGCATGGTCGTGAAAAATAATTATTTTATGGAATCAGTTAGATTCATGTAAGATCAAATCAGTTTGAATAGCTTTGTATTTTTTATTGGTCTTGAGTCTGTAAACTCACCAAACCGAACTGGGATATTTTTATTTTAGTAATAAAGTCAGTTTATTGCTTCTTGATAGTCTTCATAACACATATGTTATACTGTTAATTGTATCCCAAGATACATTTATACATATATATTTTTTGTGTGAGTTTTTATGTGCAGTTTTTCTTATTCTCTTACATCAACTCTCTCTCACCATCCTATCAGTCATAATAATGTCAGCTTGTTGTATAATAGGGGGTCATATTAAAAGAGGAACGGGGACATGTATTAAAGGATAGACGATGACGAGTGAAGGAAGGAAGAGGGGACATTTATACAGTTCTGAAATGTTTCTTCTTATAACATATATTAGCGAGGGTTGGGATAGGGGATGCACATTCTTGGGATAGTTACATAATAACGATGAGGGAGGCAAAGTTCATATTAAGGATTACACATTACCTTTTGCTGTTGAATGATGACACGACACATTTTACAAAAACATGATAACTTCTTTATTGTCAGATCAATCAGTCGAATGATAATGTGATGTTAAGGAATTCAACGTTGTTTCTACATGCTAAATGTTCTACCCCTTCGCCTCTGTGGGTACCCTCCTCTGATCATGTCAGCTCTGTCCAACCGCTCTGCTCTGTCCGATCCTGACTCGACTCCTGACTGCCTCTGATCTCCGACTGACTAGCTCCTATATTGAGAATCCATTTTTACTATGACGTCAGATGTGTGGTCTCAAAACGTGACCACTCACATGGCCGACACGTTCTCCAAACACACTTCTGCAACAAAGAATTCTCACTAACCTATTTTTCCCTAACCTATTTTTCAACATATTTAAATTGCATTGTTCATCATTTTTTAGCTGACCTTTTTTTTTCCAATTTTCATAAAAGAATGAAGAATTAAATTGTTTTAATAACCAAACATATCTAAACTATTTTATATGAAATTGAACAATGCGAAAGTCTAATATTCCATTTTCTGAATCTATTTCTGAACCTTGCTTACAAAGTTCGAATCTCGGTCTATCCTAATTTAATTTTCCACTTATCTAATGTTCTTCTTAGTTACAGGAAAAGGGGCTGTCCCCTTTTCCTGTAACAAGCTTACTTTTGTCTCAGTCACTTTTACTTATTCACTTCTGACAAGATTATTCGAGACAATTACATTTGACATTATTCGTACCCCCGACTTATTCAACATTATACAACAATTATTGCATTTTCCAATTTTTGGGTCACAATACAGTTTGACCTTCTCATTACGCATTGGCAGTTCTGCTATCTAACGTGAGCACTGTTTATTCATTCACTTCTACTTTTCTAATTTCTGCTATTCTCTAAGCTACTTTGTTTGCAAACCGAATGCTCAAAACGATTGTCAAAAACTTCCTATATACTCGTCAACTCTTATGGCTAAGTAACATTTTAACACTAAGAAATTTAATTCATTGTCCACATTCTTTCAGAAAAATTCAGATTGTCTACAGAAAAAATTGCCGCTATTTACATTATCTCTATAACTGAGAACTGCAAACACCCTAAAGGTTTAGTAGGCACTTATCCTCTATTACAGCAGCAATGCAAGCTGCTGCGCCTTATCATCATAAAGCGTTTCAGTTTTAAAGAATAATTTCCTTCATGTCAAGTATTTTACTTGATCGCCATGCAGTTTTGCTTGCAATTTATTTTAAAATTAAAACGACTTCAACTTTTAATATTTCAGTGTTTAGTATTTATCGTAATCCCAGTAACAAAATACTGATGAATAAAAACACCAGACAATTAAAAACCTCGTAAACAAAACAAAATTATTTATAAGTCGTTCAAAATAACCTGTGCTAAGAATGAGCATGTCTTTTTTTTTTTTCAGTTTCTTATTTAGAAAAAAATTTACAAATAAAAAATACAATGCTTTCATATTTGATAATCCTTTTTCACAATGGCAGGATGAATAGTCAATTATAAATCACCCATAAGTTTAGAACAAAACTTTAGAAATAATCTTTTTTTCTTCTAGCACCTACTAAACACATTATGATTGTATTTTTTCATACATCATTATTGTTGAAACATCTATTCCAGTCTTGTAACCCCCGGCAAATGTTTTTGTTTTCGAAATTGTAAAACTTTATTATTCTGTAAAAACCTTTTAAAAACTGTAGATATTTAGCATTCACAGTTAAGAATCGGAAATCACTAAAACAATCAAAATAAAAAATTGCAAAAATACGTTAAAGTCAAATGGTTTATTCCAAATTCCTATCTAAAACAAAACAAGCTATTTGCTACGTTGAAATGAGTGTGAAACAATATCTCTTAGAATAATGCATAACCGACTAGTAAAAAAAGAACTTTCATCTTTAACACTAAAAACAACATTGACATTAAACCACGGTTCTCTACAAAACATCCTTGAGCAATAAAAAATATGACCGAGAGGACGGAAGAAAAATCCCAAAGTAAGCAAACAATAAGAAAAAAGAGCGAACAATTAACTCACCAATTGGTGCAATATCCCTTATTTTTTCTCCAAGTTGACTCCCGCCTGGTTCGTTTTTAAGACATTACTTTGTAACTGCATTTTATTTCCTATGATAACGTTTATTTTTCTTTCTTTTTTCCTTCATTTTGATTCTTTTTTTGGTAAATAACCTAGACACAGGCAGCCAAAATAAATATAACCGTGTCGTTGCATTTCAATCACTCATAACCCGCACGTTCTTTGCAAGCTACAAACAAACAAACAAACAAACAAAAAAAGAAATAAATAAAAATCCGACACTAAATACACACCGTTTTGTTACACATGTATCATGATCCAATTGTGGTCCAAACAGAAACATTCATTTCGAACGCCCATGTCACATCAAACATGTCACATCAAACATGTCACATCAAACAACCTATTATTGATTTTATATGCTGAGCTCTTCTGCTTGTGCGGTAATAAAACTTCTCAAATGCATTTGTGATTTTAGGCTGTGTAAGACGTTAACTTTAGTCAAAATCGCCTGTTTGTTCTTTAATACAATTTTTTCGGGCTTCGTTTATCGATACTTATCGAAGACATTCTAATACAAAACCTACCTAAGAACACTGCCAGGCACATAAAGTACATTTGTGTTACATTTCAAAACAATCTACCCAGCCGTTTACGAAACCATATGGAACAAGTGCACACACACACGCACACACACAAACACACACACACACACATACAAAATTCCTTTTATATAATAACAGATAAATTGAATTGGTAATGATTTCAATGAGCAGAAATACATTACAATTACAAAGAAAAAATAAACATCTAATGTACAGATCTTTACTTTTCTTTTGATCAGATTTACGCCTTGATTAAAATATTTCTATAAAAAAAACGTGACTTAAGTACAAAAACGCAAGCTTTTGCATATGGAAACTGTTACATGAGCACTTGACCACTGAAAAGTAAATCATACAATATTTGCTGCATTTATTTGTATATAATAAAATTCCATTCTGTTAGACAGAAATTGCAAAGCATTTTAAAATAGCTAAGAAAGCAATTTCATTTTTAGTAGATTGTCTCCTAAGATCTTTTGTCTAAAATTAGGTATTTTGAAATGGATTCATGAATATAGTGGGAGGGGGTATAATTCTAGTTTTGCAATTGTTATTTGGATTTAGGTTATATGATTTCTTTTTGTGAAATCTGAGGCACTCTATTGCTTAGGTAGACCTTGTGGGAGGGAAATTTAGGTTAATCTCTTTGATATACGTTTTTCTTATCCATAATCCATAATCTTTTGTAAACAGGAAAAAATCACATGAAAGAATTAGTTTTTTATTTCAAGTCAACGTCTATATTTGAGGGGAGGGAGGGAAAAATCTAGAACAGTATTATACAGAAAATATTCAGATCGTGTATTTAATAAATGTAAATTATATGACAATCTATACTTTTCAGTGGCAAAAAGAAAGTCAACTCTGGCATCGCTGTTGTATGTTATGATAATGGTTTATGAGCTATGATACAGAAGTCACCATCTTACACAAAAAAACTGTCTGTTTTTGTTGCAATATTTGGTCGTGGGTATGTTAAAAAGTATCAGGTTGACAAGAAGGTTCTTGCAGAATTTTTAATTTTGATTTCAAATGATGTATTTTCAAATAAGTTTTCGTTATAATACCTTTACTTTATATATCATTTTAAAGGGCGTTTTTCGCTCTAATCGGTTAAATTACAATCGTTTTAAAACAATTATGTCTTCTTTTCAGAATGTTGAATACAAGATGGAAAAAAGCAAATTTGAACAATTTTCTTATTTTAATTCAAGCTAGGCTGAAAAGTTACTAAAAAAGCTTGCAATAGCAATAAAGCATTTGGCCCAAGAATCACTACTTAATGCACAACACAATAGTGGTTTAAGAAATTTTGTGCCGGCGACGAGAGTCTTGAAAATGATGGGCGTAGTGGTCGGTCATCGGATGTTGACAATGATCAATTAAGAGTCTTGACCGAAGCCAATCTATAGAAATATGTTCGAGAACTTGCTTCTGAATTAAACATACCGTATACAACGACTTCCAACCACTTGAGAGAGATTGGAAAAACAAAACAACTTGATAAATAGGTGCCTCATGAATTGAACACCAACTAAAAGAAACGCTGTTATGATGTGTCATCTTCCCTTCTTTTACACTGTGGTACTATCGCTCCCCGGGAGGGTTACTTGGTTGATAACGTCTTGGGAACGTAACCAGCTCTTTTTTTTTTACAAGTTTTACATGATAAGGGCTGTCCCTTTTTCATGTAAGTATAAAAATAGAAAGATTTAGTTAAAATGAAAATGAAATAGAATAGACGAAATTCGAACCTCGTAAATTAGGTTTAGAAATAGATTATGAAAGAGAATTAGAAAATGGAATGTAAAACAAACCATTGTTTAGCTTAGAGATAAAATAGTTTCAAGAAAAGAATGTGCTTGTCAATTTTATTATGAAAAATTCAATTGAGGAATGCAACTATACAAGATAATTTAATAAACACGTTTTTAACATATTGGAAAAATAGGTTACTGGGAATATAGGTTATAATTCCTTTTGTAAACAAAGGAAAAAGTTTTGGACACGCATGTCCAGAACACGTGAAAGAAGACACATGTTTTAACATGTGTATGACGTCATGGAAAATGGGAAGTTCTAGATATAGTTAGAAAACTTTAGAGTTAAGAGGAAGAAACTGGGGGAGAGTCAAAGGGAGTCTGAGAGACGACAGTCGAGTTGGGATTCGAACGTCTAGAAGCGAGACGGTAACTTTTGAAACTTAGAATGTGAAGCTTTGAATTCTTGACTCAGAAACCCACGGCCGGTCGTGAGAAGAAATAAACCCATCATGTGTTTTTATAAACGTCGTCTTTGTGTTGTAATTCGACCAAAAGGTAAAGTGAAAATTGTTATTATATGTCTTGTATATATCTGTGTTATAAAATGTCTTAACATAGACATCTTACATACACAATATGAACACTAAGACTGTCTACACAATGTCTCAACACTGTCTCCTCACTCTAAGAGTTTCTATTACATATCCAAGATGAACATTTTAATATATATGAATATCTTTTTACAACAACATCCCTCTCTCTAACAACATCTCTCTCTTACAACATCACTTGTAATAAGACTCTCTCTTCTAAGACTGCGCTTTTAATAAACTCTCTCTAAGACTCTCTTTTAATGAAACCCCTATATTACACAAGGTGGTCACCACTTATCAAGGCCCGGAAGCCACTCAGGGATAAGGGTTATTGTAAATACAGTACGTTAGTGTAGATATATAAATGTCTACTTAAGGGGTCGGTTCATCAGGAATTTGTTTACGTTGGACTTGAAGACATCCAAGTTGTAGTCAGGAGGGAAGCAAGCAGACGGAACAGAGTTCCACAGGCGTGCAGTTCTAAGAAAGAAGCTTTGTTCATGGAATCCACGTTTTGATTTAGGCATAGATAAAGAGTGGGGAAAGTTTTTGACAGTGGATTCAGCTAGACGGGTATTTTTCGTAAAAGATTGGCGAGGGGGGGACCAGAGATTGGAGTTCAGACGAGCACCTGCCATGGAAATAACGATGAATGAACGATATCCAAGGATATCTAAACGATAAACACATGATGGAAACATCAACAAAAACGGGTCGCATTATGTGTGGTCGTTGCAGGCATCTTCTCATCGTCGCTTCTTGTGTAGTCATGGTGTCGTTACAGGCAGCTTTCTGTCGTCGGCATTAATGGTATGCTGAAATCGAATACTTGTATGAAAACAGCGAACAATGCATTTTTATAAAAAATATATATAATTTATTAAACAGTTAACGAGTAGGAAACATATTTTGCCGACCCATTGCGTTTAGCGACCAAACCTCAACTGTTTTAAAAGAATGAAATTATATTTCATTTCTCCCTTTCTTCCTTGAAAGAGAGAGAAAAGGGAGTGAATGAGAGAAATAGAAAAATAGAGAGAGAGAGAGAGAGAGAGAGAGAGAGAGAGAGAGAGAGAAATATGCGTTTCATACAATGCTTTGCTTTTCAATTTCAAATATCCGCGTGTAAGTTTGACCTTTCTGGAATGATTTTGACACTGCTAAAAGTTTCAAACCCAACTGACATGATCTAACATTCCTAAACCCACAAAACGCCTGCATGAAACGTTTTTAGCGTCATCACAAAGTCAGACACAAGGTTAGAAGCAAGATATAAGGGTTATTAATGTAGAAGCCCCCAGCTCCCTTAAAAAGGGGCTAGCCATATAGCCACAACACAACAATAACGATCCGTTTCCTGACTAGGTTGCGACTTGCGGTGAAAAGGGGTTTCTTTACAACAACTGGCGATGCTCAGCTCAGTAGTTAGACGTCGACGAAACTCCAGACACCTTCTGAAGTTAGAGTTGCATCAAAATAAGGTCATGCTGATTGTTTGGTAGTCTGCGACCAGTCTCATCCCTTACATTGTTTTGAATGCAGATGAAACCATTACGGTGGAGAAGTACTCTTAACAAATGGCTGAAATGCACTAGAAGCTTCGACAACAACACCCAACATTAGTCAACACAAAAGACTCAATTCTCCTCCATGACAATGTCCGACCACACATTGCTAAACCGACCCTGCAGAAGTTGAACAAATTGGGCTACGAAACTCTGCTTCATTAGCCCTACTCTCCAGACCTCTCATCTACCGACTACCACTTTTTCAAGCATCTTGACAACATTCTGCATGATGAATGCATCAAAAACCTAAATGATATCATAAACACTTTCAGTGACTTCATCGCCACTAGAACGCAACATTTTTTATGTTACTGAATAAATATACTTGTTATGCGTTGGCAAAAGTGTGTTGATTCTGGTGGTCCTTATTTCGATCAATAAATTTTTGTTTGAGTTGAGATATGTTCTGAATTTAAAGGTTAAAAACCATAAGAACTTTCTTGTGAAGCTGATAAATCCTCAACAGTAAAATTAAAAGGAATTTTCCATTAGAGATCAAGTTGACATGTACATGAAATTACATCATGGCAGGAATTCAATTTGGCAGAGAGGTCACATAGATTTTGTCTCTTGAGTCCTGAATATCACAATAGATGGACATGTTTTTGTACTTTTCATCCCCTCTACAGGGGTTTGGAAGATTGGATCATTTAAATGAATTTACTATAAAACAACTAAATGCATCAATAACAAAAAATTAATAACATGCAGCCCAGAGCAAGTAATGAAGAAGTTGTTCTTTTTAATTGTTTTCATTATTAAAGTTACAAAGAAAGAAAGAAAGAAGTAAATCAGCATCACTAGGATAACTACCATTGCAATTTACTACATGGAAATGCCACTATCCATGAAGCAGACTAACTTGTCAATAAAACTAACTGCATCTATCTACACCACGGCCCAGCCTCTTACAATGGTGAAAATTGATTGACCATAAAGCTACAAACCTCATATTTGGTGCTGTGACCAGTGAGCATTATGCTAAAAGTGAATATTTTCATACAGGATTTGGATTTGTCTGACGGAAAAGAGTCTAAAGAATAATGATTATAACAAGTAGTAGTAGCAACGTTGTTGACAAAGTTAGTCCCCATTTATTTGCTTCTCTACATTGCCACATAAATAAAAATTTCTTCAGCCTAGAATAATTTTTCCTTCACTGAAAAATAACAGAACAGATACTACACTTTAATTTTACTCAAGTAGTTTTACTGATAAAATAAGAACTCTCCATTCTTTCTCCTAAAACATATTGGAACTGGAAAATTATTCTGGATAAAGAAAGGGTATTCAAAGATTATCAAAGACTAACTGGCACGGAGCGCTCTCCTGGCTTTTGGGTGCCATTAGCTAGAATTGAAACCGAAAGCAAAACCGCAGCATTCAGAGCTGGTGACGTTACCACTGTACCAACGTGACACGCATATGAACTGATTAAAAATAAAATAAGATGAATGTACAAAATGTATAATGATTTTTTTTAATTTTAGTCCATTTTTGACCTTTTAAAAACAATTTTATCTGGCTAAAGACCCATGAAAGAACAGTCCATAAAAAATTCAATCATTTGAGGTCCCTAGCTCCACTCTGCGACTTTCAGTTTCGGGTAAGATAGAGTTTGAAAATATGGAGACAAAAAGACAGACATACATGATGCCTTTTATATATTAGATATGAGCAATTTGTGTCATAAAGAATGATTAAAAAGTTTCCCATCAACACTTTTGGAATGTGGAATGTTATGTTTTCTAATAGACTCAACCAAATGTTAAATATGCATAATTATGGACAATTAAAAAGCATTAGAAAGAAGTGAAAGGAAGAAAGGAAAAAGTTTTTGAGACGTTTTCATAAAACAAAGCGACCAGACATGCATGATTTTTTTAAAAAGGATACGCTAGTTTAATCGATTATAATAAAGTACCTTTCGTTACTTAAATTATGTCAGAACGCCCACGTGTTTTATGCGTTCAGAAGTAACGAATCCGCCAAGTAAAAGCCAGACTCGAGAGAGAGAGAGTAGCATAAGGGCGCGAAATAACACACACACATATATATTTGTATATATATGCGTGTGTGTGTGTCTGTATATTTTTATAATTCTCCCTTATGTATCTTTTCTTTTCTTTTGTATATTACTTCTATTTATCACTATTATTTTTAGTTTCTATTCGCCTCTATTTACCTATATTACATCTTTATTTTTTAATATTAAGGCTAACGTTCTTATATTGTTTTAAGAAATAAATAAATAAACAAGAGAAAAGAATAATTATCATTTAATCATAATTATCATTTAATCATAATTATCAAGCTCCTTTAGAAATACTTAAGGATAGTCACTGTTTGGAAAATATAAACTAAAAGGCAGGCAATTAGCGTTCTTAGAAAAAATAAAATACTCGTGATATAATTATTAAAAATAGAAAGAAATTCAACTGAATTGCTTATTCTATTTAATTTTCACAAGTATTTTATTTTTCTCAGAACTTTCTAGTACAATATCTTTTGTCATTAACAAGAATAATAAAAAAATTCTTGTCGTATGAGGCTGTTAACTCAGGATGCAATAAAAAAGCAAGATGTACCTTAATTCAATAGGAAATCCACAGTGTTTTCTTTTATTTTATTCTTGATGGATGAATTTGGTTTATTTTGTTAATATTAGCTTTTAATTATTACAGGTCCTGGATATGACCTTAAACTATATCTGATGGTGAGGCCCCCAGCTTGCGGTCTTTGGGGAGTGTGGAGCCCTCCTTTAATTGCTATTGCTCCCAGGTCCACTCTCACCTGGAGTGGCAGTACCTGTTAGGGTCCCAACTATGGATTAAATAGAAACCGACTTGAAATATATATATATATATATATATATATATATATATATATATATATATATATATATATATATGTATATATATATGTGTGTGTGTGTGTGTGTGTGTGTGTGTGTGTACATATATATATATGTATATATATATATATATATATATACATATATATATATATAGTCTATTTTTTATTTCTTTGTATAGTTTTAAAGGTTAAAAATTTCATAGACTATATATATATATATATATATATATATATATATATATAGTCTCTGAAATTTTTAACCTTTAAAACTATACAAAGAAATAAAAAAATATTTTTTATCAGTCGTTAATATATATTATATTATATTAAAAAGATTTTCTTCATAATAACTGGATTTGGCATTAAATAATCTGAAAAGGGTTGATATGCCGTAAAACAAACAACCAACCAATCATCAATTATTACAAAATATTTTCCAGTATGTTTTTTTTGTCAATAAAATCAATTAGAATTATCATTTTAAATTTGCATATTTTGTTCATAATTATTTAGAATCCAATCTTGTTTGTATCAATATTCATAAAAATTGGAAGCTGAAACTGAAAAAGTAAGAAATATATTGATGAATCTTACTTACCAAAACATAAGAGAGATCATCGATTTCAATGGTTTTATATAAATGAACCACTTACCTAAAATAAATTTAAAAAAAAACATTTTAAAATGGCATTCAAATAATTTGACCTTATATTCAAAAGATTTTATTATACAATTCTGAGAATTGGTCCCCAACATCTTATCACTCAAATTTCACTAAATTGGATATTTCAATTGTGAGGGGATGTTGTGAATCCCACTTCAAACTCATCATCAAAACATATGCAAACTGATAAAAACATCACAATTACTTTGCTTATTAGATCAATCATTAAAAACTGATATATGAATAAACATGCCTCATCTATAAATCTCACCTATCTGTTTAAATGTATGTATGTATGTATGTATGTATGGTATTTATTTGCTTCCCCACTGAGCAAATTAGGCACAAGGCCGATTTTTAATGTGGAGAGTGAAGGGGAAATGGGGACCAGCTCCTCGCGAAGTAGGGGAGCCGGATAGTGACAATTTGTATGAAGAGTTGCCCCTACATTGACCAAGGTCTTATATGTGGGGTTGCCCCCATATATGGTCTTTGCTTGTAACTTGTTGGGGGGCCTGGGGCTAGGTATGTATGTATGTCTCGCAAAATTTTCGATAGAGGCGACGAATTTTCACGAAATAGGTATTGTTTTGAAGCTCGACCTTTCGGACGACAAATATCGAAAAATTGGCTAAAAACATTGATTTTTTACCCTAAACTGGGCATTTTCTACAGAGAGGAAGTCGCTTTTTTCACCGATATTTTCGAAAGTCATCCTCTCTTTTCATTTGACTAGCCTTAAATTAAACATTCGTCACTTCTGGTTTGGCGATGGGCGCAACGGCAAAGACGTCACTTTTTTTCACATTCTTTTTCTCCTTTGAGGTATGGGTTTGAGCCCGCCTACCTGCCTACTACCAGTTTTTTTTTTTTTTCTGCTCGTAATTTTCCTTTTATTTTTGCCCAACCAACACCCAAACACATCTCAGACCATCCAGGGTCAACGTGTCATAAAATTCCCTTTTATTTCCTTCCGTCCTCCCCTCGCCCCTCTCTCCTTTTTTTTCTCAAGTTTATATTTTAATATAAATGC
>NC_136482.1:172704786-172717286 GCF_053919585.1 Euprymna scolopes
AAAAAACACTTTAGCAATAGAACATTATGTAAAGACATTTCCCTTAAAGGAAATAAAGCATGCGAAAACATTTATCCCGGACACATCTTAAAATTCATTGGTATATGAAAATTTACTGAATTATACAAACCCAATAAAATTCGGAATAGTACAAACAAGTATATATATATATATATATATATATATATGAGAGAGAGAGATCTTTACTCGTTTCTTCTCTTCTGATGAGAAGCATTAAGCTTCGAAATACTATAGTGTAAATTTTTTTTACTTATTGATTATCTAACTTTGAACTGTCATCAGTTCATATCGATTAAAAGCATTCGGCAAAGCTGAAAAAATTTCTATAAGCAATGTCCATGAGGGGGGGGTATTTAATGTACAAAAGCAAATGTACATCTATGTCATCACGATCAGAACTGGGAAGAGAATTTTAATACCTCAGTGTCACCAACACAAAAATGCTCAGCGTCCAATAACAGATTTTCAGGCGAGAATAAAACTGGACGAAAAGGAACAGAAGAGAATCCACTGTCAAAAATTTCCCTCACTCTTTATCTGTGCCTAAATCAAAACGTGGATTCCATGAACAAAGCTTCTTTCTTAGAACTGCACGCCTGTGGAACTCTGTTCCGTCTGCCTGCTTCCCACCTGACTACAACTTGGATGTCTTAAAGTCTAACGTTAACAAATTCCTAATGAACCGCCCTCTTAAGTAAACACTTCATTAAATCTCCACACTAACGTACTGTACTTGCAATGACCCTTATCCCTGAGTGGCTTCCGGGCCTTGATAAGTGGTGACCACCGTGTAAAAAAATAAAAAATAAAAAAAATAATGATAGTTTAAAAATGACTTCAGGGTTGTATTTTTTACATGAATAGGAATTCTTTGAAAAAAAATAAATAAAAATTAAAGTATCTAAAAATACCAATAAATTCAAGCAAGTTTGAATGCAAGAAACACAACTTTTAACTTCCTTGTCAGTTGTATAGCCAAGAAAAAAAAAATTAAAAAACACAAGGGAAACTTCCGAACAAGGCAAAAAAGCAGGTGTTAATGCTTTCTTCCACTGATAAGAAACACTTGAAATTGGTAAAAAAACAAAAAAAAAACATGCAGCAGAGATATCTGATGCTGACTAGAAAATGCAGATATAACGAACTGCCAAAAGTCTTGCATGTGAAGTTTCTTTTGTTTTCCAAGTTCTAATGCTTTTAACAAATACAAATGTATGCATATAACTTGGAACATCCTTTTCTATTGCAATAGTAAACTTTATTATACAAGCGTCGTTCCAAAAGTAAAGCCTCCTACATTTTTTTTTTATTTCAAAAAGTTGAAGAGCTACAAAAACGGGAGTGATACCATTAAAACAAGTGACATTTTACGCTCCAGAATTTATTTTTCTACATAGTCACCACCATTCTCAATGCATTTTTGCCAGGAATTCAATGATTCATTTCTACTTATGATGCACGTCCATGACAGCAGTTACTTTCTTTGGGTCTCATACAGTCAATATCTGCAAGAGAGAGATGAAACTTTCAGGTCATAACATAAATTCAGTCATCATAACAATGTAATTTATAATCCCGTCTTACTCATTTGCGCAGAAAAAAAATAGGAGGCATTACTGTTGGAATGCCGCTGGCAGAAACTGCAAGATGGAACAGTAAAATTGTCGCCCTAAAGAAAACAACACTACAGTTTATTTTAAAACTTTTATTAAAAAAATCAATTTAGGTAACTTGATTATGTAGTAGAGATGTCATCTATTCAATGTAGATGCCTTCAGCCTCAATCACCACTTCGATACGGGTCCAGAACTGGGGGCATGTTTTAAGCGTGAACAGATTTGCTACCTTGTTATCCATCTCAACTTTTTTTTTAGTTATCTAACTGAAAATTGTAAACCAATAACTTTCAAATCTAGAAAGTATAATAAGTATGTTTGCTAATAAAGTCAAATTGTAACGAGTCAGACAATGGACACATTCATCAGGTTAGATGCCTAAGATTGGTGAATCTTGATTAAGATAATTAATATAATTTATAATATTGTGAAACTAGAACCTGCTTACCATTAGGATGCTAAGTGTCTCTAAATGAAATCGCTTCTATAATTTAAAATAATCTCAAGCAATGATGGAGGTTTTACATAATTGAAGATACTAGGTTGATGCAAAAATAATGTCGTTTTTGACGTTCACCTTCCAGAGATAATAACTCCTTTCATAATAAACTTTATTAATCGAAATAAGAACCATTAGAATCGACACATTTTTGGCAACGAGAAACAAGTTTATTTATCCCATTAGCACAGAAATCCAGAATTTTGGAAGCGATTAAGTCATTAAAGGCTGATTCGGCATTATCTCGGCTTTTGAAGCATTTTTTGTGCAGGAAGTTGTTGAGATGCTTGAAAAACCGATGGGCGAGAGGTCCGGTGAATATGGCGGATGGGACAGGGTCTTGTAACCCAATTTGTTCAGCTTCTGCAGGATCAGCTGAACAACATGCAGGCGAGCGTTGTCATGAAGGAGACTTGATTCCTTCATATTGACCAATCTCAGACACATACGTTGGGGCTTCTGGTGCATTTCATCAATTTGTCCGTAGTATTTCTCTGCTGTAATCATTTCGCTCGTATTCAAGAAGCTGTGATGGATGACACCGGCCGCAGACCTCCAAACAGTCACCATAACCTATTTTTGGTGCAATTTCAGCTTCAGGAAGTGTTGTGAAGCTTCTCCAACCACTGTGCTGAACATTGGCGATTGTCGTAGAAGATCCACTTCTTATCACACGTCACAATCTGCTTGAGAAATGAGTCCTTTTTGTTGTGCAGAAGGAGAGTAGAATACACCTCAAAACGATGATTTTTTTTTGATTATCGTTCAATTCGTGCAGCACCCATTTATTCAATTTTTTTTTGATTTCTCTATTTGCTGTAAATGGCAAACGACTGTTGAGTGGTTGACCTTCAATTTCTTGTGTGGTTTTGTAAGGATCAGCAATTAAGGCTTTCAAATGTTCGTTATCAATTGCAATCGGCTGGCCATAATCGTCTTAATCTTCAAGGCTCTCATCACAATCGCGAAATTTCTTGAATTACCACTGTGCCACACGTTTGTTGGTGGTTTCTGGGCCAAACGCATCATTGATATCACGAGCTGTCTCGGAAGCTTTTTGACCTAGTTTGAACTGGAACAAGAAAATCGTGTGGATTTGAATTTTGTCCATGCTGCAAAAAAAAAAATTAATGGAGAGATTGAGAATCGTAACAAATAACACGATTCGATAGAGTGAAAAACACTCTTCAAAATGATATATAATATGGCTTTATATATCGATGAATTAATTCAGAAATCATATATAAAGTAGCATATGTGAGAAAATGATATTGTTTTGCACCAACCTAATAGCAGCCTATGAGTCATAATTCATTTTACTTATTCGAGATCAATGTTATTTTAGTACAATCAGGCTGGTATCATTTTTATTTTTAATTCAAGGTCCTGTGACCTTTCATACATTCACATCGTCATTCTATCTTACTCATCTACGTGGAACTCTAAATATGAGATTTTGGTGTTTATTCAGATTAGCACTAATAGCATAGCAATAAACAAAAATAAAGAAAACATTTTGTATTATACCTACTTGTTATGGAATGAAAAAAAAATCACAAAATCACAGAAATTGAAAGAGGTTTAATTTATGAAAAATAAATTTGCCGTTTTTTTTTTTTTTTTTTTTCTTTTTGCCAATAAGTGACAGACGAGGCCATGTTTTACTAGAAAAAATAAGGGGAGGTAATCAGTAATTATTCTGATAGTTTCCACCGATTTGTTGAATGATTTTTTAACCCACATCGGAACAGAGTAAAATTTGATTTTCTTGAATAAAAATAAAACTACTTGATTCAATTACATGATTTTTTGTTATTCATCTTCACCCCATGATTGGTACGTGCATCATACAAGCATCTCTGTATTTTCTTTAATTTTAAATGCTGTCATAAGTGCCAATCTGAATAAGCACCGATTTTTTTCACCTTCAAACCTAAAAATGTAAATATTGACTCGGAACAGGTGACTTTGTGTATTATTCTATGAATCCAAGACCAACAGACATCTTACTTTTTTGTAAAAATTCCCTAAGATATTTAACAGTTAAACATTCTTGTTCATGATCAACCTTCTTTTACATCCATTTTGTTACACACACACATACGCGCGCGCGCACACACACACACACACACACACAAATACTCAAACACAAGCACACATACACAAACACACTCACACAAATACACATACACAAACACACTCACACAAATACACATACACACAAACGCAAACACTCACACACAAACACAAACACAAGCGCTCACACAAATACATATACACATACACACAAACACAAACACGCACGCACAAACACAAACACTCACAAAAATGCACATACACACAAGCACAAACACTTTCACACAAACACACACACAAACACAAACAAAAACACACACTCAAACACACACACAAACAAAAACACACACTCAAACACAAACACACACACACACACACAACACAAACACAAACACACACACAAACACAAACACACACACAAACACACACACAAACAAAAACACACACTCAAACACAAACACCAACACACACACAACACAAACACAAACACACACACAAACACAAACACACACACACAAACACAAGCACACACACACACACACTCAAACACAAACACAAACACACACACACAAACACAAACACACACTCAAACACAAACACAAACACACACAAACACAAACACAGACATCATTTCATTCATAAACTAAGCAAAACTCGACTAAATGAACAAACCTATTATTTACGTAAACACTCGTAAACACTCTTCAGATCTTCTTTGACTTATATTTCCTTGGTGTTTTAGAATATTATTTCCCTTTCAGTATTCCTGCCCACAACAATATTAAATATTACTATCGACATAAATAAATCTTTTAATGTACAGGTTTAAGAAAGATTAAAAACAAAAAAAGAAATCGACAACGTTGGTTCAAATTTCACTCATTCAGCTTTAAAAATGATAATTGAAATTCATAATCATTTTTCTTCTTTATGTGAAATTCTATTGTTTCGACGCTTCTATGATTAACTAATTAATTAAATTAATTTAAATTTAGGAATTAAATATATTTAAAAGTAATAAAACAGTTATCTGCAGACACATGTTTTGCTTTATACAGAATTTAATTATTGTTAAAATTAAACAAAAATCGACATAACTTTAAAAGCGATGAAAATAGCACATAATTTCAACTGAGGCGTCATAGCGTGATGGAATCCCCCCCTCCATAATATTCCTTAGGTTCGAGCCCTAATATAGTCAGCTACACTGATGAGCCCTGGTATGGTGAATCACGTGTCCATGCTGTCCAAGAACTGAACATTTTAACATGCTGAAAAAAATAAACGGTAAGATGAACAACATGTTGGAATTTGGAATATAGATGTTTATTTGGATATGCTTTGTAGTTATATTTAACATACACTGAGTTTCTCAAATAAAAGGATTGGTATGAATAAAGTGTTAAATATAATTGAATAAGCATATTTTTTCACCCCCCCCCCCCCGCACATATATATATTTAAATTAAATGAACTCTCCCGTCGATTTCGACGCATGAGGTTTCACCACAACAACTAAGTTGCTCGGAAATCCACACAAATAATTTGTTTATAGTGGTGAAGGCTTTGTGTAGAACCATCCACTCAATTTTGTATTACTGCTAACCTCTGCCGATGCAGATAACTGTCACAGGACAGAATATAGAGTAAACCGTAAGTTGTTACATCAGAGTTTCCTTCTAGATGTATATCTTAGCGAAGACTGGGGTTGCATCTTTCTCAGTGAATTAATGTGCCTCCAGATACCAACCTGGAAATGCTTACGACTCGCCGCGGTACATACAGCGCCTAGCCTTCCCAAATTGTCACCCTTCTGCTACTGGCCAGGCTGAGCGTTTCTTAACTTCGGTGATCTGGCGAGAATCGGTGTGTCAACATGAAGGTGCCATGTGTGTGTGTGTGTGTGTGTGTGTGTGTGTGTGTGTGTCCGAAAAATATGGCGATCGTTCGGAATTAAGAGAAAACTACTTCCCCGATCTGCTAGGATGAGACGCTTTATAGCGAATTCAATTATCATTAAAATGAACAAAAATCGACATAACTTTAAAAGTAATAATGTTTCCCTTTTCAGATCAATTCAGTTTTTATTTCATTTCGTCTTTCCTTGACCTCTCGATTCAGATCTTCAAATCACTAAAATTTTCCATTACTTTATTTTTATTTTTTTTTATAGAATTGAGACATCGCTTTGCACTGGTTCATTTGAAACTTGATTTTATCCAGTTTTATTTCTGTTCTAGTTTGATCGCAATACAGGTTTTTTTGATTTTATCAAATAGGCAGTTCGCCCGTGGCAGATTTTCAAGGATTTAAATTAAATGCTTTAAATTTGAAAAAAAAAGAAACAAAAAGAGAAAAATCCATACCTTTATCAAGGGCCAAGGATATTAATATTTAAGGGAATGCAACATAGTTAATTTAGCTAGCCATTTTGTCAATCCATGTTAATAAAATTGCACCAGGCAATTTTTTTTTAATCAGTATTTTCTATTTCACTCTTTAAGCCATACTAAATCTGAAAACTGAAGAAAAAAACAAGGATTTGGCAATTAAAATGTTTCTAAATTTATTCAAATATTTAACAATATTGAATTTTTAATAAAAATCAAAGATGTCAGCTTAAGTCACGTAACAGCATCGCTGTGTATTTACTTATCCGTGTCTCACTTGTTTCTGAATAAATCGAAATGTATCTGGGTTAGTTCTATAATTAAATAAGTGTTTTAAATAGGACCTGTGATGTAACGAATACGACCGCAAAATAATAATCAGTTCTAAGTCTTCCGGAGATTTTTTAAGATTATTACTGATCAAGCATGAGTGGAGTACTCTCTCCCTTCCCTTAGAATTTGACCCAATTTATGTTTAGTTACTCTCGCCACTTCACGTGGCTTATCTCGTCCTCCTCTTTAAAACACGCCACACCTTGCACATCTTCTTCATTTTCTGGTTTCCACGCGTGCCGGTAGCAGAGAGAGCACACCTTTTGCTTTTTTTAATGTAAGGTTATTTATAGCATTACTACTACTACTACTACTACTACTACTACTACAACTACTACTAATACTACTGTAGATTGAAGGTTCAATCCTCAGAGCAGGCAATACTAATAATACAATTACGAATTACTTAACACTTCTGCCAGCCATGCCTGGTGGAATGAGAGGAAGCTACATGGATTAGATAAAGCCATCTGTACAGGGAGTAGCTTGTTCTTGTTCTGTGATCATATAACAAAAACTTAAGTAATTCATAAATATATACTAAGGACTTTTATCCAATCACAGCTCTCGAAACAAGAGCTATTGGGTCCTGTTAAAACTTCTGTACATATATACAAGTTTGAGATAAATATTCGTAGATTCGACAAATTCCACCTGAAACGTTGCAAGAATAACATCCAAAATGAGAACAGAATTCCAATAATCCAAATAAAACAGGATTCAAAAAATTCATTTTATTCTATGCTATTGCATTTAAGGTATTTAGAAAATTACATTTATTTGACGCCTTTTCTTTTTGATATTCACTAAATACTCGATTAATAGTTTAAAAAAAAAAGGGTATACCGAAACACGAAATTGAGTCAAGTATCTTTAGTTCTTCAGGTAAGATGGCGATAATAAAAGCAGTTTTAAATCCTCGTTTACTTTTAATTTTTCTTCGACGGCTTAATTAATTTCTGTAGCATATCAAAGTCTGAAGACAAGAAATATTATGCAATGTTAAATAAAAAAAACAGGCTCCTTCAGTCTTTGACAGATAATGGATACCCACGAAGGGTTGCCTGCGCATGAATTTTTTGTGTCAGGAGGTGAGGTGCGCAATCTCTAACTACACCTCTCCTGAGACGATATTGTTAAATACCAGTGGCAAGTGAAGTATAGGACGACTGGAAACAAATGCCGAGATAAGCGGAGAGCACATACAGCACCTAGAATTCCCAAATGGTCACCCATCAGGTACTTACCAGGCTCAATGTTGCTTAATTTCGGTGATCTGACGAGAACTGGTGTGTCAACGAAATTATGCCGCATGCAATCTATATATATAAAAGCGAAAATGTATGTATGTATGTATGTATGTATGTATGTATGTATGTGTGTATATATTTATGTATGTATGTATGTATGTATGTATGTTTGGATGTCTGCTAAAAACTTTCGACAGACGCAACGAAATTCACAAACTCGGTATCACATCGAAGCTCCATCCTTTGCTCGAGAAATATTGAAAAATTGGCCAAAAAACGTTAACTTTTTCACCCCGAAATCGACAATTTTCGACAGGGGGGGGGGGATCAACAAAACGGTCCTCTCGTGACAATGACCGATTCTACCTATTCTTTAAATAGTTGAAAAACCGAAAAATTTCATGTACGTCGAGTTAGCTCAGTTGTTTAAGGCCTTGGTTCATTATCTAAACATTTTGGGTTCGAATCGTGGTGTGAGATGTTTTTATTTTTGTTTTCGATTTTTTTAAATTTAAATATTGAACCAGTGTTATTTAAGCCATTTTTCACGTAACGTTCGTTTTTCTGCCTTTTTTTTTTTCTTTTTTTTTTACTTCGCTTATTCTTATCGACACCCAAAAACACCCGGGTACCCACCGATTTTTTTAATTTTAATATCGAAACAGGCTTATTTAAGCCATTTTTCACGTGTTCGTTCTGTTTTCATCGTTCGTTTGTCTTACGTTAGTTTTTTTTTTGTGTGTTTTTTTTATTGTTTCATTGCCGCGTAGCGGGGAAAACAGAAACTGGCTTCCGCAACTTGCCGTTGTCACACCTGCTAATTTCGGGGTATAAACGTCAACTTAACACACTTATCAATTCATCTGTTCCCGTGATCGAGATGGTTAGGTCGCAAGAGTTTTTTTTTTCCATTTCCTTTCCACCTCCGCGTCAAACGTTCGGAGTCCAAGCCTACCTTTATACTAAAACTATTTTTTTCTTTTACACCTCCAAACAACCGGCCAACGTTTTTTTTTTTTAACAGGGTTGTTTTAATCTACCCCCCCCCTACATACACACACACACACCACAAACACACACCTCCAAACACTCGGGAAACGCCGGGTACCCCAGCTAGTGTTAAATAAGTACTAGTTAAAATGACCTCGAATATCTTTGTTGATTCAAGTAATAAAGCTAAATAGGTACGTGTTAATATATCAGTTTCTGTATTCATTCCATATGATAATGACACAATATGATCTATGGAAGCACATACCTGTAACAATAGCTGTAAAGTTTATATATGAAACAAAACAAAAAAAAAGAGTTTACTTTCCATGATGTTTTAATCGCGGCAACTATATTACTGTTATCAAACCACTGATCCATTAAAAACTAATTTCTCTTGTTAATTAGAAAAGTTGGAAGGGAAAACGTCAAGTATTATCGATTACTAAACATGTAATAGTTAATACAACCTCAAACTACTTAGTTTATAGTAGTGAATGTAATTAAATGGAGATGAGTATTAAGCAAGACGTTTACATAACTGTGCATCAGAATCTGTTATATACAATTACGCGGAAAGGTAATGTATGGAAGCACATATCAGTAACAATGACAATAATGGTTTTAACTGTTGGTCTAAAGTGCAAATGGTGTGTGATATTAAGTTTTATCCAGTTAAAGAAAAATATGACTAATAAACAGTTATTGTTTGGCAAAAACTAAGTATAAATAATTAACAATTCATACGCAGTAAGTGTAAATGTTAGAAAGCCCTGTTCATTAAGCTATTCCGATTAATGAAATAGGGGTGAGGTCTCACTTTGCTTTATATATAATATTATATACATGTATTATTATGAAACTGAGTTAATATTTGTTTCTGTAAGGCTTATATATATATATATATATATATGTATATATATATATCTGTGTGTGTGTTTGTGTGCGCGCGTGTGTGTGTGTGTGTGTGTGTGTGTGTGTGGAAAGCAACCATTTATTAAGTCGCCTGATGAGGACCAACCATTTGTCTGAAACATTAGCATGTTCGATATCGTGACCATGTAAACTTTTTTATATTAATAAAAATATATCCTGCTCTTCTTTTATGGAGCATTCTTAATAACATCGTTTAAGTTCATTGGTTATCACTCTTAATCTGGTATATATATATATATATATATATATATATATATATATATATATATATATATATATATATATATATATATATATAAGCAAACAGTTAATAAAACATGTTAAAAAACACTTTGAAAAAGAGTTAAAAACATATTTAATCTGAAAAGGAAACACTTGATAAGTGGATAGTCCTTAATCCGCGGAGTTTCGAAGAAATACTTTCCTTCTCATCAGAGGGTAGGAACTAGCAAAATGCGGGATCGGATTTTGCATACAAAAGTATTTGATGAAACAACAAGTAAATCAAAGATCTTACTTGATAACAAAAAGTGAGGCAGATGGAATAGGGTGAAGAAAAAGGTGATTACACATGAATGGATAGCCTGGTGAAAGATAAATAATCCAATGACGGTAAAATCCAAAAATATAACTTCAAGAAAGTTAATTAAATTTCCATTTGCACAAGTAAAATCCAAGGAAATCACGTATTTGGAAATAATCGGCCTTTGGATTTTCATTAGTTTTCATTATTGCTATCTGTTGTATCTTCTCAGCTATCCCTCTGATTCCAATCTCTCCCATTCTTTTTTTTTAACGTTTTTCGGTATTGTTCCTAGTGCTCCTACTTTTAGTTGTGTTATCTTAACTTTTTCCATTTTCTAGATCTCTTTGAGTTTTCTGGCCAGTTTCGTGTATTTGCTCTACTTTTCAGTGTCCTTCACTCTGTGGGCTGCTCGAACGCCAAATAAACAATCTGACAGTGCTTTTCCTTCTTGTTCACTATTATGACATCCGGTTTTCTTGCTTGGGTGGTTTTTATCCGTTTGTATATCCATGTCCAATTGGATCTGGTGACTTTTATTTTCCAGTACCACTGCCTGTTTGTGCTTGTACCATTTGTCTGAGTGTTCAAAATGCAATTGTCTGTACAATTGCCAAGGTATTGCATTCCCCACTTGCCAACGAGAAATCAATGGTAAGCGGCTGTTGCGATAACAAAAATTCTTTTGCAAACATTATCGAGAGAGGTGGAGAGTACTGGAAATCTTGGGAAACTTGTTGTCACTCAGACTCTAGAGAACGCCACAAGTTGTTCTCAAATAGCAATCTTTGATGATGGCTTGTGTGACCACTTCTAGTGAGTAAATAGTAGTAGTAGTAGTAGTAGTAGTAGTAGTAGTAGTAGTAGTAGTAGTAAAAAATAGATGTATCTACCTATCGACCGGGAAGAAGTAAAGTTACTTTAGTTTTCAATATTTTTGATGTTTGAATAAAAAAAGTTAGAAAAGAAGAAAGATTTCACACAAAAATATGTGTTAGTTGTAAGGGCGACAATTCTCCATTTAAATGTGCAAATTATGGCACTTGTCATTTTAATTAGGTGTTAGAAAAACCGTTTTTATATAATATAATAATATTGCACTGAATAGAGTATAAAAAAAATAAAGTTGAACAAAGTATATGGTATATTGCTAGTAACACGGTAAAAATAGTCATGAAAAAAAAACTTTAACTCCAACTTATCTCTATATAAATAAAATGAACTCATTTTTTCCCGTGTCAGTTTGACCTTAATAGAATTAAAAATCACGACATTACATTCAAGTATAATGTCCCCACACTTCAGCACAGGATCTAAGGTGTACTATAGGCCTACTACCCTTACAGTTCCTTGATATTCGTACATTTCTATATTTTTTTCCAGTGAGAGTTCACTGCCACAATCGGTTAGAATCAATGGAATTTGTAAAATCTTTTCTTTCTATTCGATTCATACTCCGCCTGCGACCACTTAACACTGCTGTGGATATGTCCACAGGGGAACATACGAGGAACACAGGTTTGAGTTCTTAGTTGCTTAAAAAATATGGATCAGAATTTTTCCGTTGGGTGAAACGCGCCTTTACATTCCAGTTATTCTGTGGGTTACTTGTGCCATTTTATAAATTTCTTCTTCTTTTTTTCCCTTTTTTTTCTCACTTTATATTTTTTCTCTTTTTGTAGGGGTGGGGGGTTTGAGATTCGAAGGATTACTTAAACGAAACAAAGTAACATTGGATTCCAGTTTTTACAAGAAACTTTAACAGTCGGCCGCCAGCGTTCTTCAAATCTTGCACCAATTAGTCGCTTTAATATTTTATTTACTGTCTTTATACTTCTATTATGTTTGCACTGATTTCATACGTTA
>NC_136482.1:172722286-172774786 GCF_053919585.1 Euprymna scolopes
TTATTCCTCATAATATATAATAATCAATAGAGGATTGATTCTAATAATAATACATATACAATCTACATCAATTAAAATATCATGTTTAAGTGTATTGTATGAGTGTGCAATGCCGGGTGGCTAGCTAGAATATATATATACTAGCAAAAGTACCCGTCGTTGACTGGTTTCAAAAACAGCCTACAGAAAATGGACTCTGATTTATGAAAGTATGATAGGTTATGAAAAGGAAGTGTTGTAAAGAGATAGCTTCGAATTTGGGGGTATCAAAACCAAAGCAAAATATGATGAAAGTAAAAATAAAATAGATAAACCCCATAATTTATTATACCATACCTGTTCATACTGAAACACATATCACAATATTCTGTGGATCTATATTAAAAAACCTTGTTAAACTTTGTGACATATTTCCATTCTATGGAGGTCAGGCGCGAACGAACACCCCATAATTTTATGATACCATATTTCTTCAAACTGAAACATAATTATCAAAGTATACTTACGCAGATAGATATGAAAAGTCTTTATTAAAGTTTGTGCCTATTTCCATTCTATGGAGACCAGGTGCGAACGCAGACTCCATAATTTTATTATACTATCCTTATTTAAGTTAAAACATACTTATCAAAGTATTATTATGTACATCTATATCAAAAACACTTGTAAACGTTTTTTTTCAATTTTTCAATTTTTTGTTTCCGTACGTTGTGGATCAGGCGCATATGCAGACCCCACAATTTTAATGAATCATCATTATGCCAGATCAAACATACCCATTCCTGTGTCTCGATACATTTTCTATCATTATATGTGATCAGTTTTCTATAATAATCAAAAATATAGGAACCTATTCGTGACCAGACACACAAACACACACACACGTCCAGCTTTACTTTATATATATATATATATATATATATATATATATATATATATATATATATACTAGTATGGCGTAATACATGATGCTATAGAAGAGGACGGCATGTATGATGTCATGTGGGGAGAGGTTGGGGCAAAAATGAAAGTACATTCCCCAGGCAACGCTACTAGTATATATATATATATATATATATATATATATATATATATATATATATATATATATATATATATATATAGCTTAATGTACAAGGAAAAGAGAAAGATCAATTCCACAAGAGGAGACTTATCCGGATAATGTTAAGCTCAACAATTATTATTGGAGCTTATACAATAGGACAACAAGAGAATGAAATGAAGACACAAAACTCTATATTGGTAGATATAAAATGGATCATTTATTGAATAATGGAATACAGGCAAAATTTGAGGGATAGAAGGGACTCTTTATGCCAGGCCATTTCGAAGCCTATTGCTTCTCATCAGAAGAGTAGAGAAGGTGCTTGGTAGCATGGGGGAGATGCGGCATCTAGCGTTAGGTTCATTAGGGATGAAAAAAATTAAGAGGAATTATAGAATGTTGGGGGAAGCTTTATTGAATTCTAAATAAATAAGGAGAAGCTTATTATATATATATATATATATATATATATATATATATATATATATATATATATATTATTATAATATGATATATAAGAATACATATGGTCTTTAACATAGTATTGAGATTAAGGGGTTTATGTATTATGGTTAAGTAGGGGGTGTATTGTTGCTGTGTGATAATTTATTTTAATGGTTAATCAAAATTACCCACTCCATAGAAAATAGGCACCCCACAAGCCGTTAAAATAAATTACCACACAGCAACAATACACCCCCTACTTAACCATAATACATGAACTTTCCCTGACCTAGGTATCATGAACCTATCCTAGCATAGGTATCATGAACCTTTCCTGGAATAGGTATCATAAACCTTTCCTGGCATTGGTATTCTATCTATTATATATACTTTAATAAATATTGAAACTAATAATGCGTGGATCAAATATATAAAGAAACGTTTCTGAAAAGGAAAAGGAAATAAATTTATAAATGGATAATGCACTAGATGAAAAGCAGTCAATTCTTTTCTTTTTCTTCTTTCATTCGATTCCATTTCACAAGTCATCATCTAACCTCCTTCTTTCTCGCTTTTCTCCTAATCCTCTTCCGTTACTAAATTCTCTTTTATTAACTTGGCAATTCAATCCTGACCTCGCCATTTCTACCATTTCACTTTGGTAAATTAACCAAACAGACACTAAATCTCATTTTCTTTTTGATGTCAGTTTTATCGATTGATTTCCAAAGCTGGTCTCCATTTCATAGTCCCCAGCCATTGCTTGCACTCTCACAGTTATTCAATAGGGTCCAATTGAATCATTGACTTTATTGCCAAACATTATTGATTTCGATGTATTCCAGTCAAACTATTCTGCACTGTTTTGCAAACAAAGACACCGTTTTTATGACGCAGAACTCGAGAAATTGATTTCTGTATCCAAACTTTAGAATGTACAAATGGGCCACGAGAAGACTTACATCTGGGGAATCTTGTTATCAATAATAGAAACTATATGATGTTTTGGTTAATCTTTGTATAATTGTAGTAATACTCTACTTAGTAAGTTAGATTTTATAGAATAAGACAAAAATAGAAAATATTATTTTGTATTAAATTAAATAAGAAAAATAGAAAAATAGTTAAACTGATAGGGGAGCAAAACTCAGGATTTATTTTAAAATAATTCCATGTGTAGGTTTGTTTTAGTTATTTAAATAAAATGTCTACAAGCTAAAGTTGATTAGGAGTTTTAAGTTGAGAATAAGATTCTTTAAAATAGTACGGAGCATAAAAAAAAAATAAATAGTTTTTTCATTGGAATTTTGAAATGTGATCATAAAGAATTTGTTGACATCAAGAGAAAATATAAGCAATTTATAACAACATTTGCAACAGAAAATATAAGCAATTTATAACAACATTTGCAACAGAAAATATAAGCAATTTATAACAACATTTGCAACAGAAAATATAAGCAATTTATAACAACATTTGCAACAGAAATTATGAGAAATTTATAACAACATTTGCAACAGAAAATATAAGCAATTTATAACAACGTTTGCAACAGAAATTATAAGCAATTTATAAAAACATTTGCAACATAAATTATAAGCAATTTATAACAACATTTGCAACAGAAAATATAAGCAATTTATAACAACATTTGCAACAGAAAATATAAGCAATTTATAACAACGTTTGCAACAGAAATTATAAGCAATTTATAAAAACATTTGCAACATAAATTATAAGCAATTTATAACAACATTTGCAACAGAAAATATAAGCAATTTATAACAACATTTGCAACAGAAATTATAAGCAATTTATATTTTAAACAAATTAAGCACAAAAGTGTTCAAAAGTGTCGTGAAAATGAGTGTCGTTGGTCATCCTTGGTCACAATATCCTATAAAAATCTAACGTTCTCTTATCTAGAATCATTACAGTCACCATAATACCGCATCACACTAGAAACCGTCCTACTCAAATTGATTTGAAAATGTTATCGTTCATAACCATACATATATACACACAAATATTTCATTAAAACTAATAATAAAAAACAAAAAAAACAAAACGGACAGTGGGGAAAAGACAAAAACGAACAATTTGGTTAGTAAGGCTATCCCAACCCTTTCTAAATAAAGGGCCACCCATTGTTTTCCAGTTTGCTCAGAACCGAAAAAGCCCCCCCCCCCGGGAATATAGAGTTTTAAGCGTAGGTTATGCCCTTCCAAAATAAATGCTATTTGGGAGAAGTTCAGACAGCTCATTGAAATGGTGCCTATATTCTTAACAGAAAAGATAGGGTTTCCACTAATAACAGACCAACAATCAGTCTGACACATATGATCCATGTAGGGACCTTGTTAAGAGTGAACTGCACCTTACAAATGTTCATGCAATTCTTATATAGAAGATTAACAGGCTGCCTGGCATTGCCCGGTCGTAAAATATGCATAAATGTTATATTTTAATTAATACAGAAACTGAGACATATGCATGCGAGTATTATGTTTTTTTTTTTCTAAACAGTTCACTTCTTGTAAGTAAAACAAAAAAGAAATACTCAAGCTGATATAAAAACCAAAATCTAAAGACAATGAGTCAAGTACGATAATCATTAGACCAGCATGATACGATCTTTAAAAGGTGTTTTCAAACCTACTTATTCTTAGCATAAGTAATCTGTAATGTGAACTTTTCATGCATGCACATTCGTGAAACAGTTATCAAGCAGAGAAACGTTCGGTGACTCCCACGTATTAACTTTTCAATTTTGACCTCTTAGCAGTCGTTTTTTTTTTCGGGTGAAAACAGATTAACATTTTTCCACATGTCTGAATATCCTATATATCAAACTTCAAGTGTGTAGATAAAAAATTCGTTGAGTATATAGGCTGAAAAGTGTCGTCACACACACACACACACACACACGCGCGCACACACACACACACACACACACACACACACACACACACACACACGCGCGCGCATTCTCACTTTTATAGATATATAGATAGATTACCCAAGTCTGATCAGTTAATGTTTAATTTAATAGAATCATTAAAAAGAAATCTTACTTTGCACTATTTCAAAGCAGCGTATTATTATATAAACCTATTTTAATAAGCAGAACAACAATTTGTAAATTTCGATGCGACAAAAGTCATCGTTTAATTATTAAAAAAATAATTCCATGTGTAGGTTTATGTTTTGTTGTTCAAAGAAAATATAGATGAGCTAAAAGTTAGGAATTTTGAGTTGAGGATGAAAATAAAATGTGTGAAATAAGTAAAGCAAAGTAATTTTAGAATGAGGTCATCAGCAATTGATTCACATCATATGTCAGTAAGGGAGATAACTCACTCAGAACACAACACGCTTTTGGGAGAAAGTGCATTCTGAGTACGGTATTTGCCTCACCTTACGGAGTTATTTAATGCTATTTGATTAGATAAACGTGTTTTATATACTATAGTGTATTTTGTTACTAATTTTTAATATGTACTGCAGAAAATTTTACTTAGGCGCCGCCATATGGCGATTTCACCAACCCCAGAACGGATTAATGCTGTATCCCAGGGTTCTACTGTAGTTCGCTAAGTTAACCATGTGTTTTCTGAATCGATTACATGGAGCTTCCATATACGTGTGGAATAATAACATACTAGGACAGTCTTTTTTCGAAGTGGAGCAGAGCATGCTCTGTTTTATTTTTTATTTCAAGTCATATGAATGAAGCATCATCATCATCATCATCATCATCATCATCATCATCATCATCATCATCATCATCATCATCATCATCCTCGTCGTCGTCGTCGTCGTCGTCGTCGTCATCGTCGTAATCGTCATCGTCCTCCTCCTCCTCCTCCTCCTCCTCCTCCTCCTCATCATCATCATCATCATCATCATCATCATCATCATCATAATGAGCTAACAAAGAGATCAATTGAATCGAGTTTTTCTTCCTTCTTTTTATAATGAAAAATAAAGTGCCTCTTAACGTGTTCTACAAACAGTTTTATTTGTTTATTCAAAGTTTTAAAATTTCTGATGATGCTTCCAAGATCTTTAATACCAATTATTTTAATATCAGTTTATCTTTATATATATATATATATATATATATATATATATATATATATATATATATATATATATATATATATATATAATAAAAATTACGATTAAATTTACCAAAATGATCCCAAATGGTAAAACTAAAGTATATTATAAATATTAAAGAATTAATATTTATAAAGTAATCTCAACCAGACGTAAAAGCTCGATAAAACACAATTGGGAGATACAGCTTATGATAAGAGCAAATAGTTAATAAAACATGTTAAAAAACACTTTGTAAAAGAGTTAAAAACATATTTAATTTGAAAAGGAAACACTAAATGAGTGGATAGTCCTTAATCCGTGGAGTTTCGAAGAAATACTTTTCTTCTCATCAGAGGGTAGGATTCAGCAAAATGCGGGATCGGATTTTGCTTGCAAAAGTATTTGATGAAACTACAAGTAAGTCAAAGATCTTACTTGATAACAAAAAGTGAAGCAGAGGGAATAGGGTGAAGAAAAAAGTGATTTCATGTGAATGGATAGTCTGGTGAAAGGGAAAGTACCCAATGACGGTAAAATCCAAAAATTCAAATCCAAAAAAGTTAGTAAAATTTCCATTTGCACAAGTAAAATCCAAGGGAATCATGTAATTGGAGATGTTACCCTCTGCTGAGAAGGAAAGTATTTCTTCGAAACACTGCGGATTAAAGACTATCCACCTATTTAGTGTTTCCTTTTCAAATTAAATGTTTTTAACTGTTTTTCAAAGTGTTTTTAACATTTTTTATTAACTGTTTGCTCTTTTATATATATATATATATATATATATATATATATATATATATATATATATATATATATATATATATATATATATATATATACTCGGGTACAATCCCCCTTTTAATCTGAAACTTAAAACAAATCTAGGAATGAAATTCTTAAACTTAATTAAAAAGCACTTCCCTATTAATAATATACTACATAAAATTTTCAATAAAAATACAATAAAACTTAGTTATAGCTGTAATGAAAACCTTGAAAAAATAATTAAAAAACATAATAACAAAATATTAAACAAAAATAGCACACCCATTGCTACCGAAAGTTGTAACTGTAGAATTAAATCAAAATGCCCTCTTAAAGGAAATTGTCAAATTACTTCTGTAGTGTACCAAGCAACTATTTCTACTAAGGAAAATCCGAATGAAAAAAAATATTACATAGGAATGACAAATAACAATTTTAAAGAAAGATTTACCGGTCACAAGTGCTCTTTTGAAAATAATGAGTACAAAAATAGAACTTCCTTGTCTAAATATTACAATGAACTAGTAGAGCAAGGTTACTCCCCAATAGTAAATTGGAAAATTTTAAAGAAAGCGAAAACCTGTTCATCTTTAAACTCGCCTTGCTACCTATGTCTTTATGAGAAATTATTTATACTTACTTTTAGAGAAAGAGATAAATTATTAAATAAGAAGCACGAAAATTCAATTAATTGCAAACATTATAAAACCCATCTTTTAAGTAATTTAGTTTAGATATAAAATTTAAATAAATTAAAAATTGTCACTGATTTCTATAATTTATTAATATTCTATTAATATACTTTCTCCTCTCCTGATTTCATTCTTTACTTCTCCTATCTTATATACCTGTGTGTCTATGTGTATATGTATGTGTCTATGTATTTATTTTATGACCGTGTGTACTTAGATCTATATATTTCTATATTATTTGGTATACCCTCCCATGTTTATTCAATCCATTTGTATGTTTCTATGTGTGTATGCATCTATCTGTACCCTTGCCAAATTATTTGTATTCTTATGTATTTCTATATATATAATTTATGTAAATTATACATATTTATGTGTGAGTATATATATGTGTGTGTGCGTTGTTGTTTATTAGTATATGATTGTGTGCATATATTTGTGTATTTTTTGTATGTATGTGTATACATAAGATTATATATATATATGTATATATATATATATATATATATATATATATATATATATATATATATATATATATATGTATATATATATATGTATATATGTGCTTATTAGTATGTCGGTTGGTTCTCTGTGAGTATATACATATGTATCTTATTATTTTTAATTTGGGTACTATCTACCTGTGCGTCGCTATTTTTGAGTATTTCGTTGATTTAATTACTTCTTTTGCCTGAATATATTTATAGGTAAGTGTACTTGTATCTGTGTTATTAGTAATCTGGTATTGAATGTATTATTTTGTGATTTAATATGACTTTATATCTATACTTAAATAGCTTAAACTTCCAACTTAATAGTATAGTTACACCTTTACTTATGTGCATGTATATGTATATATATATATATATATATATATATGTATATATATATATATGTGTGTATATGTGTGTATATTTGGGTGTATATATATGTGTCTGTGTATATATATATATATTTGTATTGTATTCTTTTTATATACATAAATATTAGTAGTTTTTTATTTATAATTATTGGACCTATTTAATTTATTTAATCCCCTCTTATGGCTAAATATGTTATATTAAAAAGATAATAAATATTAATTTTATTCTGTTTTTATTATTATTATTATTATTATTATTATTATAATTATTATTATTATTATTATTATTATTATTATTTTTATCATTACTATTATGTTTATTGTTATTAATAATAATTTTAATACTGTTTTATCATGATTTTCTTCTTTTATTCATATATTTATCTAATAAAAACGCGAAAACTTTAAACTTATATCATTTAGCATAAAGGGCCTAATTAATGGTAGACGTATGTTTGAATTGCGTTGATTTTACTCGTGGACGTATGTAAGAGGATAAATATGCTAGCCGAATACATTCACTGCCTTTTTTGACACGTTCATTTCTGACGCTTGGATTGTATCTTCTGTTTGTATTTGTAATAATATGTTTCATTACTGAATTGTATAATTGTTCATAAATTGGTTGACACGCAGATTTTTTCTTTTTCTTTTTCTTTTTCTATATACTGTCAAATTCTTACTTTCTCTCTTTCCCTATTTAACTAGATCTCATTATTCTTTCCTTTTCCTTCTAGTTCTTATTCTCTTTATTATAACCATTTATTTCTTTTTTCTTTTCTTCTCCATATATATATATATATATGTATATATATATATATATATATATATATATATATATGTATGTATATATATATATATATATATATATATATATATTTTCTCTCTTCTTTTTCTCTCTATTTTGTTTTCTCTATATTTTCTTTCTCTATTTCTGTCTCTATTCTTTTTTCTCTTCTCAATCACTCTCTCCCCATTGAAATTTTTTTAACTTTATTTAAATTGCCTCTCCCTTTTTACTTTTTTATTTAATTAAAGTCCTGTGTTTTAAGTTTTTTAACTCCAACTTCTAAAGAGTTCCTACCTAAAATAAAAATCCATAATTCATTGAACTTTTGAATAGTCAAGTCGCTGCCTGATGATATCTGTTGTTTGGTTGAAACAAGTGGCTATTTGTAGCAGCGGGATGTGAGCATGTTTATATAACAATAAACAAGTATATATATATATATATATATATATATATAGTAATTAGTAATTTATAAAATATATATGGCGATTAAGCTACACTGAATATTCTGCGTTTCATCCACTATAGGATTTGTCAGGCTTATGCGCGAATTCTGACGAATCCTATAGTGGATGAAACGCCGAATATTCAGTGTAGCTTAATCGCCATATATATTCTATAAATTACTAACTAGCTCTAGCTACGTATTGAGCACTTTTGAAATAAATACTTAAAGTTTACGCGTAAATCTATACTTTCGTATACTAATTTTATGTGAATAAATGAAGTAGTTATATATATATATATATATATATATATATATATATATATATATATATATATATATATATATATATAATTCAATTGAATTATTCGCTCTGCATTTAAAGTGGGTATTTAACAATTTGCTGATTGTCACTCAGAATGTTCAAGATTCTCTGTTTGTTGAGATTGTTATCAGAAAATCAAGCTTGTTAAGTACATTATAAAGAAAAAATCTCCAATAATCAAATGCAAAATGAACCATATTTACAAGAGCTGGCTACTGTATGAAGGTGCATTGTATAGCAAAGAGATAATTTTTCTAATAGAAAAGCAAGAAGCATTGGAAATAAAAAGGAAATGAGAGAAAGAGAGAGAGAGAGAGAGAGAGAGAGAGAGAGAGAGAGAGAGAGAAGTAAGACAATGCTCTTAATGAGCAACAATAGAAAGTAATTTCATTTTTATCAAACAATGTTTTTGATTGCAGAGGGGAAATATTTCTCTCTCTCTCTCTCTCTTTCTCTCTCTCTATCTCTTTCTCTCTCTCTCTCTCTCTCTCTCTCTGTTTCTCTTAGGGGAAAGGGGTTTTCTTTTATGACAACAAAGATTGATATGTTTTTGGTCAATAAAATTTAAAGAGGAAAAAGTAAATGGACTTCTTTCTCATGGTAACAAAAAGAGCGAATAATTATTTCAATAGAAACATATCTTTGTGTTCGCTCGTGTTTTGTCTATGTGTATGCGTCCACTGACAATAGATATATTTGCATTTGGTGACTATGCACACACGGAGAATATGCATGTACGTGTATTCATAATACTCGCAATTATAGAGAGGAATAAGAACCAAACTGGGTGCTGCGTGCATTATATATATATATATATATATATATATATATATATATATATATATATATATATATATATATATATATATATATATATATAAACTACTTCATTTACTCACATAAAATTAATATACAAAAGTATAGATTTATGCGTAAACTTTAAGTATTTACTTCAAAAGTTCTCAATACGTAGGTAGAGCTAGTTAGTAATTTATAAATATATATAGCGATTAAGTTTAAAGAACCCCAAAATCTATTAAACTGTAGAAGAGAAATAGCAAATAACTGTGTTCACAAAATAAAATTTACTCTAGGATAGCGATACAAAATAGTTTTAAAACTAACAAAAACAATAGAAAATAAACAAATAAATAAATCAAATAAACATGAATATACATAAACGATCACACATATATGTATGTATATATATATGTATATATATATGCATATATGTATGTACACATATGTATATTTATATATATATATTTAAAAAGAAATATCTGCCTTAAACCACTAAACTAGTTTTAAAACAGATCCTTTGTTCGATAAAATGCATGCCCATTGCTGATAGGAAGGGGCGCGGTGGATACTAGAAAGCTGATTGGCTAACTAAAACCCTCAACAGAAGAGGACCATATAAAAACGAGAAACAACCACAGAATTCGTGCATAAGCCTGACGAATCCTAGCGTGGATGAAACGCCGAATATTCAGTGTAGCTTAATCGCCATATATATTTTATAAATTATATATATATATATATATATATATATATATATATATATATATATATATATATAACGAGATAAGATCACAGATTAGTCAATCTTGTGGTTTCAAGCCTTACAAAATATGTTTGGGAGGTAATATTTTTATAAATAAAACAAAATAAATCTGCTCAATATACTAGATAGAGCAAATTAAAAATTGCAGATTTTGTATTTAAGTTTCTTTCAGAAAATATAATTTTCAAAACAAAAAGAAAAATTGTTTGAACAGTTAAAGTAATTTCCTTAATCCATGGATTTTGGATGTAGGCTCATCTCAGAGCAAAGTTATTAGCAAAATATTTATTCTAGATTGATATAATTTTGCTATTTATTACATTATTAGGGACATAGAAAAGAGAAAAAGGACTGAAGGAGGAAAAAGGAATGGGATTCAGGTAACCCATTAAAGCAGTATTCAAGAATTATGTTTTTAGGTTCCATTAAGTCCCATTATTTTGGTAAAACTCTACAAACTCTACGTTTGCAAAGGAACATTGCTTTTCGCTTTGGAGAGTTGATTGGTCATAATTGAATTTTTACTTTCACTGTGGCAATCTTCAACCAGACTTCCAAATTCCATGATGTTGCCCATCTTACAAATTATTCCTTTAATTAAGTTAACTGTTTCGTAGCGCAAAATCATTCATTTAATTATTATATTAATCAATGAGTTTATTTTGCCCTTAACTCATCAGAAGAAATAGCAACTATCAATCCATCAAAAGAAAATTAAATGCATTTGGACATGATTACAATATATGTATATACATATATATATATATATATATATATATATATATATATATATATCCATCACACTGAGTTCTCCCAAACTCGTCGTCCATGCCATCTCAGATGACTCTGCACTCCCGCAGCAGATTTGCACATCTTGAAGCAGATGTGACATACAAATTGAGCAAGTTCCATCGAGTTGACTTCCTCTGGAGGTTGAAGGGTATTCCTATGAACAATCATATGTCTTCTCAAACCAGCAGTAGACTTGCAAACTTTGCTGCATGGTAAACAGATCGTTTGATTCAGATTAATAGGTGCAAAGTTGACCTGAACAAGAGTTTTGTGCGACTTAAGGTGGTTGACGTAGCCAGCTTTTGACAAAAGCACTCGTTCATAAGTGTCGCTTTCCAACTCTGTGTGTCATGGTTAAAATCATCAATTAAACCTTTGCGAAGCTCTTGCTTCAGATTGCTATGGGCCTGCTTTTTTTTCTCTAGAGCATCACAACTTTCACATACAAGCCTTTGCCACTTCGGACTTTGCGGAGTAAGTTCTTCCCATGCGTCAATGTCGATTTGTAAGACTTTCAAATTATTCTTTGTAGAGTCCCTGAACCTCTTCCTAGGTTGGTGTTTAGGGTGCTTGCAAATTTCCAGCTCCCCATAAAAAATTTGTTTTGGCAGCCTACAATTTTTCATTCAAACCAGATGTCCCGGCCAACACAAGTGAGATCTGATCTCAACACTAGGACAGCATGCTCTCACAGTATCGGGTACTTGTGCTATATATATATATATATATATATATATATATATATATATATATATATAAAGCATAGGACAATTTCTGCAGGAAATCTTTAGTGAGAAAGCTCAATGCATAGGAAATCAAAAATAAAAGTTAAAAAAAAAAAATAGCCCGATCATCATTCTAAATTTATTTCAACCCAAAAGGGTATTATCAAATGAGAAGAGCTAGTTGGAGGTTAGCGTCTAACTGGGATAATTTAACAAATATACAACCGTTTTGTATTTATTAAAAAAGGGGAGGTGGAGAAGGAAGCGAGGGATAATTTTAAGGTGTGATGGAAAGAGAAAAAAAGAAAGAGAGAAAAGGAGGGAAAGAAAAATTTGGAAGTAATGGCGGAGGGAAAAATAAGAAAGCAGAGAGGGAGGCAGAAAAAGAAAGGTAAACAGAAAATCTTACACCATCGTTGCAGCAAAAACTGTAAGTCTAAATATGTAAATGTATCAAGACCGATAGATTGATCCATGAATTGAGTAGAATGAAAATAAATCTCTAGTTAAAATCTTTATATATATATATATATATATATATATATATATATATATATATATATATATATATATATATATAAAGTTTTTAACTAGAAATTATTTATTTAATGCATCCATGGCTAAACTGGAAGTCGAAAGCATTGAAATTAAGCATAGTCAATCCAATGGGAATGATGACTTTGCGAAAATGTCAATGAAAAAAGCGATCACTCCTTGTAGAAAACGGGCGAGTTGAGGGTGAAGGAATGAATGTTTCTGGCCAATTTTTCGATATTTGTCATCCGAAAGACCGAGTTTTAAAACGATACTGGTTTTGTCAGGACCCTTTACATCTGTTGGAAGTTTTTAGCTGATATACAAACACACACAGACACACACATTTTGTCTTTTATATTATAAACTAGCGAGGGGTTTCCCGGGTGTTTGGAGGTGTGTGTGGAGATTCTGGGGATGGAGGGGGTTAAAAAAATGTTTTGGTAGGTAAGTATGAGGATCGAACCCGAACCCTTGAGGCAAAGTTGTAAATTAAAGTGTTAAAAAAAATATGTGCGACGTTAACCATTGCCCCACCGCGAAATGCTAACGGAAACACGTTTGAATTTATTTAATTACTTGGATTTGGCAGGTGCCCGTTTTAATGACTTAATGAGGTCAAGTTTGACTGCAGGATAGTATTTCATTTACTGCGGGAACGCTTCCCAAGATGTTATAGGAAAAAGACTAACCCACATGCGGCGAGCGACAAATGTTGAATATTTATCTTCCAAAAGTTGAGCAAATTAAATAGACGGGCGAGCTTCGTTGTTAACTGTGAGATATTACGATTTATATGTGATATAAAAAGTTTTAAAAAGTTGTTAGGCGAGCGACCGCTTCTCTGAAAAAAGCCTTTTGTAGACATACAGAAAAAGCGAACACACATACAAACATACATACATTTTCGGTTTTATATTTATAGACTAGCAGGGTCCCCGGTGTTGTCCGGGTTTGGGTAGGTGGTGTAGTAAAGAACCTTGGAGGGGAAATAAAAAAAAGTGGTGATAGTGGGGAGGGGGGAATCAAAATAGCAACCCGTAATGCAAAGTAGAAAAAAAAAAACGTAACGTCTTAGCTGATGTCTCCATCACACAACCGGAAGTGGGGAGCGTTGACTTTAAGCATATGAAGCGAGGTGCTCGCTGGGCAAAACAACGAATAGCTCACTTAAAATTAAATTTTCAAAAACATTAATACGAAAGAAAATATTTAGAAAAATCAATTAAAAACAAATCATCAGACTTAGCTTGTTATAATAGATGTGAATTTATTTGCCCTGGTGTATCACACTCGTGTTATTTTTAGTCCGAAAATAAAGAAGAAGAAATCCTTCCCGACTGGTCAAATGTTTTTGGCGTAAGTTGGGATGAAACGATGAATTAATTTTTTTAGAAAAAGGTAAAAGGGTAAGGAGCGGAGGGAATAGATAAGAATGTTTTTCTTTTTTTGTGTGTGTTTTCACCAATGGAATCGGCACAGGGTGTGTCACGCACGAGCGACAGAGCGTGGCGGTAATGCGTCTTACTCCTCTGAGGTGCACGAGCAAAAAGAGGGCGAGAAACTCCTCGAATTTGGCGCCACAGCTTTTTTTGTCTTTTTCTTGGAGCTCTCCGGAAACGGTGAATGTTCACTGTCACTGCCAAAATTAGTTCCGGGGTAGACGCTACACATAGTCAATTCAACAGAGATAATGACTTACGAAAATGGCCGTGAACAAAAGCGACTCCTCCTTATAGAAAACTAACCAGTTGAGGGTGAAGGAATGAATATTTTGGGCCAATTTTTCAATATTTGTCGTCCAAGGTATCAAGCTTCAAAACGATATCTATCTCGTCAGGATCCGTCACGCCTGTCGAGACATACAAACACACATAAGCACACATATTTCGTCTTTTATATAACAGATTTTAAATTTCAATTTTGGTCAACAAAACACGTGTCGAAGTCACTAAAACAAAACTAGGGGTATTTAGTAATAACTAGGGCTATGACAACAGCATATTCTTTTCATTGTTTTGACTCTCGAGTATATATCTGACATAGTTAGACTCAGTTAATCAACAGAGAATCACATCATTCTATAGAAAAGCATATAAAATATTAGCTGATATATACCTGAGAGTCAAAACAATGAAAAGAATATTCTGTTGTCGCAGCCTTAGTGATAACATTATAAGTAGGTAATACGCCTTCCTGAGATAGATAGGAATTTAAAAGGGTTAAGGAAGAAGGAAGGAAAGAAAGGGGTGATTGACACGTCAGACGTGTGTTGGTATGGTAGCAAGTTCTTAGTTCATAAAACAGCACATATTTCCAACTTAATGTTTCCATAATAATGATGCGTGCTGAAAGCAGAGTTTCAATAAAAATGAAATAAAATATAGACCTAACTCAAATGTTAAATCAATAATAATAATAAAAAAAATTATTATTAGACGTCGCAAAATTCAAAATTTAATACACAATAAAATAATGTTAATCTACCCTGTAAGAATTTATTAATAGTCTTCTGTAATTTACACAGTCAGAATCTTTTTCTACATAGTCACCACCATTCTCAATGTACTCTTGCCAGTCTCTTTTGATGTCTCAGTCTGAAGCATGCTTTATCACTCACATTTCTGTCGCTACTCTGAAATCGACGAACCCATCTCCTAACTGATATCAACTACATTAGCTTTGTAAACGTTCAACAGGCGCCGGTGAATGTTAATTGGTCCATTTTTTTTCTGTTTGAAGCAATTCAATGACGCAGTCTCTACTTCGGATATACGTCTCTGATATGGGTTGCTTTCTTAGAGTATCACATTGTCAGTATCTGCAACAGAGAGATGAAAACATTCCGGTCAGGGATGCATAAGTTCAGCCATCAGGACAATGCAGTTTTCAATCTCCTTTGATCTATTCTGGTGGAATAAAAATATAATGAGGATTTGTAACATCCCTCTTAGAGTTTTACCATTGCTATTTCATATATTTTGCAACATATCTTGTGCCAATCTGTTAAGTAGTTTATGAGTGAGCCACAGACAAAAATGCTCAATTATAATAAGGTTCATTTCACACCCATCAGTATGAGTAAATTGATTTCCTCTTCATGATTCGCATTATTGAACTTTTTTGCATCTGTACCGCAAATATTGATACTTCAGCCTTTCCAAGACACTTATACAGGAAATCAATATCAAAGGATAACGTATGGATGGTTCAATAAAACGGCAACACTTAGCTTATTCTCGGGCAAATGTTTGAATATGTTAAACATTAGGAAGTTAATTGGCAACACTTGACGTCTAAAATGTTTAGATACGTTCATATTTGCCGATTTAATGTTATATGAGCAATGTTAATGTTTCATATGAGAATTTTAACACACACAAAAAAAAATTTAAATATGTGCATTCTCTGAAAAATTAAAGCATAAATAAAATAAATTTGTAACCCACTTTTTTCTTCTGCATAATTTTTTTAAAAACTGAAACTCCATCAAAATTTGATATTTCACTCCATATCCTGAAAAGTTTTACAGGATGGAATGATAAAAGTGCCGCCCTAAAGAAAATAAGACTACAGATAATTTTAAAACTTTTATTGAAAAAAATCAATCCAGGTTACTTGATTATGTAGTGGAGCTGACGTCTATTCAATATAGCCGTCTTTAGCCTCAATCAAATACGAAGTAGTCCAACGGATTCAAGTCAGAGGAGTAAGGGGTGGGGCAGTGAGAGAAGGGTACAAAGTCATATCACTTCTTCTGAAGCCAAGTTTGAGTCTCCTTGGACTTGCAGGCTGGCACTGAGTCCTACTACCACACCCAGGGTTTGCCAGCGGCCACCTGATTGCACCAAAGTATCACCACACTCTTCAGCACATCCAAGTATATCTTGGTATTGTTTTCAAGCCAACTTCAAAGATGCAAGGTGGCATGATATGGTGCTCACTTGAAACCACACCAAAGACCATAACCGTGGCTGAAAACTTTGTTTTCTTCACCCTGGGCACGTCCTTGTTATTTGTGGCAGTTCAGTTATGCATTTTGCAGGTGCTGGCTATGGTCCTGTTGTCATAACTTGGATCAATAGAGAGCATGAGTTGTATAGCGGTGCATCTCTGATCTCACTCGTTGAACATTGTGTCACTTTCAGACATTATAGAAGGTTACTATCGTTCTTAGGATTTGTACACAACTGGTTAACTAGTAGATGGTCTGCAACAACAAAAGAAAACCGGTTTTCACCAAACCGGAAATGAAATCAAGTCGTCTTTTCTATGGCGACAATTTTATCGTTCCACCCTGTATTTTGGAAGGTTTGAATAAAGTTTCACATGCCAATTTTTCTGAAAATTGGCTACATGTTTTCTAGAATTTTTTTCTAGAATTCACATCCACCAGTGAATAAATTATCATGTTTCAGAATTTTGGAGATGAGAATTTTAACAATTTTATGCATCAGTTTCCAAGGACAACCACATTTTAGTAGATAAAATAGAATTTCTGAAGAACTTTTATAATTTCTGAAATGTTCTTTCTTGAAATTCTAGGTTTCTTAGTTTTTCTTATTATAAGAATTTTTTTGGATGAGCATTGATGATTTGTTATTTGGATTGTTCAGACTACTGTTCTCATCTTGAATGTTTTTCTCTGAGTGTTTCAGGCGATATAACCTGCGACCTTCTTCGGGTGTGCGTCTTATCGAACTCTAAAATGTGCACTGAATTTCGAACTGAAGCCTGTATTTACTCTATGGAAATAGATTGTTCTCGTTCTGTTCACTATGATTGCATAGGAATCTTAAGTAACGTAATTGTATTTTTTATTATTATTACTAAAATAAGGATTGAAGTTTCAACCTCCTTTATTTCGAACTGATTATTTCTTAGCCCTTTTATATTGTTGTGCCACGGATCCTTAAAGAAGTCAGAAGTTACATCAGGTGAAACGTTGTTAGAATAACATCCAAGACGACACCAGTAGTTTAAATAATTTCAAGCAATCAAATGAAAAAGTTATACAATTAGTTTCGTATAAAAATTCCTGTATTATTTTATGTTTCAGTCTCTGAGGGCAATCTCATTTTAGTGGGTAAAACAAATATCTTGAGAACTTTGATAATTTCTGAAATGCCTTTTCCTGAAAGTCTAAGTTTCTTAGTTATTGTTAATATAATTTCATTCTGGCTTATTGGTCCCCCGACAAAAGGAGGGTGGACCTGTAAATTCACCCGTGTCCATTCGTCCATTTGTCTGTCCGCACTTTTCTCAATAACTATGTCTTGGAATTTTTTTAAATTTTACACAAACATTAAACATGATATGTGTAAAAAATAGTAATAGAACATATTTTCTGGGAAAACTCTGGTTGCCCTCCTAGGAGTGCCTTTTAGGTTAAAATAGCTAAAATTGACACTTTTGTGCTTATTAAAAAAATTGATGCCTTGGATTTTTATAAAACTTTCTGAAAAGTTGTAACTAACTGATTTCTATAGAATTTTGTTTGTCTATACTTCGCGATAACTCTTGGGTGTGCCCCAGGGGCTCTTTTAGGGCTAATAAAAGCACTCCATTTTTTGGGACTATTTTACCATATTTGTCCAAAATTTTCTGTGTATATCTATTTAGCAGTTTTGCATGGTGTTGAACTCAAATTTAAATATGTTAAGGCCTTGGGAACTTTGGGGGCTAAATGGGGGGGGGGCAAATGTTTTACTTAATCATTTCTTTTTTTGCATGGCGCAGAGAACTCAAATTTACATGTGTTATGGCTTAAAACTGCACCGTTTGTTCATTTTCACCAGAATTTGACGGTCCCTGTGGACTTTTGGGGTGGGGTGGGGCTGGGTGAACTTAGTCATTTTTTTATACCTCGTTCACTGTGTAGTCACGTGGAACCATGCATGGTTCACTTGTCTTTATTTTATTCTAACCTGGTTTCAATTGATATTTTTGTTATGATCTCAAATGATGAAAGAACACAGTAACTTGATGCAAGATTTTTGAGAATATACATACGAGCTGGCAATTTTTATATATGAGGGTCGTTCCAAATGTAAAGCCTCCTATGGTTTAACTCAAAAAATTGCATAGCTATGAAGACGGGAGTGGTACCATTGAAACGAAGGACCTTTTGTGCTTCAGAATTTATTTTTCCACATAGTCGCCGTCATTCTCAAGACACTTTTTGGCAGCAATTCAATGACGCCTTTCTGCTTCTGAAACACGTCCATGACAGGGGTTGTTTTCTTAGAGATGTTGCTAGTCTCTACTTTATTGTTATTTCCACGGAAAGTGCTCTACTGATCTACAACCTCAAGTTCTTCTTGATAAGACATTCGCAGCAAGAACTCATCTTCCTACTAAAACAGAAAAAAGACATTCTCTTCTTTCTCTATGTGTCTAGGGTCAGAGATTTTCCATGGAAAGATGTTCTTTGCAAGGGCTTCCCATCAGCAGAGTGTGTAAACGTGTACTACGTTACATATATTAGTGGTGAAAGGTTTTAAGAAAGCGTCCCTGTCATAGACGTGCGTCAGAAGCAGAGATGCGGCATTGGATTCTTTGCAAAAGTTCTTTGAGAATAGTGACAATGTAGAAAAATAAATTATGAGGCTCAAAAGGTCGCTCGTTTTAATGGAAATACTCTCATCTTCTTAGCTCTTCACCTTTTGGAGTTAAAAAAGATGGGAAGCTTTACTTTTGAACGTCCATTGTAGAAAAAAACCCTCGAAAAACTATCGAAAATATCTTTTCTAAAAGAAAGAAATAGTGACGTTTAGAAACAGATTTCACTTCAGTGACGCAAAATTTTTAAACACTTACTAAAATATACATATTTTAAAATTTCTTTAAAATAGATCCTCACTCTCCAAAATAGATATTGAGTTTTCAAGAATTATTTACTAGCATAAAGGAATTGTCTAAGAGTCTCAGACAAAAGTATACTGAAAGCCAGAGAATTCATTAACGATATTTTGAAGTGAATATCTCGGTACTTAATGACTTCCCATGCTCGTTGCATAAAACAATAATAGAATGCACAAATAAAGATAAATGGCGCAAATAAAGATAAATGGCATTTCTCCTATGCATTGGCAATTTTTCATTAATAATTCAATAATTCTTTTGATAAAATGTAAAACTTTATTGGCAAAATTCAAAACAGGAATTATGTTTTTGATACTGGAAAAAAAAAAAAGAAAGAAAATAAATTTCTATTTTAATTCTTTTTATTTGTATTTTTATGCATTCATAATTTTCCTATCAATCAATATATGGCATAATTATATTAACACGCTGGTTCTCGCGTTAGATCATCAAAGTTAAACAACGTTGAGCCTGGTCAGTAACAGATGGGTAACTATTTGGGAATAGCTGGCGCTATTTGGAGGACGTCGACACCTTGCAAAAGCTGCAAAGACTTAACCTTGTCATATCTCCTAGTGGGCATATTATATGCGACTGGTGATCGCTTGTGAACTTTATACTCCCATGAAACCGCTTCAACCCGCCTATGGCAAATGTCAATGGATATAGTTTAAGGTCATATCCAGGACCTCCATTGAGGGACTTTTACCCTCTGCAGGGGGGCAGTCGGCATATTCTAATGCCCCACCGACAGAGCCATTGGACTGATTGATATGTTTGTGGAAGATAGTTAAGCCTGTTCAATTCCTATTGCAGCCATTATGCTCATTCATACAGTAATGTTACTGAGAAAGGTATAAACTTGCATCCACATAAAATATTAACATGCATTCAATTAATGATACATTGATTAACGTAAACGGGTAATCATTGTATTTCATTAAATAAACCAAATCTGTTCTAACACGTTAAAATTGGAGTTATCGAACATGGTGGCTTTCTATTATATATTTAGTTATGTCCCTTGTCTCGAGTGGATATTCAATATGGCGTCCGGCTAACAGTAACACGTATTTATCCTACGTGGTAGGAAGCACAATGAACTAACTAGCATTGGTAGTAGGGCGTCTTCTTTCGTGTGACAGATATTATATCTGTTCAACTTACGTTGAAACACAATTAAAAGAAAGATGACATCATTTACGAAACAGCCACCTATCTTGCAGAATGAAGAAATGTACACCGGGTGGAAACAAGACATAAGTATATGCTCTATCTTCACGGATTTGCGCAAGAAAAAACAGAGCCCAGCAGTATTTTTGTCATTGTCACAAAATATACGTGAATGCGTTCGGTACTTAGACATCACAGATATTGACCAAACTGGCGGATTAAAACAATTATGGACAAGTTGGACGAGATATATTTAGGGGACGAAAACACGATGGCATACATGCCATTCAAGGAATTTTGGTCTTACAAAAGAACTGCTGGAATAATCATAAAAAACTTTTTAGTGCGTTATGAATTCTTGTACCACAAACCAAAAAATTATTCTTAATCAAGCATATATTCTCTAAGACAGAATTTGTTCTAAAAATTAACAGCATTTTAACAACATCTCTCTTACAGACATCATGCTGTTAGCCTCAGTTTTATCTATTATGGAATGTGTTCTTCAGAATTGTCTGGTTTAGGTGCTGCTTCGTTTCTTCAATTCGTTTGAATCGGTGGTTTAGTAGTGTCCATCAATTTTATGTTTTAATACCTCAATGTAATACAGTTTTGTGTTCCAGTAGATTCTTTTTAAGAACTGCAGGCTTGTGGAATTCTCTTCTTGTGGACTGTTTTCCTCTTACTTATACTCTTGGCCTTTTCAAAATTAAGGCCAATAGGCATCTCTATATTTGTCATAATTATCTTTGTCTCCTGTTAGCTCCTTACAACAAGTGGCTTCACACCTTGTCTGGAATGATTTCCATACAAAAAGATGATTTGGCAAGATATACCAGTTGTTCAGAAAAAATTTGATAATTTTTTGATATCCATTCATTTCAGAACGGTCCTGGATATGACCTTAAACTATATCCGATGGTGAGGCTCCAGCTTGCGGGCTTTGGGGAGTGTGGAGCCACCCTTTAATTGCCATTGCTCCCAGGTCCACTCTGACCCGGAATGGTAGTACCTGTTAGGGTCCCAACTATAGGTTAAATAGAAACCTACTTAAAAAAAAAACAAATATATTTTATTAAAAAATTGTTCTTCAAAATCACTGGATTCGGCATTAAATAACCCAAAAGGGTTGATATGCCGTAAAAAAAACCTAACCAACCATCATTTCAGAACCATTACAAATATTTAATAGCTCTAAAGTGCAACAAATAGTTGTTTCTATATACTATTAGTGGGTTTATGAAAGACTGGAAAGAGTTGAAACATTTAAGCAGATTGATCTGCATGAATGATGATGATGGTGATGATTCACATAAGATTACAAGATTCAGAAATCTTAACTGCAGCTTATAATAATTTGATGGTTGTAAGATGTAAGCCAGAGAATTGTGATGAAGACATAGAATCAATGGTTAGCAGGAACAATAACAGCAGGGGCTCATCGCTGAACTTATATACTCAACTCAATTTAATAAGAAGCTAAACAAACAGTGTGGCAAGATTCAGACAAGGTAGTAGAGACCTTGGTGAGAGAAAGATATAAAAATCAGAGTGGCAACCAGGAAGAAAGTGCTGAGCAAGGATCTTTGCTAGGGACCAACTACAGGTTGTCCAAAAAGGCACTAAAGGGTGTTGAACTTAAATAGATTCGTTATTTTTTATGATATCTGCCCATTTTCAATTTCGCATATTTGTGCTCTTTCCAAAAAATTATTCATGACAGATTGTAGAATCTCTGGATTGCGATTTAACTCCCTTATTTCGTTCCTGATGTTTTCCATCAATTCTTGCAGGGCTCGGAATTAGAAAAAGTGTTGTGACTTTGGCTATCTCTTACATGAAAATGCCATCAATAAGTTCTTTGAGTCAAAACATTTGATCCCTGATTTTGGTAAAACAATTTCACAACTTGTGTACGTTGTTTAATGCTGTACTTGTCCATAATCAATTTTCAAAATATGATCTGTAAAATATCTGAAATAGAGATAAAAAAAAAAAATAACCATTAATGGTAAAATTACAAAGATTTTCAACCCTTCAGTGACTTTTTGGACACCCTATACTCACCACCAAGACCCAAAAGATTTGTTTTTCAAGAACCGAGAAACTTTTCAAAAGAATCAATAAATCAAAAAAAACAAAAAAAAAAAAACATCTCAAACCCAAAAACCCAGTCGAGCCAAGGATACTCTGATTCTTTTAAAACAAGGAAATTTATATCCAGGACTAATTACAAAATGCACAAAACAAAATTTGACGACAGTCTGCACAATGTTCTTCACGTCAGAAAAACGAAGTTTCCTTGAATTGTCTTTGAGTGTATTTCCAGCTCAAGTCCCATAATGCTGGTCCATATCTTTAAATAGGAACTAATATTCAATTCAGATTGAGTTGTTGTGTGCTATTGTCAAGCTAGATAGAAAGTGTGGCTGCTGCAAGGCTATCCATGTGTCAGCAAGACTCGGTTCTATATCACAACTCTGGGAAAACTTTCTTGACTACACCTTCAAATTTAACTAATTGGACCTCAGTTGAGAAAAGCACCAACCACACCGCCTGCAACCCTAAAGATGAGCCGATTGCTAGGATCAAGCTAATTCAGATTTCTCTCAAATAACATGACGGTCGTATGCTTTGAGTTCAAGTCCTGTGGTAGAGGCTCAGGTTGTTTATTTGGTGTGAATTATATTTGACAAAAGATGTTCTAAAAATTGTGCATTGAATTTTGAGAATACGCCGATTATTGGCCAAGATATGACGTTGTTTCTTTTTTTTGTTTGTTTTCTAAAAATTGTCAAATTTATCACTGAACACCTGATAATATTATGATTCCTTCTTACAGGATTTATTTGGTGTGTTTTATGTGATATCTAACTATTTTGTTTTTTTTTTTGTTTTTTTTTTCACCTTCACCCCTAACAAGGCATATCATCACTTGGACGTAAGAAGCTACTATTTGGGACCATGTCTAGGAAAGATTAACAAGATGTTGGTTTATATTATATTTACACTTCTGCATATCAGTACAATCAGGTAGGGAAGCAGGTAGAAGTAAGGGAATACCAAAGTCTAGCTGTTTAAGGGAAGAAACTATTAGAGTAGAAAACTTTCTGACATTTAGGGACATCAACAGCAGAGAGGACAGATTTTGTTGCTAAATGGGTTTGGCAGGAATATGTATGTTAAGGGGGCACAAATGCAACGAGTTCATCAGAGCACATTCCATTAAAATTTTTGTAAAACAGACACAGAGATGAAACATTGTGGCGATTGGGACAGGGATTGGAGCTTAGTTGACAAAATGGGACCTATTAAATTGAAAACTGTTTTTTTTTTTTACCAAGAGAGGCTAGTGGTAAATGCACCAGGAATACTCCCTGCATGGGTGAATAGTGGCTTTGTAAAGGTACAGGATACTCTCAGATGTGAGTAGTCTCCTACCTCGATAGAGGGAACTCACCTTGTGTGCAAGAGCCTTCGCAATGTCCTCAATGTAATTATTCCAGTTCATATAAATGTTATTATAAACGATTCATTGCATTAAAGATGAGGATAACAATCCAAAATCAAGTGAAGAAATTTGTTTTCTTTTTTCCTATGTTCTAACATAACTGATAAAATTTTCTTATCAAAATAATTACTAGATGTGTCCTCTCTCTCTATTCTTTGTTTATGAAGAATTCTTTCATTATTTTTTCTCACCCCCTCCCCCTTATCCAGAATGTTTTTTGTTTTTTACATAAAGTGCTTCTCATCCTTTATCTACTATTCTCCTTTCTCAGGTTTCAGTCACCTTCAGGCAAGCCCAGAAATGGGGGGGGGAAGATAAAAGGTTTCATTTAATGATTGCGACGAGTAAAGCTGAAAGTTCAGAAATGCCAGAGAGAAACCATAAAGTGTTTTCTTTAGACACAACAATCACTGTCGTTGAATCAGTACGAAGAGTAGGGAAAAAAACGGGAGAGGTGTTTCATTGGAATGAGTGTGTTTAATACTGAAAAGACAAGAAAATGAAATTATTGTTCATTTCCTTAATTTGTAAATACAGCTGCTCTCTGAGAACAATCGCTTTCATACGAATTCAATCTTATATATATATATATATATATATATATATATATATATATATATATATATATATATAAGAGCGAATATATATATATATATATATATAAGAGCGAATATATATATATATATAAGAGCGAATATATATTTGCTTTTATATATATATATATATATATATATTTGCTCTTATATATATATCTTATATATATATATATATATATATATATATATATATATATATATATATATATATATATATATATATATATATATATATATATATATATATAAAATTACAATTAAATTTACCAAAATGATCCAAGATGGTAAAATTAAAGTATATTATAAATATTAAAGAATTAATATTTATAAAATTATCTGGATTATTTATTTATTATTATTTGGATTTTACTTGTGCAAATGGAAATTCTTTTAACTTTCTTGAAGTTTTACATTTGGATTTTACCGTCACTGGATTTTTTATCTTCCACCAGACTATCCATTTATGTATAATCACCTTTTTCTTTACCATATTCCCTCTGCTTCACTTTTTTAGTTTTTAAGTAAGATTTTTGACTTACTTGTTGTTTCATCAAATACTTCTGCATGCAAAATCCGATCCCGCATTTTGCTAATTCCTACCCTCTGATGAGAAGGAAAGAATTTCTTTGAAACTCCGCGGATACAGGACTATCCATTTATTAGTGTTTCCTTTTCAGATTAAATGTGTTTTTAACTCATTTCAAAGTGTTTTTTAACATGTTTTATTAACTGTTTGCTCATATATATATATATATATATATATATATATATATATATGTCTGCCTGCCTGTTCCTTCCACTTTTTCTCGGGAACAACTTGGCCGATCTGGCTGAAAACTTGCATGGACCTTTCTTATGATAAGGTGCAACGATCTAAGTATTATGTTATCCATTCAATACACAGTTAGAGATTAATACGGATTAATATTTAATGGAACAATGAACACAAATTTAATCATATTCACAATTAATTTGGCATAAAACACTTATTCTAAGTCAGATTGGAATTTTAAAATTTTCGTGGCACACCTATCACAAAAAAAATTAAATATTTTCTACTCATAAAACCTTTTTACAATAAAATAATAATAAAAAAAAACAAAGATTATATACGGAGACCTTTTTGGTTAAGTCCAAAAATTCAGTACTCAGAGTTAAGACACCGGAAGTGGACTGGTTTTTCTGAATATGGAACGGAAGTCACTAAGCATGAAACGAAATTAAAGTTTTTTTTATAACACAAGTAGTGATAATAAAAACTTTCACGTATTATTATGACAAAATACCATTTATTCATTTTAAGAAACTTATACAAATGTTTAAAATATTTTTTTATAACACAAGCAGTGATCTATTCATTTTAAGAAACGTTTTTGTACAAATAAGTTTATTTTTGTGATAACACAAGTATTATCTTTCATACAAAACTCCAACATACATTATTCACGACAAAATTCTGTGATAAAACTTGTGAAAGACATAAATATAATCTTTCAAAAGACACCATTTATAGAAATATAAATAATTAAAATTCTCGTGAGTTTTTTTTTCGTGATAACACAAATGTTTAAACAAAAAAATTGTAAAAAAACGAAAGTTTATTTTTTTATTATTGTTTCACGATAACACAAAGAAGTGTTAAAACTAAAATAATTTTTTGAAATAAATTATTTCCATATGGTTTTGTATTTCGTTTTAGGTTTAGTGACTTCCATTCCGTTCCATATTTAGGTAAACCGAGTCCACTTCCGGCGTCTTAACTTTGAGCATTGAATTTTTAGACTTAACTAAATTTTTATTCATATAAATCAACATATCCTGTATTTAATATATGGTATAAAATAATAATTGTGACCGTAAGTTGTGCCTGGTGCTTCTTAACTACTGCTGCAATATATGGGAAAATGTGTTATATTATCTAGTAATCAATTCAATTCTAAATTTTAAAGTTACAAATGATGATTCTTTTAATTTTTTCACAGTTCATACCACTTACAAGAGTTAGAATACATTCATATTGTATAAAGTTAGATTAGCTTGAAATTGATGTTTTGTGTTACAACCTTTGTATTTAGAAATCGTTTTAATATCGAAATCATATCTGAATTATTCAGCTTCGATGCTTATTTCTGATACTTTGAAAAACTCCTGATACTCCGATTAATCGTTCCATCACTAATATAAACCATAGAAATAGGTTACCAGTTAGTATGTATATTAAATGTCATTATTAAACAAAATAAAATAAAATGACTTCTAGTTATTATCTCTTTGTGGCACACCGGTAATCATTCCATGGCACACTAATGTGTCGCAGCATAGTGATTGAGAACCACGATCATATATAATTTTGCCTATTTTTAACAGGCTAAAAAATCTAGTGCTTATCCCCATATATAATATTTTGATTGCAGAAATTCTCCTTGGAACCAAAGTACCGTAGGTTTGCAACAATAGATGCCACATAAAATTTATTAAGTCTAGACTATTATCCACTATCTTATGTAACTTTAGAACATTTTACACACATTTAGTCGTTATAATAAAATCCTACATTTCATCCTATGAGCAACATCATCACAATCTCAAGCATCTTTAGAGAAATAGTTCTTATTTTTCCCTCTAAATATTAAGTTCTCCTACTGCCCTCAGTCAAGACCAAGAGGAAATATACACATTATACATATATTGTGCCTGCACCCTTCATAATGGATCATAAACTAATAGACATAACATCATCTTTCTCTTCTCTGATTCAAAAATAATAAAGTTTCGCCAGACTAATTCTGTGCATTCTGATTGGCTGAGCTCTGGCCATTTCTAAATTCCATATTAACAGTATTTGCATGTTAAATGAACATTAACGTACCATTCAAATATGGCGTTGCAATGATACCTACTTTTGCCCCCTGAGTAAATTGTTGCATTCATTTTCTTATATTTCATGGCTTGACGATGAATGGCCTGGAAAGTCACTTCTGATTAATGCTTATTTTTAAAATATGCAAACGAAGAAATAATTTGCAGTAATTTTAAATGATACCTCTCTTTTTATCGTAAATTGAACTCATTAATTAAAAAAAAAATTATAATAAAATGGTGAGGTACACCTGAGCTTGAATAGGAGATCATTCGATCTGTAGTCGAATGCTCTACCACTAAGCTATATCTCCAGATTATAATAAATCTGTTTTTTTTTTTTAAAGAAATGATTTGTTCAAATTTATTATTTCCCTTGGCCGGAGTAACGTAAAATATTCCCTTGTAAAAATTATTCTTTTTTAACTATAAGAAAGAAAAGCTATTTTTAAGATCATATTTTTCCGATTTTCGATACTTATTCGATGAATTTCTGTATAAAGCATATCTAAGAACGCAGACATATAAATTAGTCTTGTGTGGAATTTGCAAAAGATAAACCCAACCGTTTCAGAATCTATGAGGAAGTAACTCACACACACATATGCAGAAAGTGACTTTTATATGATAGTAGAGATTTTGTGACCACTTCTCCACTGCGTGTGTGTATGTGGCTCACCGCTAAATTGGCCTAAGATTTTCAAAAAGTTCAGAAAATAATTATCTCCCTTATTACGATTCCTACTCTTCTGTTTATTGTTTTAGCCAAACTCAATGTTTAAACTATTTTCATTAATTATTAATTTTCTACCTTATCGTTTTTCAAAATTTTGGGATATGTTCATTATTACGACATGTCAATTAAACAAATATCATTGAGTAAGTTGAAATTCAATATTTCGATTTTTGAATTTCGCTTTTATAACAAAGAAGCACCTGATATTTTTTGTTTCAAATTTCAATGCATTGAAACAATGGAAATATTTTATTACTTATATATGATGTACATGTTACTTTTTATTTACTACTAGCCTGGGTGCCCGGCGTTGCCCGGGTGTTTGTAGGTGTGTGTGTTGAGCAAAAACAAAGAAAAGTTGTAGTAGACAGGCAGGCTCGAACTCGTGATGCAAAGGCGAAAAAGAAAGTGGAGGTGTGTTTTAGGGTGTTGGTTGAGCAAAAAATAAAAAATAAAAAAGGAAAATTGCGAGTGCAAAAATAAAAGTGGTAGTGGATAGGCAGGCTCGAACCTGTACCGCGAAAGAAGAACAGAAAGTGAAAAAAAAAAAAAATGACGCATTAGCTGTTGCGCTCATCACCAAACCGGAAGTGACGTAGGTTTAAATTAAGGCTAGACAATCGAAAAAAAGGAATAACTTTCGAAAATATCGGCGAAAAAAGCGACCCTTTCCCGTAGAAAAGTGCCCAGTTGAGGTTGAAGGAATTAATGTTTCTGGCCAATTTTTTGATATTTGTCGTCCGAAGGGTTGAGCTTCAAAATACTACTGATCTTGTGAAAATCCTTCCCCTCTATCAAAAGTTTTAGTTTAAAGTTGGCGATGGGCGCAACAGCAAAGACGTCACTTTATTTTATTCACTTTCTTTTCCGCCTTCACGCCATGGGTTCGAACCTGTTTGCCTGCCTACTACCACTTTTTTTTTGTCTCAACACAAATTTCCAAACACCCAGGCAACGCCAGGCACCCAGGCTAGTTTATAATATATTTCTTTCTTTTAGCTCATAGAATCAAATCATTAAATTGAATTATTGAACTAATTATTGAACTAACAAATCGTATTGTTTTAAAAAGTACACTGAAACAGAAATTATTAATAATAAAAGATTCAAGAAACACTGTAGGTTCAGTTCGTTCTCTAATATAGACACATAATATTTGAAAAAAAAGTGCTTGATTTCTGTTCTGATCTTGTAGTTTCAGCTTTTAAAAATACCCATATTAGACAGTAAAAAGAAATAGTATATCTTAGATTTCATACTATCTCCAGGGTATATAAATAAAACTACTAATTAAAAAATCCATTAGCTTCTTCCTAACAATTTATACCATTTTTTTCTTTTAAATATTAACAGTTAAATTTATTGGAAATGTCTGTGGACAAAATTCAGCCCAAGGAAACAGAAAGTGTAGAATTTTATATTGAAAATCCAAACTTAATTTTCTTCTCTTGAAAGGTTATGTTTTTCTATGACTTGAGTAAAAAGCCAATGTATATATGCTTCATGCTAATAACAGAAATTTGTAGTCGATTTTATAATCGATTTCATTGTCAATTTTTCGAGTTTGTATTACAAACTAAAGAGGTACGAAAAAGCTGTCAAAAATAAATATATAACAAATAAATATTATCAAAGCCAGGATAAGTTAATTTTCTATCAAACTGGATGAGTTTTTAGTATTTTTTATTTAATGTAGAACGATTATTCGGCCTGAAAAACAAAATGGTAGTAGAAACCCGTCCAATAAATGTCACGGTAACATTTCTACCGCCATTTTGTTTAATTAATTTATTTTTTGAAGTGATTATCGAGTCTTCAAAGATATCGGGGCCATTTTTTTGTTCTTCAGTAGCGCTTAATATTACTCTTTTTTTTTTTAACCGAATAAACATTTTACATTAAATAAAAACACTAAAAACCTATCTAGGTAGGTAGAAAAGTAACTTCTTATCTTGCCTTTGATAACTTTTATTTGTTATACATTTATTTTTGACAACTTTTTCGTACCTCTGTGGATTGTAATATAAAGCCAATTTTTCTACACCATATACGAGAGGCGTTCCAAATGTAGTATTTCCTATTTTATTCCGCCCGAATGAGTCAGAAGAGATTGCAAATGACATTGTTATGATGATTAAATTTATGCATTCATAGATCTCTCTAGTTTAATCTCTCTATTATAGATATTGACGATGTGAGACTCTAAGAAAGCAACTCCTGTTATGGACGTGTATCAGAAGCAAGGATGCGTCATTGAATTTCTGGCAAAGATGCATTGAAAATGGTGCTGACGATGTAGAAAAATAATTTCTGGAGCATAAAAGGTAGCTCGTTTAAATAGTACCATTCCCGTCTTTGTAGCTCTGGGACCGTTTTTGAGTAAAAAAAAAAGAAAAAAAGAAGTTTCACTTTTAGAATGATACTGGTACCAATTTACAATGCCTCCCCACGGGACAGAGTTAGACACCAGGGTCGTTTTTTAACGGGGAGAAAAGGTACAAAAATAAAAATTGTCTCAGTCGTGAAGGATTTCTCCTCCACTGAAAGCGAACGAGAAATGGAAGTGCTGCATCTGAAGAACAGATGGTATTTATTTGCTCCCCCACCGAGCAAATTAGGCACAAGACCGATTTTTAATGTGAGGAGTGAAGGGAGGGGGAAGGGGAAAAGGGGACCAGCTCCCGAGAGGTGGGAAATGGGAGCTGGTTAAAGGTCAGACATGTGGGGTTGCCCCCACATCTGGTCTTTGCTAGTCATAGCTTGCAGTATCTGCCGGAACAAATACTACACAAAAGTGATTTGATCTTGGCCAAAAGGCCAATTACCGTTTTACACTGAGCTGAATTATGTATAAAAACGAAACACATCTTATTCACTTTACATCAAATTATGTTATCTAGGTTTAGTACGTTTTTGCATGGCCGATTCGGCGTGGCTGTTCTGGCTTAGCCGATTCGGTGCCAAATTAGCTCTTCGTCGTTATAGTTAAAGTGTTTTTATATATATATATATATATATATATATATATATATATATATATATATATATGTGTGTGTGTGTGTGTGTGTGTGTGTGTGTGTGTATGTATGTATATATATATATATTAAATTAATTCAGTAAACAAAGATATTTTTTCTTTGAATAATATTGTTTTTTTAATATTTTTAAAAATTAATTCAATAAACGAGGATATTTTTTCTTTGAATAAAATTGAAAGAAAATTTATTGAAAGAAAAAAGTTTAATTTGATTTTAAAAAATTTAAATTTAACCATGTTTATTTAAAAACAATACAAAAAGCAAACAAGGCTCAGTTGTCAAGAACGAGATTATATTTTCATACTGTTTTTCTTAATTGCAAAAACTTTAAACTATTTTCAAGTTTTTCATCTTTAAAAAAATTAATTATAAAATAATTAACCCAAAAGAGTTTTTCAAAAACATGATTTTTCCTTAAAACAGTTAAATTGATATAGGGGGGCCCGGGGCAAAATGAGATAGCGGGGTAAAACGAGACACCACAGATAATTGAAACACAGAGAGAGAGAGAGAGAGAGCTCTTTCGTTAGGAGTCTGATCAAGAGATCACGTGGTAACGCTTTGCCGCCAACGTCTACCATTGTTTTATTCAGCCTCGTACATCAAAAAGGGCTAAGTATTCAAAATTTATCTATTTTGATCTGTGACGAACTGTAGTCTGAGAGTGCAGAAAGCTGGGGAGCCTGTCAAGGGGACAAGGGGACTGTAGGAAATGGGCACACTACGGCTGTGCAGGTTTAGACGAATGCAACAAGACCCCAATCTTCATTTGTGACCTCTGTGAAGACTGACTTATTCAGACCAAGATCCGTCTGGTTTTTGCTACATGCTTGGGGCAAAACGGGACAATACAGTTAGCTGAATAAATCATCTGTATTTCTTTTGAAAATAATTTCTCATTTTTTTTTTGTTGTGGCATTGTTTTCCAATACTTTGAATGTTCAGTACACAGAATATGGTTCATATGTCAGTGCTACCTTTGACTCGACAGTTCTTTTTACTTTAAGTTTCTCCCTTTGCCTCAGGTTTCCCCAAACATTAAAAACTTCGAACCGTGTTTATTTAAATGACAACATAAAACAAGACAGCATTCAATCATCAACAAGTAGATTATATTTTCATGTTGTTTTTCTTAATTAAAAAAAGAACTGAAAAAATAACCGTTTTTTATTCAAAACACAACACAAAAACAGACAACATTCGGTCGTCAACAACGACCTTTTGTCATTGTGCCATCTTTTCTTCTTAACAACGTCAGATAAATATTATTTAATTGGAATTCATTATTGAGATGAGTATTATTTATTAATTTATCTATTATGGACTATTATCCTCATCAAAACGTGGAGAGACAACAACAACTATGGAAGGCAGTAATTGCTGAGGATGCAGTTAGGAGATTCGGAGTTCCTATCCATCGCAGAATAGTTGGCGGAAACGTCGTGAAATAACAACTAAAAAAGATGAGGATAATAGTCCGCAATAAATAAATAAATAAAACTCATCTCAAGAATGAATTCCACTTTAATAATATATCTGCGACGGGATAGGGACTATGAATCTCCTAACTGCATTCTCAGCAATTACTGCCTTCCATAGTTGCCATCTCACCATTTTGGGCCAATTAAGCCTCTGGCCGACTTTGAGTAGGATTGAAACCGCTATCTTCAGACAATTCTCACCTGAAGCCGTAATAATAATATACATATCATTCAGTACGGACCCGACTATGAAAGATCAGATAATAAATAAACGTGGATTTATAAGACAAAAAAAAATCCAACTTTGATCGCCCTTCGTAGCCCGTGGCTCAGTGGATAGAGACATTGAATCTCAAATTTTCCAGATGAAAATAGCGGTTTCAATCCTACCCAAAGCCGGCCAGAGGCTTACTTGGCCAAAAACGTGGTGAGACGACAACACTATGGAAGACAGTAATTGCTGATGATGCAGTTAGGAGATTCGAAGTCCCTATCCCGTCGCAGTTACCATCTGACGAAGGCCAGAGGAATAGTTGGCTGAAACGTCGTGAAACAATAACTAAAAAAGATTAGAATAATAGTCCGCAATAAATTAATAAACGCCAGATAAAGTTGGTGATTTCATAATATTTTATTCTTCAGTTATTTTGTCAGGATTGCAATTTAACCGTTGTCTACTCTTTACAACCCCCACCCCCACACAACTCCATGTCTGTCCCTGCCAAAGACCGATACTCGACTGCCCTCCCCAATTAACTAAGCTCCACATCTATATGTAAAAGTATCTTTCTAATTTATTTCGTCATCACCTGATAGTTTTCACCTAATCCATTTATCATTATTCCCACATTGCAAACTGGCTCAGTGATTCCAAATTTCTCTTCTAATAGAAAACAAAATTGTCAGAATAGAATTCCATTCTATCAAGTTAACATGCCTAAGTTGTTCCTATTATTTAGATTCATCATTTCTCATCTTGAATGTTATTTTCAAAACGTTTCGGTCAATGTAACCTTCGACCTTCTTCAGGTATATCTTATCGAACTCAAGAATTTGGACAGAATTTCAAACAGAACGTTTTATTTATATAACAGGTGTAGCATGCTCTTGTTCCATCAACTATGACTGAATAGCAGTCCTAAGACAGAATATAAAATCGATTTAGAAATCTAGCGGGTGATAATCTCTTTCATTCTTTACAGTTCCTCTCGCAGAAAAGATGTTGCTAGTCTCTCTCTCTCTCTCTCTACTCTATGGTCATTTTCATGTAAGGTGTTCGACTGAGCTCTAATCTCTGGCTCCTTCTTGTAAGGCATTCACAGCAAGATCTCATCTTATTAGTGCCCCAGAGCATGGACGTGCATATGCAAATGCATAGAAAATGCAAAATGACGTCACTGTAAGCAAAAAGGCTATAAAAAAGGAGAGAGAGCATGTTAGAGAGGACGATCATGTGAAAGACGTCACGGCCATAATGAGAAGTCGCGTGTGGTGGGAGAACAAGAGAATTGTTGCATGAAAAACTGAGTTTGAGTTATTCTTTGTCTTGGTCTCCTTTGTGACGTAGACTGCTACAATGTGTTGGTCTCGTGTGTAAACGTGTGTATAGCGTTACATTTGTACAACAGAAAAAGCCCCAAACATTTCTTACCTCATGGCATAATTTCCATGAAGAGCTTCTTCCCATCGTCTTGTCTTTTGTGAACACATTGCTATAGGAATACTTCTCTGCATATTAAAACATAGTTGACTGCAAATCCAACCTCATCAAATACTTGCCATAAATAATCAAACTTAGTTATTTTATTTATTAGTTTCGATCCTCTCATAATATTCTTCATCATTCTACTGATAATTCATCCATCTCATTAATTCTTATCCTGAAGTAGCTTTTGGACTTGGTATGTGTTGATTGATTAGATAAAAAAAAATAAGCAATGAAATAAAGAAAACCACAGACAGGAGTATTAATTCTCTACCTGCTTAAGAGCCAAGTACATCCTAGGATGAAGTACTGTTGCCACATCTGAGCAGGTGCTGCTCAGAGCACTCTATCCTGCCTTGACAGAGTTCAAAACCTAGTAGGTGATGCCCTTTTCTATTCTTTGCAATCTTTTTCCCACAGAAGAGAGGTTGTGAGTCTATCTCTGCTTTATCATTATTTTCATGGCAGATGCTCGTCTGAGCTTCAATCTATGGTTCCCTCTTGCAGACTTCCATAAAAAACACTTGCCTAGCAACAATCACTATCATCAATTTACTTCACTTTCTATCTGTGCCTAAATCTAAATACAGACGCCATAAAGTAAGGTTTATTTCCTAGAACTGCCCTGCCTGTGGAAATTTGTTCTGCTTGCTTGCTTTCCGGATGACTACAATATGGTCATTTTCAAGTCCAATGTAAACGTTCTTTTTAAGCCAGCCCCTTGAATAATCAAATCATACACAATTTCCACCACTAACGATTACTATGCTGTTGTCGTGGTGATCACTGTACACTCATCAACCCTTATCCTCGAGTAGCCTTTAGGCGTTGGTAAGTGATGAATCCCTTGTAAAAAACAGTAAACAAATAGTCATTATTTTTTTTATGAATACCATGATAGCATGTTATATAAACATAAACTGCTTCTTATAGTAGTTTTATTACCAATAAACGTTATTCTCAAACATGCTGCTGCTACTGCTGCTGCTGCTGTTGTTGTTGTTGTTGTTTAATTATTTTTTTATCAGAGTTTTTCTTCCAGGTTTAATTCCTCTTCTTTTCTAAAATTTCTCATTCAGGAAATGGACACACATCATTGCTAACAGGCAGAATAGTGCTTTAATTTATAATTTGTTATATAGTAAACAGAGGCTTTGCTTCAAGCCAATCATGAACAACATTAAGCAGAAAATTGCTATTAAATTGCAATAATCTCAATACATTAAATCGTTGAGTGTTGACTGCTTACAAGTTAGTGGCCGCAAGCATTGTCATGTCGACGTTGTCCACTGAAAGTTTATTGGAGAAAAAAATAGTCACATAGTTAATCAGGCACCAAGAGTAACCTATCTAGTACTTTTTTTTTTATTGTTAATTATTTGTGTTTTTTTTTAATAGAATATCAAGCGCAATATATATGGCAGGCTCTAATTCAACAGAATAAATAATTGTAATAAGTTGACACAAGAAAGCCCATTCATTGGTTATATAATTTAAAAAAATGTTTTATATGACTAGCATAGATACCCAGTGTTGCCCCGGATCATGAACAAAATAGAAGAGGTAAAAAATGTGTTCAACATTTTTCTTTGAAAATTCCTCACTCTTCCCCTCTATTGAAAGAATCTAGCTTCTTTCTCTCGAACTGCTAGACTTTGGAATTCCCTTACTGTTTCCTGATTCCCTGACTGTACTCGCATGCAGATCTTTAAATGTAATCTAAAAAGGCATCTTGCTCGTCTCCTTGCAAAGTCGCCTGTAAACATGGCCCCCGAATAATTGACCCTTACGTGTAAGTGAAGATGTGCCTTATTTGGGATGAACAAGAGTAAAAAGAAAACTGTATAAAAGCGAACCTTGAAAAGAATGTATATTCTTCATTTGAAGCAAAACACTGTCTTAACTAACTGTAAAAATAATTCAATGCATAGAAACACATATAAGTTACATATTTGGAAAGGTTATTTTATTGTTCTTACAGCCATATAAAATTTTTCTAAACTTTTTTTTTTTTTTTTTTTACATTTTCACCCCAAACAAGGCACAGTGCCACTTTAGTATAGGGGGCTACTATCAGGGGCAACAGCTACTGGGGTACTATGTAGGTATTTGGGCAGCAGGATGTCGGTTCACATTACACTTGAACTTCTAAATGTCAGTACAGTTGGGGAAGCAGGGACCTGGAATGGAATTTCAGAGTCTAGCGGTTCTGAGGAAGAAACTACTGGAGTAGAAAGATCTTTTACATCTATGGATCTCTACAGTGTGGGGGTGGGATTTAGCAGCCTGTTGGGTTTGTCAAGGGTGCTCACGTTGTGGGGGCACAAGTGTCTGCAGTTCGCAAGAGCATTCACCATTAAAGTACTTGTAGAACAGGCAGAGGGATGCAACATTTCGTCGATGGGACAGAGGCTGAAGCTTAGATGCCAGTTCAGGGCCTATCAGATTGGCAACTCTCTTTTGAACCTTGTCTAGGAGCGAGAGACTAGTAGCAGATGCACCAGCCCAAATGTGACAGCAATACTCCATATATGGGCGAATGGTGGCCTTATAGAGGTACAGGATACTTTCAGGTGTTTGTAATTTTCTAGCACAGTAGAGAGAGCCTACTTTCTTCGCAGCGGCCCTGGCAATGCTTTCAATGTAATTGTTCCAACTTATGTTTCCTGTGAACGTTAGGCCAAGGAGTTTGAAAGATGTACTCTCAGATAAAGAGTCACTGGCCATTGCTATTGGTGGCAGAGAAGGTTTCTTGTAATTATTGAAGGAAACCAGTTTAGTCTTGGCAGCATTCAATGTGACCATCCATTTTTGTCCACATTCCACTACAGATTGGAGGTCATCCTATAGTGTTTCTGCCATTTCTTTAGATATGTGTTCATTTGTTTTCCTGTCATGCCAGTTATAGAGTGTGGTGTCATCATCATCTTGACCAGAAATAGGCGAAAAAATTGTGAGTTGAACAAATTAGGGTTGGCGCTTAGGGTTAGGGTATGATTAAGATGCAAATATGTCAATGTCACACAATAGGAAATGTTAGTCTATTCCATCCGTGCATGCTCCTGTCTAAAAAGGTACTAGGGAATTAAAATTCTTAAGAAATCACAAGAAAATAAAAGCAAGATATACTCTCTTCTTTGTGTTCCATTTTACTTCAGTCGAAGTTTTCAAAAATTAAGCCCCCCCCCTTCCTTGGACTAACACTTGATCTTTATATGAGATACACAGTATTCGAATATTCTATTAAATTTCTCTTTTACATCTCAAACATTGAGTTAGTAAAAAAGTTGGGAACATAGTTTCCCCTCTATATCTCATTTACCATTTTAATGTTCTCGTATATCTTTGTTTTTTATCTCTTGGTCTTAATGGATTCCAAGACAAGAATATACCTAGTCTGGTGGAATATCCAGTAACGTCACTTAGAGAAGGTGCACCATTCCTCGTAAAAGCCAATGTGGGTTGGCCATATGGAGGCGATCTTATTTGGGCTTCGAATACTATATGATTTGGAATGTTTAGTCATGGTTTACTTGCAGCAAAAAGTATCCTCATGCCAGGATGTTCTTAACAACCTCTGTACAGAGAGACATTAGACACTCGAGGAGATTTGTAACGTTGTACACGCGTTTACACACGTGTTAACATGTAGTGGTTTCATGCCTTGTCTCGAGCGATTTTCATAGAAAAACAATGGATTTTTAAATAACAGTCTTTAGTGCTTACTATACCCTTGCCTGTGATGCTATCCACTCACCCGCTCCAACTCTGACAATGTCATGTAATTTCTCTAGTGTATATGAATGCAAATTATTTGGTCACATGATCATGAAATATCAGAGATGTGAATAACCAACGGCAATTAAAAAAAAAATAAATGAAAATGATTTTCCAATCTGTCTGTTGTTAAGAGAAACACACAAATGCGGCGGAAAGAGACAGGAAGTCATTCTTTTATGAAACAAAACCCATCTAACTCCACATAATCGCATCATGAATTCATGAATCGTTCGAAGTCTATCACAACACAGTTCGAACTTCTAGTTTTCAGAGAGAACTATCATAAAAAGGAAAAGGAAGGTAAGTTAAGAGGTGGACAGGAAGATGGAGAGAAAATAAGGAAAGAGAAAGAAAGATAAAGTAAGAGAGAAGGAGAAAGAAATAACATCAAATAGTGAAAAAAAATCAGAAGGTAAGGCTTTAGCAGTTTAGCAGAAATTAGATGTTTCTTACTTAATGTTGTAGATCCATGCTTGAGGGTCACAAATGAAAGAAACCACAAGTAGTGTAAAGTGTATAAAATATAATATGTGTTTATTATAAAGAATACAGGAGCGACTAAAGTGGTATGAGAGGAACGTATTCATAGCATGCGGTTAAACATAGGATGAATGTCTCTGTTTAGTCTCTGAAACCAGTGGTATTCATAGGACTGGTTGATTCCACTTAGTTCTCAAATAGGGGTGATTTGTACCCCACAACACTTTAAAAATAGTGAATTTCAACCAAAAAGTTGTGAGCCGATTTAAATTTCTAAATTTTTTAACAGAAGGCGTTATTCTGTTAAAAAGCAAAGAACTCAGATCACTGATATATGTAAAAAGAAAAAGCACAAATAATTGTAAACATACTAAATTAGAAGGATTATTTCAGATGCTTTAATATTCATGCTTATTTTAATTAGTCAAATCTTTCAACCAGTTAATAAGTTGTTGGCATTGTCACGTGATGTTACACTTGTCACAGGAACAAACAAACAAACAAATAAATAAATAAATAAATAAAAATCCGGGCTGGCATTTATTACCGTTACTCTCGTGTCTCGACACCATTTAAAAAGTCTCTCGCTGCCTCATGCCCATCTAACTTGTCACGCATTTCTCTTTTTTCCAACCGCACGCTAGCAACAGCTGGCTCATTCTCACTTTCACTTTACACGTCCGTCTCCTTCAGCATCGACTTTTTTCTTCCCCGATCACACAGTCCTTTTGTTTCCTTTCTCGTTTTGCATCCACGTTCAAATGCTGCTTCTGCTGCTAATACAATCACTTACCATCCATCCTTTGCTGCTGCTGATATTGTTATACATGCTCATATGCGCTCTGTTACAGCATTAGGTAGGGGCAGTAAATTTTTTTCTTAAGTTGATTTTAAATTGGCTCTATATTTGTTATATTGAGCATTTTTTATATTATTATTTCTAGAGTATCTCATTAGTATCCATTCAAGTCAAAATATAGTTATAATATGCTAGCAAGTAGACCCGATGTTGCTCGGGATTGAATGATGATCGATGAATGTTTCACACTCACATATTTTTATTGTCATCGAAATCGGTGAAATCGCCCATTTTTCAATAAAATCAATTGGTTGCCTGCTCTGGTTGGGAACACATAGTGGTGCACCAGGAGAAATCTTCACATGCCTCCCCGCAGTAATTTAGTTAACAATACATTGTAATCTGCATTGTAGAGAACTTACTGTTGATTTTATAAAATAATTGTTTATATATAATGGATTGAATTAAAGTTTAAAATGCAAAAGTCAAGCGTCATACTCCAATTACAGTCTAAACGGAATCACTCATGACAACTGCGCTTCTGTCATATCAAATAACCTATTGTTGATTTTATATGCCTGGCCTTACTGCTTGTGCGGTGATAATGGCTTGAATTTAAGTTTAAAATCCACAAATCAAGTATCATGATGCAATTGTGCTTTAAATAGAAACATTCATTTCGAATGTGTCCCTATTATATCAAAGAACCTACAATTGATTTTATATATCAAGTCTTTCTGCTTGTGTGGTAATAAAACTTCTCAATGCACTTTTGATGTTAGGCTGCATAAGGTGTTAACTTTAGTCAAAATCGTTTATTCCTTATTTCATCGGATTATTTCGATTATCGATTATCGATACTTATCGAAGAAATTCTGCTACAAAACCTATCTAAAGCACTGCCAGACATATAAAGTACCTTCGTGTAAAATTTCATAAAAATAAGTCCAGCCGTTTTGGAGTTAATAGGGAACGAACTCACATAGACACACACACACACACACACACACACACACACACACACACACACACACAGACGCACACACTCATAGACAAAGTTATATATATATATATATATATATATATATATATGTGTGTGTGTGTGTGTGTGTGTGTGTGTATATAATAGTAGAGATTGTTATATCCTTGCAGTAAAAATATCTTAAGTTTGATTTGTTTTACAACATTATCAACTATTTGGATTATTCAATACCGAAACAAAATAATCGTAATATTCGTTTGTTATTTTATCCACAGAGAGATTTGTGAAAATCATACCAGTTTTTTGTTTTCAACGGTTTTAAGACGTACTTGAACACAGATCTGACTAGATTTGATCTTATTTTGCTGATTTCATTTGACAACGTTAGCAATATTTAGAGCCAGGCTTAAGCTAAATTTAGTGACCTTGGAGGACATTACTGAAAATGATTTGATCAGAAATCAAAGATGAAAAAGATTTTCCACTTTTCAATCGGCATGGTTGTAGGATTTTTTTTTTTTTTTTTGTAAAGTAATTGGCTATCAAAAACAGGGATATAGCATGAAGCAATGAATCCAATGAGTTATGATCTAATTATTACAATGAAAGGATTTACATTACTCTCCTTCTCTCTCTCTGGACGGCAGTGAACCCTAGTGTAATTACAGTTCAATAAAAGATCATATAATGTTATAGCAATGCCCTTGCGTTTCATAACCGATGATAAAGATAGAGCTCCACACGACCAGCAAAAGAAAGTTATCTAAACATCACACGCTTATAACAGTAACACATAGCACTTATTAGGCAGTGTAATTGGTATGATGTAATTATATAACAAAGATAAGCAGTATTACTTGTAGTAGACAAAGCTGAAACCCCATCTGCCCCCAAGTAAAAAAAAAAAAAAAAAAAAAGAATCGGCAGTGATGTGTATAAAAGCCTTAAAAAGATGAGATGCAGTGAGGTTGATTCAAAATGTCGGCCTATGGGTTACAAATCATTCATCATTTGTAGCACCATATTAAAGGTGAATGATTCGCCTGTTCAGCAGAATGAACTCAGAAAATCTCTAGTATCGACATTCGACATCATTTGGTTGGGAGAGAGAGAGAGAGAGAGAGAGAGAGAGAGAGAGAGAGAGAGAGAGAGAGAGAGATTTAGCGATAATAGTATATAACATATAATTTTGTTTGAAGCGGTGTCGCTTGGAGACGTGCAACTTTTGGTCCTCGGATGATCAAATATATTGGTTGATCAAATATATTGGATGATTAAATATATTGGATGACTAAATATATTTCACTGGGGTACCATGAAGTGAAAATGCAAAAATCAGAAATCAAACATTAAATTCCGTTGGACGTTTCTAACTACATCACTAAAGCTTGGTACTTACTGGTTTGGTTTATCAGCTTAACAGCATATCAATCCTTATGTACTTTTGTGGTCATAGTATCTGGTTTTGAAATCTAAGGAAGTCATGCCTACGTAATATTTCTTGTTATTCGGGTTTTCTTTCACAAATATTGTTGCCTGATAAACTACGGTTTTTGTTAGACATTTATTTTGAACTGGGCAAAGTGTGCAGTGTCTAGTACATTCAACAATAAAAAAACACTGTATAAAAACAACACTAGCAAATAAATACTGGGAACTCAAAGAAAGAGGACATTCGGCGGTAGTCGAATGGAAAATAATAAGACAAGCTACCACGTGTAGGCATTTAGACGACCCATGTAAATTATGCCTTCATGAAAAATTTGCTATCCTGTACTTTAAAGAACCCCAAAATCTATTAAACTGTAGAAGAGAAATAGCAAATAACTGTGTTCACAAAATAAAACTTACTCTAGGTGCATATATGTGTGTACACATATGTATATTTACATATAAAAAAAAACAAAGGAAAAGGTCTGCCTTAAACCACTAACCTAGTTCTAAAACAGATCCTTTTTTCGATAAAATGCATGCCCATTGGCTGATAGGAAGGGGCGCGGTGGATACTAGAAAGCTGATTGGCTAACTAAAATCCTCAACAGAAGAGGACCATATAAAAACGAGAAACAACCACAGAATTCGTGCATAAGCCTGACGAATCCTAGAGTGGATGAAACGCCGAATATTCAGTGTAGCTTAATCGCCATATATATTTTATAAATTACTAACTAGCTCTACCTACGTATTGAGCACTTTTGAAGTAAATACTTAAAGTTTACGCATAAATCTATACTTTCGTATATTAATTTTATGTGAGTAAATGAAGTAGCTATATATATATATATATATATATATATATATATATATATATATATATATATATATATATATATATACACTGCTAATCAAAAATTTAAGACCAATTAAAAATCTTTAAAAAAAAAAATTTTTTTAGGATAGATTTTAAACTCTTCCGACTTAAGGTTACCAATACTACAATATAAAAGGTTATGGAAACAAAAAGCTACATTCCAAAGATTTATTTTTAAAATTTACATTTTTATCAAATTAGGGTTTTTACATATAATCAAAATAATAAGACCAGAGACAAAAAATTCTATTAAATTGTACAGAAAGTGTATGAAAAGTGTATGAAAACATTCAACAATCAAATTTAATACTGAGTTCTACCTCCACTGCTTTTGATGACTTCAAAAATTCTTTGGGGCATGCTAGAAATAAGGGTTTCCATTAAGGTGTGGGGGATCCTGCTCTAGTTTCTGAAGATGGCTTCACGAAGTTCATTTTTTGTTGAATATTGTTTGCCATTTCAATAAAACTCTCGTCATCCATCCCCAAACATTTTCAATTGGGTTCAAGTCCGGTAAGCATGCAGGATGTCCCAAGAGATGGACTCAATTTTCTTGCAGAAAGCTCAAGGTCCGTCTTACAGTGTGGATTGCAGCGTTATCCTGTTGAAATAATCATCCATCTCCACACAAACGATAACCCTCCATCATCATCTTGTAGCATGCTAACATAACCAGCTGCTGTCTAATGACCCTGCATCACTTGGAGCTCCATCGTCCCTCTGTAAGAAAAGGCACTCCAGACTATTATGGACCCTCCACCACTATGACGTGTGGAAAATATTTCAAGGGGTATGTTTTTGTTAAGCCAATATCACTGCAAGCCATCAGGACCATTGAATTTTTTCTCATCAGAAAACAGGACTTTCTTCCACTTCTCAACGTCCCAAGTTTGGTATTCACGACCAAATCTTAAGCGATCCACTTTGTGATGCGGAAGCAATCAAGGAATATGTTTACGCTTTTTATTTACCATGCCTTTTGTTGTAAGTGTCGTCTGATGGTTATTGGACTGCAATCAGCATTTGTAACCGCCTTAATTTGACTAGATGAAAGTCCTCTGTCATTCATAACAACCTGTCTAATTCTCCTACTCAATGCAGGAGAAATGGGGGGGGCTACCAAAGGATTTTGCTTTTCCATAATTTTCAGTGTTCTTAAGAAAGTTGCAAATAATAGTTTTACTGCAATTTACTTTAGCTGCTATCGCTCGCTATGACAAACCTTGCTTATGGAATCCTAGAATTCGAGAGCGCTCAACTTCGGTTAGTTTTTTTTTGCTTTAGGCATGGTAACACCTTTACACAGTGATTGCTAATCTCTAACTGAATTAAAAACGTAAAAATTACCACAAATCTAACAATTTATACCCTTGGTCTTATAATTTAGATCATGTGTAAAAAGCCTAATTTAATAAAAATGCAAATTTTTAAATAAAATTTTTGGAATATACCTTTTTGTTTCCACAACCTTTTGGATTGTAGTATTAGTAACCTTAAGTCGGAAGGGTTTAAAATCTATCTTTAAAAAAGGTTTCTTTTTAAAGATTTTTAAGTGGTCTTAAATTTTTTATCAGCAGTGTGTATATATATATATATATATATATATATATATATATATATATATATATGTATATATATATATATATATATGTGTGTGTATATATATGAACAAATGATTAATAAAACATGTTAAAAGACATCTTGAAAAAGAGTTAAAAACATATTTAATTTTAAAAAAGGAAGCACAAGATAAGTGGATAGTCCTTAATCCGCGGAGTTTCGAAGAAATACTCTCCTCATCAGAGGGCAGGAAGTAGCAAAATGCAGGATCGGATTTTGCATATAAAAGTATTTAATGAAACTACAAGTAAGTCAAAGATCTTACTTGGTTAAAAAAGGGTGAGGTAAGGGGAACAGGAGGCAAAAGAAAAATAATAAAAAGATTTCACATGAATGGATAGTCAGGTGAAGGGTAAAAATCCAAAAATGGTAAAATCTAAAACGGTCGAATTTAAAATTTCAATCCAATGGGTAAATTCCAAATGGTTCAAAATAATCCAAAAGGCAGAGTTCCTTGGAAAAAAGCGCAAATGGAATGAATTCCAAATCATTAAAAGAAAAGCACTAGAGATAATATTTAAAAGACGTCTAATTATTAACGCTAACTTTCGCGCTTTTTGTCTGGGTCAGTTTGACCTTGCTTTTCAAATTTAAACTCACCATTTTTCGTTTTTTTTGTTTTTTTTTTAAGCCTTAATTTTTTTGATTCATCCAGCCTTGACAGACGTGTTTTAAATATTATATTATATTATTCATGTGAAATCTTTTTATTATTTTTCTTTTGCCTCCTGTTTCCCTTACCTCACCCTTTTTTTAACCAAGTAAGATCTTTGACTTACTTGTAGTTTCATTAAATACTTTTATATGCAAAATCCGATCCTGCATTTTGCTAATTCCTGCCCTCTGATGAGAAGGAGAGTATTTCTTTGAAACACCGCGGATTAAGGACTATCCACTTATTTTGTGCTTCCTTTTTTAAAATTAAATATGTTTTTAACTCTTTTCAAGATGTCTTTTAACATGTTTTATTAATCATTTGTTCATATTATAAGCTCTATTTCCTTTTCGGTTTTATTGAGCTTTTTACATCTGGCTGAGTTCATTTTACTTGTAAATATTAACTCTTTAATATTTATAATATATTTTAAGTTTACCATTTTGATTACCTTGGTAAACTTATTGTAACTTTTATTATATATATATATATATCTATATAATACTAAAACTCTATGGATCTTGTATGTTTGCAATCAGATTTCCGGTTTTCAACATCCGGTTGCGCATGCGTAAATAGCAACGTCTTCAATCCGTTATTCCAATTCCGGAATTTTTATATCGCTTTTAATACAAACAATTTCATTTAATTTGATCAAATAGTTATTTATATATACAAATAATACATAGATTCATAGATAATTATAATACATATTATAAAATCTATTTATCTATGAATCTATTAATAATATGAAATATTACCTTATACAATTTATGGAAAGAAAACACCTCTCACTTTCCCTCTAATAGATTTCAACACTCCTACTCCCTCTGTTTTCGTTACGTACGCGAGAAATAGTTACGTGTATGTGTGAGAGAGAGAAAAAGGGAGCGATATAAAACTGGATAGAGTTATCCCCCTTAACTAATGCAGACCTTTTTACTAGAGGGCGTTATTACAAAAAAATTTCTTTTTCTTCTTCCCATGTTTTTTAAAGTCGTCTGCTTACATTTCCAAACGGAAAGCTGAATCGGTAAATGCACACATTTCTATTACATTAAATAGTGTTTTCCTTTACACAATGGGTACTGAATGTTTGCTTAAATTAAATGAAAAAAGTTACATTTTATTTTCATTTTCTATTTAAAAAGCCATTATTAACATGTGGAGAGTGTTTTTTTTATTATTCTGTACTTTCAACTAACAATTTCATTTAAAAGATGATATATCAAAATTTGAATTTAACTATAATAAGGATTATGATACCTGTTCAGTGCATATTTACCTATAAGTATGACCAACCACTTATAATTCAGTAACTGTAATTTAAAAAAAAATAACAATTATAATAAACAGAACGACTCATAGAAATCTATCTATATTCTTTTTTCATTTTAATATACTTTCATAGAAATGCTTCTGTTATGTAAAAAAAAACTATTTTCTTTATGCCACAAATGTCACACTCATACATGAATTCCATAGCTAATATAACGTACTGACCCAACGGGTCACGGGTGGTCTAGTATATATATATATATATATATATATATATATATATATATATATATATATATATATATTCAGAAAGTGTAAGAGAATATATATAATTATTATCCAATGTCGCAGCCCACAAGAGCCAAGAAAGCCAAATAACCGGAAGTCCAAGACTCGAGTTTCGCCCTCATTCGGGCTCATCAGTTAGACATATCCACGCTCAGGATTTGAAGCCCGAACCTCTTGCATGCTAGGCGAGCACTCTACCAACTGAGCAAACACGCCACACACACAAGAAAGTCTATTAACTTACACAGATCAAACAACCCGCGGCACAGACCCGACAGTGGAAAGAACCTACCTCATATCGAACAAGAGACGAAGTATCAAACCTGCTTTAACTCAAGCCGACATCTCACCAATAGAAATTTATATACTTGAAAGGACGATGTCACCCCAACAAGTTAACCTAACAAGTAATCAATAGAATTCCAGAAAGTGTGAGAGAATATATAAACAAGATAGCTATGAATGGCTAGGAACATGGAAATAGAATTGCATCCAAAGTATAGCCCTATAGCTTTTCTCCAATCTTCATTCTGTGCCATCATTACGGTTGTAAAAAGCTATAGGACTATACTTTGGATGCAATTCTATTTCCATGTGCCTAGCCATTCATAGCTATCTTGTTTGTATACTTTTTGGCATACCATCCCTATATCCTTTTGCATTTCCAATGCTTTTTTATTCTTGTTAATTAGTATTTTTACTTACAGTCTTATTTTTAAACTTACATTCATGATAGTATTGTCTTTTTTAGGAGGCGGCTCATTGCCGCCTCCATTAGTAGCAGGTCGCTTTCTGCTGGGTTTTAGGTCTTTTTATAATAGTTTGTGCATGAGGCAGCTTTTTTCCCCTTGGGATCCCTGTTATACCGTGCTTTTGAGTCAGCACGTGAGGCAGCCTTCTTTTTTCTGGTTCTTTGTTATAAAGAGCACGTGAGGCAGCTTTTTCCCTCGGAATCCCTGTTATACCGTGCTTTTGAGTCAGCACGTGAGGCAGCCTTCTTTTTTTCTGGTTCTTTGTTATAAAGAGCACGTGAGGCAGCTATTTTCCCTCGGAATCCCTGTTATACCGTGCTTTTGAGTCAGCACGTGAGGCAGCCTTCTTTTTTTCTGGTTCTTTGTTATAAAGAGCACGTGAGGCAGTTTTTCCCCACGGGATCCCTGTTATACCGTCCTTTTGAGTCAGCACGTGAGGCAGCCTTCTTTGCCTCAGGATTTGCATGATACTTAATTTTTATTATTTCCGCATTTTTCTGATAGTATTCTTTTTGCTCAGATAATACCTTGACTTTGTTTTTTTCATAGTCTATATTTCTCTGAGCTTTTTTACTACGTGCTGACTTTGGCATTTTTTATTAAATGTAAACATATAACACTTATGTGTATCTTACTATAATATCACTTATCTTATAGCAAGACAACTCTCGTAGAATTGAGATACTGCCCCGTCACCAATAGTTAAAGTGTGGAACGGTATATACACCAATAGTGTAGTTGTTATCTTTATATGAAGTCCTAATCAGTGACAGTGTGAGGTTACTTGGTTAATTTATTGTAGTTTATTTTAGAAAACTTACTTGTTTTTATTAGTAGATTGTGTATAGTAGCCACAATATCTAGTTATTTTTGTGGCTAGGGCTTGGATTTTGATTCTTTTTGGTCAGCTTCCAGTGAGTTCTTAGAAGATGACTTTCTTGCAGTTTCTTTTGCGGTTAATTTAACTTATTTCCTTTGGCGTTTGGTGAGTTCTTAGAAGAACTGGTCTGATCTACTTTTCTTAGCGAGCGAAGAGATTAAGCTGCATTTAACAATGGTTGCTATAGTGTATTTTTGTGCATGCGTGAGAATTTCAAGTTTCCTCCTTATTTTTCAATAGTTTGACAGTAGTCATGTGTCTTTCTGCCAAGAGCGACAGACGTCAGTGTTAGCCGTGATCGTCTAGAGGTTAAGACCCCACGTTGTGGCCGTGCTAACCTAGGTTCAAATCCTGGTCACAGCATTGACATTTTGTACATATTTTACAGTCCAAAATCTGAAGAATTATTTGTTTTTATAACATTATTTTTTGACGTCGTACTTGCTGATAGGTTACTCTTATAACAATTTTGATCAACTGAGATAAAGATTTCGTGGTTTCATTAACGCTGGTGGGTTACTGTTTAAAGAAAAAACCTTAACGTTCACCTCAAATATTCAGCGCCCAAGAAATATAGGCCACTGGCAAACTGGAACGTCTGTGAGCATCCGGTGTATTATTTGGAGCTGTCCCTTTTGAGAGAAGTTCCGTGTTCGAAGTGGTCTGTCTACATTGGGTATATAATGTTTAAAACTTGTTATTACACGTAATCTTATTTAATTATGGAGTTAGCTAAAAAGCGATGGGTCACTGCACTTCTCCGTGTAAAGAGCAGTCGATTGATGCTTGAACTGTTGTCAGAGACCGTTCGTACACCGAGATACACCGTCTCAAAAGAAAGAAGAAAGAAGAAGAAAGAAGAAAGAAGAAAGAAGAACAATTGGCCATTTTTGTACCCTTTTTTTTTTGCTCTCTTTTGACATTTTAACCGAAGTTCTGACACTCGCTGAATTCGTAAGACGCTTCTTTGTAAGAATATGTGCTTTTTGAAACTTATAAGTTGATTTTAGTTGAGATTTGGATAGTTTTGTTTTGTAGGCGTATATAGGCGTGTACGGGCCATCCCTATATAGAGAGTGCTACCGCCTCTCTGATTACTTTCCACAGCCGAACCAACGTCGCAGCCCACAAGAGCCAAGAAAGCCAACAAATCGGATGTCAAAGACTCGAGATTTCAAACCCGAAATAAGGGTGAAACTCGAGTCTACTTATATATATATATATATATATATATATATATATATATATATATATATATATATATATATGTATGTATATATTGTTTGTTTGTTTACAAACAGGCGGTTTGAGCACTGTAAAAGTGGTGGTGGATGTCTATTTAAATAGACATTCCGACGAGTTACTTGCGGGCGTCGCTTCTGTGGTCGAGTGGGAGAACTGTTGACTGTCGACACGACAGTTCTAGGTTCAATCCTTGGCTTGGGAGAGATGCTAGTCTAGTGGAACTGATGAGTTGTGATACAACGAAACAGGACTGTATGTCGATGACTACAAATAATATATATATATATATATATATATATATATATATATATTATATATATATATATATATATAACAATACAGTAGAACCACGAGATACGGCATTAAAATTAGTAACAAAATACAGCATATAATACACATGTATATAATCAAATAACCTGATAAATAACACCATAAGGTGGGGTAAATATCGTACCCATGAGCCGGAAAAACATTGTATTCCACATTGTAACCTGAAAAAACCGTATCCTAGGGCCACCGTATCCCGGGGTTCTACTGTAATGTATATATATTGGGGTTTTTTTCATAATGGTAATTTAAGCTATTATTTTTAATTAATAGTTCCCGCATTGTATGAATTTCTATACTAAGTAAACCGAGTTATCATAAGAGTAGATAGTTCCCTTCTATGTGTGGAATTACCTAAGACTTCTATCCGGTTCTGCTTGATGGAAAGAGAGTATGCTATTTCCGTGGGTTTCATTTGAAATTCCATGCAAATCCCAGAGTTTGCATGATACACCTGAAGAAGGTTGGTGGTGATATCGACCAACATGTTGTGCAAATAACACAAGATGAGAACTGTATTCGGAATAATCCAAATAATACGAGTTATCAATCCTCATCTCAAAAGAAAAAAGACATAAAACGATACATTTGTCGCCCTAAAGAAAACAACACTACAGATTTATTTAAAACTTTTATTGGAACAATCAATTCAGGAAACTTGATTATGCAGTAGAGCTGACATCTATTCAATGTAGTCGCCTTCATCATCAAGCACTGCCTTGATACTGGTTTACAATTGAGAGCATGCCTTTTCCGGCAGGCGCTTGATGAATACTTCACGAATGGCAGTGATCAGGCTTGCTTTGGTGGTATTGGAGGTAATGTTGGTGATGTCCTTGGCGTATAACCAAACAAAGTAGTCCAGTGGGTTTGGAACGAGAGTGGAGGAGGCAGTAAGATAAGGGTAGAAAGTCGTAGAACTCCTTCTGAAGAAAAGCCTGGGTCTCTTTGAACTTGCTATACCCAGAGTCTGCCGGCAGCCACCTGATTGCACCAGGGGATCATCACACTCTTCAGCACATCCAGGTACATTTTGGTGTTGATTTTAAAGCTGACTTTGAAGATGTGATGTGGCATGATGTGGCCCTCACTTGAAACCACACCAAATACCATAACCGTGGCTGGAAACTTCGTTGAGCTGTGCTTTCTAGTATTGAACGATCCTGATTTGAATTTGGAGGATGCTGACAATGGCCCTGTTGTCATAACTTGGATTGGTAGAGAGCCTGAGTTGTATAGCAGCACATCTCCGATTTCGCTCATTAAACATTGTGTCACTTTCAGACATGATAGAATGCTCCTATCGCTCTTGGGATTTGTACAAAACTGGTCAACTAGTAGATAGTCTGCAACAAAAAAATAAAACTAATTTTCATAAAACGGAAAAGGAATCATGTCGTCTTTTCTAAGGTGACAATTTTATCGTTCCACCCTTCAATAGTAAACTAGAATATCAACATTTCATGAGAAATAAATTAAGTGTTTCATAAATATTGAAATGATACATAAATATCAGTAAGGACTCTATATATCGGTTTATATTGAAAAGTATTCTGCAAAATGACAAGTAGCTCAGAACGCAATCCCACATATTGATAGAATTTGACAAAATGAATTGTTAAGAACATTTGGAATTGTTGCAACATGTGTCATATCGCACGGGGCTCAAAATGGCAAGAACAATTCCACTTCGTTGATGCACTTGGCTTAACGCCGAAATTGAAGCAATTATTTCTCTCTGAAGATGGAGAGAAACAGAAGGAATAAAAAAAAAGAGTGAAATACCTTTTAGTTTCTAGCAAGCCAACAATTCTACCTTTGAATACATGTACAAACACGTCCAACAGTGCATGGATATTGGCAGTTTTTTTTTGCCTTGTGTCTGTGAACAGAACCACATAGTGTGAAAAATGCAAGGCACTGTCAGTCACCATTTATTATTGATGGCTTCCAAACTGAAATTTATATATGATTTCTCAGTCATATTGAGCGTTTACTAAAAGTATTTTATCATTATTTTCAACAC
>NC_136482.1:172779786-172922286 GCF_053919585.1 Euprymna scolopes
AAATTTTCTCCATATCTCTTGAACACTAGCCCAGTTTAATACTAAAATAATCGTGAAAAATGGGGACATAGGTGTGGGATTTACAACACAGGTTTAAATGTGACGTTAAGACAAATGTTTGTAAACAAGAAAACAGAAAGAGAAAAAATAAATTAAGCACCAGAAGTAGCCAACAAGAGGAACGAAGGGTAAATAAAGAAGAACAAAGGAATTGAAGAATCAATCGATCAATGTTCACCTTGAAAATTAGAAAACGTTTACTCTGTTTAATGCAGTGTATCAATCACACAAGATGGCGTAAGCTTTTTATATTTAATCCTCGCACAAGGCATGCTATGTACAGTCGCCTGGGATGTCATGACGCACCCTTCGTGGTCTCTTTTCACTACATTCACAAAAGAGATTACAACAAAGAGTACGAATACAAGGCATCATACAACACCCTCACCAGGCTCCGTTTTATGGAACTCTTGTCAGCTTTCTACCACTGGAATAAGAGATTTGAACACCTAGAGAATTTTAAAAAAATCTGATGTCAGCTACAATATATCAAAAGAGACGTTTCGCATCTGCTTTTATCAATGGAAAACTTATTGAAATAAATAAGATTAGTTTGGGAGATTACAACGACACAGACTAGGTGTTTCAAGTTCGAATCCTGTTCATTCCACAAAATATCACTTCCACGTAGAATATTCGTATTAGTCAGATTTATTGGACTACTAATATGTGTTTAATTATATTATTGAGTGAGAAAGGGAGGAGATAAGAACATCCGGTGTTGTCCAGGAAACAATACAAACATGGGTTTTATTGTAGTGGTTAGGGAGCAGAAAAGACAAGAAACCTGCCAGGAGAAATAACTTTAAAACTGAGAGCTTCTTACATTGCTTACAAATTTTACTACATATACAGAAAGTGTGTTTTATTATAGAGTTGGAGGGGAGATGGAGGGGAGACAAGTAACTTAGCGTTACCTGAGAATAATAACCTTAAAACTTGAAGCTAACATAAATTTCTTGAATTTCTATCAGTAATAATAAAATCTAGAAAGAAAGATGTCACACAAAGTTTTTAACGACTTCTAATAGTTCAGGCCACGCTGGGTAACCTTGTTGGCTAATTATAAATTTAAAAGTTAAAAAGGACAATTCATATTATTTGGATTCATCGGATTACTGTTCTCATCTTGAGTGTGATTTTCACAATGTTTCGGCCGATGTAACCTTCTTACGGAGAAGGTCCGGGCAATCATTAGAACATAATAAGACAATCCCGGGAATAAAGGGATCTGTATTCATGGTACCAGGAATACGTCAATATTACATCAATCGGCCAGGAAAGCTAACTGATATTAAAATGGGTTAGACCAAAATCAGCAAAAGTACAATAAACAAAGCTGGCGAGAAAAAGGTCATCAGGTCAAAGCGTCATAAATAAAGAAGAAGGGAGAAAAGACAGGGGGATACACAAAGCGAAAATACAAGTCGACACAGAGTTATGCAACACATCTTCTTTAGGTGTGTCAGAAACTTTGTGAAAAATATTGAATAATTCGACCCCCTGTTTTCCCAAGCTTATAACTACTCGAAAAATGTAATTCAAACCCTAATTTTTTTTTCAATTGAAGGTGCAGAAACCAAGGTTTCATTTAAAAAAGAAAACAAACAACGAAAAAAAAAAAAAAACAACGTGATTTAAAAACTTCGGACTTTACTGGTAAATTTAAAAAAAAAAACACTACTTTTTTGTTTTAAATTTGATTATATTATTTATTGATCTTTTATCTTCAATTTTTGATATATAAAACTTTGGTGAGTAAGTTAATTATTTACTTTTTAATAGACATTTCAAAATGGGGGGGGCGTGAATAAAAAAACGTTTGTCTAAAATATTATATTCGGTTTATTGGAAAGAGCATAAACTTTTACATTGACCCTGAAAATATCGTAAAAATAAAATCAATAGAAAAATTTTGATAGATTTTTAAAGTTTAAAAATTGAAAAATACTGAACTCGTAACATTCAATTAATTTCATTACTGTTTTTTAAAAAATAAAATATAATATTTCTATTACTTTTTATACAACTTTAATAGTTTATTTTGGAAGCATAATCCATAAAGAAAATAAACAACCCACTTTTAAAAGAGAAATTACGAGTTTTTTTATATTTTATTCGAAGTTTTGTGTTAGGGGTGTCAAAAATTCCTACAAAAATTCTGATACACCTACATCTTCTCCACTAACCTCTACTGTGCTCCGATGTTAGCTGTCACTTTTATTTTGATGTGTAAATAAACAAATCTGTATTGAAAACATAAAAAGTGTCTCATGCTCATTTTAACACGAAAATAACTTTTATACGAGAAAGAGAAACTTGATGATCACAGCGCATTCTTATATGTAACAACTTCCGACCTTCTTTAGATGTATGTTGTTGAACTCAGGAATGTTTCTGTCAAACTAGAAAATTTGGACGGAATTTCGAGCAGAACCCTTTATTTACTTCACGGGAGTAGCGTGCTCTTGTTCCGTCAGCCATGACCTGATAGAGGTTCTAAATAATTTGCAATTGTATTTGTCGGTCGCCCACACTGAGGATTGAACCTTCAACCTTCTGGAGAATATCACTTTTACAACTGATTTTCCAAGTACTCTAACCACTGCGCCACCAGTCTTTGCGATCATTCTCGAGTTCAACACAAATATTCCTGAGTTCGACAAGATACACCTGAAGAAGGTCGAAGGTTACATCGACCGAAACGTTTTGAAAATCACACTCAAGATTAGAATAGTAGTCCGATGAATCCAAATACTATAAATAACCAATCCTCATCTCAAAAATTCAAAAAGCTATCTTAGAACGTTGGTAATCTCCATGTGGTCTCTCCTGTAACTAACCAATATCTTTCTAGAAGAAATTTTTACTAGAAAATATCGGAAAACTATAGCAATAGGATTTTCTGTAAGAAAGCGAGTAATCCATTTCAATTTAAAACCTTGTCTTTCTGCACGCCTGCCTGTAGATCTTATTGAGGTTATGACCTTACGAGTAATGATTAAAATAACGATTTAAAAAAATTATATAATACCTCTTAGTCGTTTTTTTTTTTAATCTAATAATAATTCATATTTGAATGTTAAAGAAAACTAGCAAATAAATAGCAAGTGAAGGTATTAAAGGTTAGGTTATGTATTATTTGACTCGTATTTCATTCTGGCTTTATTCTTATTATAAAATTTAATGAGTGTTTTTTTATAGAGCGTGGGACAGATTAGACGATTTACGTGTAAAACGCCGTTCAAGATACAAAAATTTAAAGATACAAAAGCCAAGTCAAAACCAGTTAATTTCATATCTAGAGGTTCCATTTCATAGATAAATTTATTTGTCGGTTTAATAAGGGAAATATGAGATAATAGTTATAGCTCTTTATACCGTGGCATTTCGAAGCCTAATGCATCTCGTCAGAAGAGGAGGAAAGAGTTAGGTTGCAGATAAATATGTTTGTGATGTCTAGCATAGGTTACACTAGTTTAGGAATTAAAATAAAAAAGCAGTGTAAAAAAATAAAATAAAAATGACAAGGGGAGATAATAGAGAAGCATTGGGCTTCAAAATGTCATGGTATAAAGAGTTTCTATATCGCGAGGATCGTTCCAAAAGTAAAGCCTCCTATTCTTTTTTTTTAACTCAAAAACTTAAAGACCTCTGAAAACGGGAGGGATACCATTAAACGAGCGACATTTTGTGCTCCAGAATTTATTTTTCTACATAGTCACCACCATTCTCAATGCACGTTTACCAGGAATTCAATGACACATATCTGGTTCTGACGCACGTTCATGACGGGCTGCTTTCTTAGAGTCTCAAACTGTCAACATATGCAACAAAGATATGAAACTTTCAGGTCATGAATGCATACGTTCACTCATGATAACAATGCAATTTGCAATCCCCTCTGATCTACTCGAGAGGAATAAAAATGGGAGGCATTACCTTTGGGAACGCTACTCGTATATATTCATTAATGGATATTGGCGAGTCTAAATTAATTAATTTAGGTGAGACTTATAATTCTCATCTACCTAAATCAGAGAGATTTTAGCGACGCTTGGCAACAATATTTCTTTCCTTTCATCCCTGGGGATTTGATTATCATATTTTATTTTCACTTGCATCTTGGCTTAATTAAAATATATTTCCCAAGGAATCTGGCATTGTGTGAAGTAGATTATCACCTCTCTTCATCTTCTCTGACTTCGATCGGTTAAATCTCTTGTATCAACAGGTATGGTGTGTCTCTTGATCAAAATGAAATATACTCATCCCAGAGTAATGTGGTTTCAGAATGCATATACACGTAGCAAGAAAATGTCTCTTTACTTATATATATATATATATATATATATATATATATATATATATATATATATATATATATATATATAAATCCGCATTCCTGTCTGTTTGTTCACAATGACGTCATGAATGACGCAATGTCATTGTGTATATATAGAAATATAGATGTGGTATGGCGTCATGTACCTATTTATAATGCCTCCCCACGGGACAGAGTTAGACACCAGGGTCGTTTTTTAGCGTTTGGAGAAAAGGTACAAAAATAAAAAATTGTCTCAGTCGTGAAGGACTGTCCCTCCACCGAAAGAGAACAAGAAATGGAAGTGCAGCATGTGAAGAACAGGTACTACACTTTGATCTTGGCCAAAAAAACAGTGCAAAAAATAAAATAAAAATGACAAGGGGAGATAATAGAGAAGCGTGTATGACGCCATAGAAGATGACATAATATATGACATCATAGATATGTCGTGATATATTATGCCATAGAGATGGCATCACAGAGATGGCGTCATGTATGGGGGGAGGGTCCAATATGAAAGATTTCCTTAACAACGCCGGGAAGCTTGCTAGTGCACAATAAAACTGAATTGGAATGATAAAACCAAGTAAGTTATCAAAGTGAATATGAATTTCATTCAGTCTGAACATCAATTTACGCATCTGATTAAATATGACTGCATGTAATTAAAGGAACGTCGGAATGCAATTAGCATGATATAGGTAAGGTTAACAAAGACAATAATAATCCTTGATTTTTGTTTATTTGAAATAAAACCATTGTTCTCATTATGGATGTTATTCTTACAAGGTTTCGACCGATGTAACTTCCCATCTTCTTCGGGTATATCTTGACGATAGCTCCTATTAGTAAATAGTAGAAAGTTTTAGGTTTTAGCCCTGGCAAAAATGGAAGAAAACCGAACAGAATTACAACAGGCTCATTTTTTAAACTTCAACGTAAATTTTATTAAAGCAAAAAGATCCAAGTTGCAAAAGATGCATCACCTTCAGCTATCTGCCACTATGGGCTGATAACATCCCCAAAGGATAATAGTTCATCTTTGATGAAAGCTGGGTACAAAACTTCTGCTGACGAAGAACTGCACAGGTTGAAGAGTTAAGTGATATCTTCCAAGATGGAGATTGCAAGTCGGAAAGCCTCGAGGAGTCCACTGTAGATAACTGTCCAATGGCGGACAAATGACAGGTCAAACTGTAGACCTTAATTTCGTCTTTGACAGCAATTATATTGTAATGAAGAAATTCAATTGATTTACAGAGCACAACAGTGTGCAATAATATAATAATTCACCCAACATAAAGGTATTGGTGTTAGCAAAGGATAATAACATTTCGCCCCCCTCCCATTTGAGTATTACACGTCTCAAAGGGACAAAGGATAAACACCCGTCTAACTGAAACCACTGTCAAAACTTTTCCCTACTCCTTATCTGTGCCAAAATCAAAACGTAGATTCCATGAACAAAGCTGCTTTCTTAGAAGTGCACGCCTGTGGAACTCTGTTCCGGTTGCTTGTTTCCCACCTGACTACAATCTGGATGTCTTCAAGTCCAATGTTAACAAATTCCTGATGAATCGCCCCCTTAAGTAAGGCACTTTATCAAATCTCCAATACTAACGTACTGTACACGCAATAACCCTTATCCTCGAGTGGCTTCCGGGCCTTGATAAGTGGTGACTACCTTGTAAAAAAAATTTAAAAAAAAAGAAGCATTTCGAGGCTTTGAGAATTCGATATCCATTCCAGCCTGCATCTTGTTGAATTCTGGTAATCTGAAAAGATAATTTTGGCGCCAAGAACATCCTCAGCAGTTAGTAGTAACATGCAATTTGATTGGTTCAAAGAAAATCGTGGGCGGACAAACCGTCCAATAAAGAGCCTGCTTATTCATTCGGAATTTCTTACAAAAGATTTTATTTTGTTTTTCAACGAACTATTTTATTATGGTATTTGATGTTTCTATATTGTGGGGACGTTTCTGGAACAATTGTTATGATTTGGACACAGCAATCAGCTTCCTGAGTATTAGTCACAATGAAACGATATGCATAAGTTATTCAATGCCCCTTACGTCAAGGAGTACATATGTTGTCGAGTCTTCATGGTGTTATTAGACGTTATTAGCGGCAGAATTTTCATTGTCATTAATGACAGGGACTTTTATACTGGAATTGAACGTTTGTATGCAATCAGCGACAAAGACCCTTTTTTTATCAAATAAACATTTATTTAAACATTTAATAAGCATTCTTAACTCATGAACTGTTCTCAACTAAGTCAATATTTCAACTTGTTGCTACCGTCCTCAATGGTCTCAAATGTCTCACAGGAAATCTTGGGCCTCATGACTCATTGCCTTGGGGGTTCCCGATTTTAACTAATTTACATATCTTCTCTCCTCGAACCGAGAGGGAAAGAAAGCTATAGAAAGAAAGAAAGAAAGAAAGAGAGAGAGAGAGAAAGAGAGAGAGAGAAGAGAAAGAAAGAAAGAGAGAGATACATGAATAGATATTTTATTATGTTATTTACAACAGATTATTCTGAATTTAACCTTTCCAGATGCTCGAGTCATCAACATTAATCTGACCTTTTTCACTCCACTGCCTTAGCTTTTTGTTGACAAACTCGCATCAGCTTCAGTTAAGTGAACGGCTGTTGCATTTTCCATCTGTAATAATAGAACATAATAAAACATACCGTTTCGACTTGATTACAAGACAAGTTGGGCACAAGGCACCCAACTGTGGAGAGCCAGCTCCCCCTAAAAATGTCCTTTCTACGTCATTGTGCCACATAAGAATTTAAAATGTGTGAAATATTTATGAAACGGAAAGAGTGTTGAGTCATTTCCATCTTTGTATGAATTCGGATCCATACCAATTTGATATACGAGGTGCCTTCAATAAGTTTACAGGCTTTTTTTTGTACTGGCATTTAAAATTGTCAGAGACCCTTGAAAATTCAGCATCTTATTGTTATACATCTTATGAGATGACTAACCATTTTTTATGATTTCAGGTTTAAATGAACAGCTACAGCAGCAATTGAAATACATCCTACTAAAGTCTGATTGTCCCAACTGGTGAATTTCAAAAACGCAATCTGGATATGAGGACACTTCAGAAGAACGATATGCAATAAAATTATGTTTTAAATTTGAAAAAATGCCACAGAAATGTATGGAATGCTTCAGACTGCTTTTGGACCATCTTGCATGAATCGAGCATCGGTTTTTGAGTAGCATAAGAGATTCAAAGAAGGCAGAAGATTTGTGAGAGATGCTGAGGTGTGAGGGGAGTAAGGAAGTCAGAACACCAGTGTTGATTGGCCAAATAAAGAATTTCATGAATAAAGTTGTGTGTCTATAGACAATAAATGCATAGTTTGATGTCAGTGTGAGAACTGTACACAATTATTCGCAAGGAACATGCGCTATGTTTGTCCCAAGGGTGCGCCATCCTTATCACAGACTATTTGACCAAGATGGACATCAAGATAGTTCCTCATCCTCCCTATAGTTCAGACCTTGCTCTCTGTGACTTTTGGTTATTCTCTAAGTTCAAAGAAAACCTTAAAGGCTGTCATTATGAGACAATTGAGGAGAGGAGAGAAGCTTTGACGAGGGTTATTGACACTCTTACACAAGAGGACTTCCATGGAGTCTTCCAGAAGTTGTTGGAATGATACAACAAGTGTATTGCAGCCGGAGGAGATTACTTCAAAGGAAACTAGAGTTTCATGTGTGTACTATCAACAAAAATGCCCAGTACGGAAAAAGTCTGGACACTTCTTTAAGATTTTTATGTAAAATAAAATCATTGAGAATATTTTGTGCAAATGCAGAAAATCATGATGTAAGTAGTAATGCATTTCGGTTACGGACAGACACTAAATCTTTATTATAATAAAAATTAAATCATTTATGTTAGTATAGAAATGATTTCCTATTTATCAATATTAACAGGTTCTCAATCTTTTTTTGTTTTTCCTGAATAAATAATTTACAGATTGCTTAGCCTTGACCTTCTCATTGTGAAGCGTATGACTCACATCTATAATCAACGCATCTTCCGAAACGCAGAGCTGAAACAGAGCTAAAACAATAGAAAGAGGCTCTTGAAAGAAAGATGGCGTAACATGCAAAGGAAAGGATTGTGTCAAATTGAGCCCGGAAAGGTCGTAAAATTACATCCTTTAATAGAGAACGTACAAATGTCAACGATATTCTAGAAGCCATTAGTAAGCTTAAATGACACAGACATGTCATGACACTGCATAAATATCAGACCACCGCTAAGCATTAACGATTTACAGCATGGAACTCGCGATGAAACAAAAAATGTATGGCAAAAAATATATATATAACATGGCGATTTGGATTAGTTGAAGACGTTTTCGTACTGTGATGCTCAGAAAAAAAGCTAATGAATTTTAAAAGGCAGACTAACTGGTTGAATGCTGAAAAATAAAATGCAGTAACTACTAAAGATCATATGAACACTAATGAGTTATAAAAAGGTTGATCATTTAAATGATGTGTTCATAAATCTCTTTGAGATAAAATATTTTATAAACACTAATTAGTTATAAAAAGGTTGATCATTTAAATGATGTGTTCATAAATCTCTTGGAGATAAAATATTTTATAAACACTAATCAGTTATAAAAAGGTTGATCATTTAAATGATGCGTATTATTTGGATTCATCGGATTACTGCTCTCATCTTGAGTGTGATTTTCACAATGTTGCGGTCGATATAACCTCCGACTTTCTTCAGATGTATCTTGTCGAACTTGAGAATTTGAACGGAATTTTGAGCCGAACCCTTTATTTACTTAATGGGGATAGCATGCTTTTGTTCCGTCTGCCATGACTGGGGAGAGGTTCTAGGTAATTCGCAATTGTATTTTTTCGGTCGCCCACACTGAGGATTGAACCTTCAACCTTCAGGAGAATATCACTTTTTACAATTGATTTTTCCAAGTACTCTAACCACTGCGCCACAGGTCCTTGCGGAATTCTGGAGTTCAACAGAAACATTCCCGAGTTCGACAAGATACACCTGAAGAAGGTCGAAGGTTACATCGACCAAAACGTTGTGAAAATCACACTCACAATGAGAATAGTAGTCCAACGAATCCAAATAATACGAATAATCAATCCTTATCGCAAAAAATCAAAAATGTGTTCATACATCTCTTTAAGATAAAAGATTAAATGAACACTAATGAGATCTAAAATGTTGATCATTTAAATGTTGTATTTATTTTGACATAAACTATTTTATGAACACTAATTAGTTATAAGAAAGTTGATCGTTTTAATCCTCTATTTATATATCTCTTTGAGATAAAAAATCATATGAACACTAATTAGTTATAAAAAAAGTTGATCATTTAAATGTATTCATACATCTCTTTGAGATAAAATATTTTCTGAACATCTCTTTGACATAAAGATCATATGAACACTAATTAGTTATAAAGAAGTTGATCATTTAAATGCTATATTCACACATCTCCTTGAGATAAAATATTTTTAAAAAGTTGGTCGTTTTAATGCTGTATTCATACATCTCTTTGAGATAACAGAAAAATAAACACTTTTTATCTGACAAATTAAAATTACTAAAATTCATCCATGATAAATAAAATGAAAGAATCCTTAATGATAACGCAATCAAATAATATCAATAAAAATAATATCAATAAAAATAATATCAATAAAAATAATATCAATAAAAATAATATCAATAAAAAATGATATTCCGTATTTGGATTATTTGAACTACTGTTTTCATCTTTTTTCACAATCGATTTCACCTTCGATTTTCTTCAGATTTATCTTATTGAACTCCGTAATCTATGTGTTGAACTCTTTTTTTTTTTAATTTTCTTCCTTTGAAGATTGTAACACTGGGTATGAGGCAGCCAAACCAGCTGCCAACATTGCCATGCTTTTTATTGAAACCAACCGAGAGCTCTTTTTATTATCCTCGCTGTTCCCTTAAGTGCAATTGTCTGGGTCTCTTTTGCACTTGATTCACCAGGAATATTAGTTAGGTAGGACTTCAGGTTCTTCTTCATAAGCTCTGTTGCACCTATGATAACTGGTATTATTGATATCTCCTAAAGATTCCAGTTTCTTTTCACATCATATATGAGACCTTGATATTTGGTCTGTTTCTCCCTTTCAGACCTCCATCATTAGGGTCACTCACTTCAACCAAGGTTACCACTCTCACCGACTTATTCCATATGACTAAGTCAGGTTTCACAGCAGCATTTCAAGGTAGGTGGTTGTAATGTATGGTATATAAGTCATTTCCAACTGTTCTGTTGAACTAATGAATCTGTGTAGAATGCAATATGGAAACCATCTATATATAAATACGATAACGTGTGTCTTATTTATTTTGTGTGTCGCACTTACATCCGAGTGACTGTTGTTTAATTGTTATGGACTTTCATTTCTTGTAATAAATAATTTTACAAAGAATTCTTCAAAAGTTGTGGTTTCGGTTTCGATTATAGCTGATGGCACTCAAGTCATCTAATTTTTTATAAATAATTTTAGTAAGGATTTTTCATAAGTTTTGCTTTTGGTTTCGATTATAGCTGAAGGAAGTCAATTTATATATATATATATATATATATATATATATATATATATATATATATATATATATATTTCTTCATAAGTTTTGGTTTCGATTTCGATTCCAGCTGATGCATCCAAGTCATATGGATATATTTTTTATTTTTGAAATCACAACTTTATTATATATAAGAAACGAATCGACTCTAAAATAATATATACAGACATATTTAAGTGTATTTTATGACCGGGCTACGCCGGGTGTCCCTGCTAGCTTAGATAAATACTTTTGCAGGTTGAACAAAAGAGCTACAATAATATCAGGGCGTTTCCATTTAGGCTGAACATCCACAGAATGCCAACATCAACATAATACATATGAATGAGCCTGCTGTGGAATTTCCACAGGTCCCACTAGTTAATTATAAATAATAGATAAAGTCACAATTAATAATTAATATTGATAAGTAAGGTTGTATATCTTGAAACAAAAATAGTTTTAAGCCTCCCAAGATTTATACTAGCATCTGTGGTGTATTGGATAAAGTACTTGTTAAAATTCATTTGTAGATTTACACTCTTTTGGAGGTAGAGAGTGTTCAGTCCTCTTTACAGGTGACACTCAACATACAATTGCAAATTACTTAGGACTTCTTACCCAGTCATGGCTGACGGAATGATAACATGATATCCCGATGGATTAAATAAATTCCGTGCAGATTACAGTGCTCAACACGGTATAACTGAAGAAGGTCGGAGGTTACATTGGCTGAAACGTTGTGAAAATAACACTCAAAATGATAACAGTAGTTCGAATTATATGAATTATCAATCCTCATCTAAAAAATTCAGAAAGTTATATTTGTATTGTGCAGATTCCCGAGTTCGACAGAAACATTCCCGAGTTCGACAAGATACACTTGAAGAAGGTCGGAGGTTACATTGGCTGAAACATTGTGAAAATAACACTCAAAATGATAACAGTAGTTCGAATTATCAAAACAATACAAATTATGAAGCCTCATCTAAAAAATTTAGAAAGTTATATGTATATTGTATTAAAACTTTTTTATGTTATTTCCAAATCACAATAGTGTCACAGGTGAAGATACAGATCTAACAGTGTCTGACCCCTTCCCCATCCTCCAAACAAAAAATCATGCAGCGTTTATGCGATAGTATGACTTCTTTGTTGTTTTAAACCTGTTTGACAGAATTCATCACGTAATCAAAGGAAAACAATAGCGAATGGAACAAACACTAAAAAAGGGAATTGAGAATTCGCCATTTTTACTTGTACCCACACGTGAGTAGAGTTAGACACAGGGTCGGTTTTAATGTGGTAAAAATCTAACTACCCAAGAAGGGGCACTCTGAATGGAAACAGAAATAAAAGTTGTTTCAGTCTAGAAGGATTTCTCCTCCACTGATCGAGGACAGAAAGGTCTAGTAACAGAACAGAGACTACACTTTGCTCCTAGCCAAAAGGCCGAAGCACATTGCTGCTAAAAATCCATTTTACGTACAGCTGTTGGATATTGACCGGACAATGCCAAAGCGTGTGCTGATCAACAATTATTATTATTATTATTCAAGCCGAAAAGTTTTGTCAGCGAAAATACATTTTCGAATAATCAAAATATTTAAATATTTATTTACATTTAATTGTTACCAGGAATGTTAACTTAAAAATCATAACAATTTAGTTTACAACTTAGAAATAATGACATGTAAAAACATCAGGTGATTATCGTAGTGACGTAAACTAATGATGTTACTTAGTAGAAGAGATAATCTTTTTGAGATACGTGGAAATTAATTTAGGAATGGTAACTTAAAAATGTTATCATAGCAATTTAGTTGACAACTAAGAAATAATGACATGTAAAAACATCAGGTGATTATCGTAGTGACGTATACTAATGACGTCATTTAGAAAGAGAGATGGTCTTTTTGAAATTCATAGAAATTAGTTAGTGCTTAGAGTTTGACGGAGACAGGGTTGAGGAACCAACCGGTCATGATGGCTCAAACCACCTAAGGAAGCGAGCGGTCCAATGCGATAGTAAGAATCTAAAATCAGTGTTGTCGCTTTCCAAAAGGAAAAAAACTCCAAAAAACTCTGGAATAAAAAGTTGCCCAAAATAAAACTTGAGGCTTTGTCGTCCTTGGGAGAATTTCCATTGCAGCTTTTCCGTCAAAACAAGACAAAGATGGACCAGATATGTTCCTGGTTGACTAGATGTTGAAACCCCAAATAAGTTTTATGTGTCCTTTGTGTTGTAAAGGTCTTTATGTATATTACTGTTCTGTCATGAACTGCATTTAAATGTACGTACACACACAATGAATTTTACATTAGACGGTCATAGATATACGTATATACACTCACATACAATCATACACTAGACGATAATAGAAACTCATAAATATGTACACGCATTTACATCCCCCATTGTTATACACACCCCACAATTGTTCTGTTGTGGGAGGAGAGGTGATAATTATGAGGTGTATATATTCTAGTGTAGGGTTTTTCAAAGTTCTTGACTTCCGGACTCCTTTATATTTCAGGCTTTACCTTAGGGCCTCCCTTATAAACGATTATGAAATTGACGCTCCGGCAGTAAAATGTCCGATTGCTTGGTGTCACCTTTCTTGCAATAACCGTGGCATGACAATGACTGGGCATAATCTGCATTTCTCACCGGTTTTTAATCAGCCGTAGGCCGGAGATCGATCGTCTGTGATTTTTATTCTAGTGACAACAACTAGAATCTAGCCTATATACATATTCTTGTATATGTAGTGTCTATATAATTTGACATGGCCATGACCGTCTGTCTTCTGTGTGTGTACATGTGTGTAACAGTCATGTGTGTGTGTCTTTGTATGTGTGTCACATATAAGAAGACCTCAAGACACGTACCTTTTTCTCGTTCATGCCTGCTTTCCAAGACGCGATTTAATTTTATTATTTGTGAGAAGTCTTTATTTGGATTCCATCATTGACAGGGCAGCCTCGCATCGCTGAATTGATTCAGATCTTTTCTTCTTTTTTTCGTTTTCTCACCTTGATTCTTTCGTTAACTCTGAACTGTAGATTGTCGAACTGTGGATTCTAAACTGGAGACCCTTATTTATTTTAAGATGTGTGTGTGGGGGGGCTGTAATTCCCGTTAACTGGCTTGCACTCAAACTACAGTAACTGCTTCATGACCCTTGCTGCATGCAGGTGTACGCATTGTCAATGGAAGTCAATGGGTTCGATCTATGTGACCAACCTTTTTGACCCCCATCACACTCACCGCCATCCTGCACTAATCGTGCTCTTCATGCCATGAACTCCATAACACCCCACAACAAAGCTAACATTGAGAAACATCTAATTAGTAAAAACGAAAGAAGAAAAACAGTTTATTGGCAGTGTCATTGGTGGCCTCAGCTCATGTAACAACAGGTAGTCTTAATTGCTTATTTTAAGTTTTCTGATAAGATTTAATTCTGACAATAAAATTAAGATGGGCCACATTTAAATGATTTCGATTCAAGTGAAACCGCACTTTACTTCAAAACTCAGATGACGAGGAGCTCTCGTAAGATCCCTAGGTGCAAGAAAGCCTTTTACTCCAATAGTTTCTTCCCCAGAACTGCGGGTCTTTGGAACTCCCTTCCGGGATTCTGCTTTCCCAACTGTACTGATATGCAGAAGTTCAAGTGTAATGTGAACAAACATCTTTCTACTCATCTCCCTTCATAATGACCCTGCTAATTAAGTCCCTGATAGTAGCCCCCTGCTTTAAAGTGGCACTGTGCCTTGTTTGGGGTGAAAATTGAATAAAAAGAATAATTTTAAAAAAACATAGGCTTTGCATTACGATGCATATACGTAAAAGAAGCAATGTATCGAAATTAGCATGGACCTGTGCTTGTTCTTTACTGTAGTAATTTTGTAGTTTTCTTATTTCCTTTATTCCTTTTTATACCTGTACATTATGGTGTATGTTTATCCTTTAAACATACTTCTAGCACAAGATTATATACATAGTTAACACAAGAATATATAGATAGTTAACACAAGATTATATACATAGCGATGTTACATGATAAGGGCTGTCCCCTTTTCATGTAAGTATAAAAATAGAGAGTTTAGTTAAAATTAAAATGAAATAGCAATAGACGAAATTCGAACCTCGTGATTTAGGTTTAGAAATAGATCACGTGTGAGAATTTAAAAATGTAAAACAAACGTTTGTTTAGAATATAGATAAAATATTTCAAGAAAAGAATGTGAACTGTCAAGTTTGTTATGAAATTTTAAATTGAAAGAATGCAGCTTATAAGATAATGTTTTTAACATATTGGAAAAATAGGTTACTGAGTATAGGTTAAAATTCCTTTTGTAGAAATAGGAAAAGTTTTGGACACGTATGTCCAGAACACGTGAAAGAAGGCACATGTTTTAACATGTGTATGACGTCACGGAAAATAGAAAGTTCTAGTTATAGAGAAAAAACTTTAGAGTTAGAAGAAACAGTCAGTGAAAAAACTCAGAGAGTCAGTCGTATAGGAAGCGAGACGTCACTTTGAAACTAAAATGTGAAGCCTTGAATTCTTGGTGATGGAAACACGGCCGGTCGTGTGACGAAATAAATCATCATGTGTTTTATAAAAGCGTCGTCTTGTCTTATGATTCTTACAAAAAGGTAAAGTGAAATTGTATTATATATTTGTGTTATAAAATGTCATTTCATACACGTCTCAACATCTCATGTCTACACAATGTCTGAACAGTGAACACTATGTCCTCACTCAAAGAGCTTCTCCTTCCCTTCCATTCTACACATCTAAGGAATGAACATTTAATATATAAGAATCGTTATAAACGAACAATCTCTCAAAGTCTCTTACAACAACATACATCTCTCTCTCTCTCTCTCTCTCTCTGAGTCTTTCAACATTCCTCTTAAACACTCTAATAAGATTCTTTTTAAGCATCTCTCTCTAAGACTCTCTTTTAATGAAACCCCTATATGTAACAGTAACACAAGATTATATAGATAGTTATATACGGCATAATCGCATTGATACACCGGTTCTTGTCAGATCACCGAAGTTAAGCAACGTTAAGCCTGGTTAGTATAAAAAGAATTTGTGAATTCTTGGCACTGTATGTACTCTCTGCTTATCTCGGCATTTGTTTCCAGTCGTCCTATACATACACTTTACTGCCACTTTACTTGACAATGTCGACTCAGGAGAGGTGTGGTTGGAGATTGCGCACCTCCCACCACAAAAAAATTCATGTGCAGGCACCCCTATGTGGGTATCTCTAGTCTGTCAAAGACTGAAGGAACCTGTTATATAGATAGTTACTACGAGCTCGATGCAGGGATTGAGCACTATGGATTATAGTTCCTGAGCAGCACCATCAAAAAGAAAAAAGTAGTTCTTTATCCCAGGCAATGCTGCATTTAAACACATCCGCTCTATTTAGGATTCAGAGTACCACAAAAACTAGTAAACTAACTTTAGTGGTGCTTACTGCTCTAGTGAGCACTTATAAAATTAAAGCAGTCTTCAGAGCACTAATACTCAGGCCACCATTATAGAGAAAAGTAATGTTTAATTTTCAATCTGAAAAAAAGGTTTGCTGTATTGTATGATAACATTAAAAATCGTGTTTACTTCTTGAAAACAATAAACGATTAAACAATGATTATTTACTAGGGTTGCGCTTGATCTTTATAAAATCGATTATTTCAGCATAAAGTTTTTAATGTAACAATGGTAAACGAATTTTCTTTTAAGTTGGTTCCTTTAAAGATTTAAAACATTGTTTCTCGTTACAGTTAGACTCCTCAAAAACAAACAAATAGATATATATACTAGTAGATGTATCTGGTGTTGCTCGGTATTAAACGTAACGTTTAAATTCCTTAAAAGAAAATGATGTAAAAAACGGAAAGAAACTGAGAAGCATGTGAGTATTATGTAATAAAAACTACTCAAGCTGAGTTCGAAACCAAAACCTAAAGACAGTGAGTCCAGTACGATAACCATTAGGCCAGCTTGACGCGCTCTTTAAAAAGTGTTTTCAAACCTATTTGTTCTTAATACAAGAAATATGTCATGTGAACAGTTTACGCATCTGAATTTGCGAAAAAAGTTGATAAACAGATAAAAATTCGATGACTCTCCCCCATGTAACAATTTTTCAATTTTGACCTGTTAGCAGCCCTTTTTTTTTCGGAAGAAAACCGATTAAAAAGTTTTCAACATGTCTGAATACCCTATATATTAAATTTCAAGTCTGTAGATCAAAACTTCGTTGAGTATATGTCCTCACACACACATACACACACATTCTCACTTTTATAGATGTATAGATAGATATATAAAAATGAAAATTTGGAGTTAAATTCCTTAAATTAAAAAAATTATGAGAAATTTATTTTTCAGGAAGGAATACAAATTTTAAAGCTTTTTCCTTAATCCATTGATTTTCAACACTTAGCTCATTTCATCAAAGGGAATATTTTTAGCAAAATAAAATTTATAAGTGGTCATAAATTTTGTTGTTTAGAGCATATATTGAAAAAAGAAAACACTTTGTGTGCTTTTCGGAGGATGAGGGCGGGGATGAGCAATATCTGTTTAGTTGTCATATGTTAATCCTCCCAAGCATAATCACCTCTTTTTTCTGTAGTTGTGATTATGTAGAATCTGTTTGTTCTCATGATACTTCACTACCATGGATTACCTAAATCTGATTTTGGGGTGGGAGTGGGGGAGAAGGTTAAGTAATGTGCGTTTAGTTGTCATATATTCATGCTCCCAGGCATGATCACCTCCAGATTTGCAAAAGTTTAATTTAATCATAAATATATACAGAGATAGTGCACTTTGATCCCCACTAAAATGCTAGGTTTTAGCTAAAAGGCTAAGGAACCATAAAAACGATAAGCTGCTGCAAAGTTGAATTACATTTTTTTCAGTATAATAAAACAAGAGCGGAATGAGGCGAAAGATTAGGAAGGCGTTACGGAAAAAGATGGAATAAAAGGAGGAGAGGGAAGAAGAGAAAGATGCAGAGATGGCAGTAAAAGAGAGGGAGATAGAAATATTGAAATTTAGATATTGCACATATTATTTTTCTATTTATTTTTATATGGTCCCAACTAACGCCGGGTAGCCTGCTAGTCTATTATGGTGTATGTATGTGTGTTTGTATATCCTGTTAAAATTCAAAAAATAGAAAACGGACTACGATGACTTTGCTTTTGACTGAAACGGCAGGGATCTGGATGTATAATACCTAAGAATTGAACAAAAATATTCATTCTATAGGGGTCAACTGGGTCAGATTCTGCCGAGGGGGATTCATTTTTTCCTGGATTTTCACTGCTATTACCTAACAAAATTTAGTAATAGAATAATACAACCATTTTTCTATCGGTAGAATGATCCAAATATTTTTCTGTCAGTAGAATGATCCAAACATTTTTCAGCAACCCTGGTGACATGTAAGACTTTCATTTCAAATCTGAATTAAAGGTCACACTAATATATGTGTATGTGTGATTAGATTTACTATTCAGGAAGAAACTAAAGGGCAAGATATGATTTTGTATGATTTTCCGTTTCTCTTATTATTTGTAAGATTGCTTTAATCAAAGAAATACAATTGTTCTTATCATTCCAAAGTAAATCTGTGACATAACGCATGTTTGAATGGTTCCATCTGCTCTAAATAATCTTCTTTTTTTTCTATTCTATCAACCATATGTAATCATGGATATTTATCAATAATCGTGACTTTTATTCAAAATTGCATATCATATCATGAATTTTATTCAAAACTGCATATAACATTATGGATTTTATTCAAAACTGCTTATCATATTATGGATTTTATTCAAACTGCATATCATATTATGGATTTTATTCAAAACTGCATATCATATTATGGATTTTATTCAAACTGCATATCATATAATGGATTTTATTAAAAATTGCATATCATATTATGGATTTTATTTAAACTGCATACCATATTATGGATTTTATTAAAAATTGCATATCATATAATGGATTTTATTCAGAATTGCATATATTGTGGATTTTATTCAAAATTGTATATCATATTATGGATTTTATTCAAACTGCATATAATATTATGAATTTTATTCAAAATTGTATATCATATTATGGATTTTATTAAAATTGCATATCATATTATGGATTTTATTCAAACTGCATATCATATTATGGATTTTATTCCAAATTGTATATCATATTATGGATTTCATTCAAAACTGCATATCATATTATGGATTTTATTCAAAATTGCATATCATATGATGGATTTTATTCAAAATTTTATATCATATCATGGATTTTATTCAAAACTGCACATCATATAATGGATTTTATTCAAAACTGCATATCATATTATGGATTTTATTCAGATCTGCACATCATATTATGAATTTTATTACAAAACTGCATATCATATGGATTTTATTCAAAACTGCATATCATATCATGGATTTTATTCAAAACTGCATATCATATTATGGATTTTATTCAAACTGCATATCATATTATAGATTTTATTCAAAATTGCATATATTATAAGTAAAAAAAACATTATTAAAGAAAACATTTCTTTATGAAAATTAGCGAAAATAAAATGTTTGACCAAAAATCATGAGAGAGTTACAAATAGAGGTACATAACGTGTAACTACTGCCAATTTTTTTAATAACTGGCTTACTTCCCTTGTTATTTTGTCATGGCTTCCCAAGGAAATATGGTGACATTTTTTTACGATAAAGTTGGAAAACTCATATAATGGATTTTATGCAAAACTGCATATCATATTATGGATTTTATTCAAACTGCATATATTATGGGTTTTATTCAAAATTGTATATCATATTATGGATTTTATTCAAACTGCATATCATATTATAGATTTTATTCAAAATTGCATATCATATTGTGTATTTTATTCAAAATTGCATATCATATTATGCATTGTATTAAAAATTGCATATCATATTATGGATTTCATTTAAAACTGCATATATTATGGATTTTATTCAAAATTGCATATCATATTATGAATTTTATTCAAAATTTCATATCATATCATGGATTTTATTTAAAACTGCACATCATGTAATGGATTGTATTCAAAACTGCTTATCATATTATGGATTTTATTCAGATCTGCATATCATATTATGAATTTTATTACAAAACTACATATCATATTATGAATTTTATTACAAAACTGCATATCATATGGATTTTATTCAAACTGCATATCATATGGATTTTATTCAAAACTGCATATCATATTATGGATTTTATTCAAAACGGTATATCATATTATGAATTTTATTCAAAATTGCTATCATATTATGGATTTTATTCAAAACTGCATATCATATTATGGATTTTATTAAAAACTGCTATCATATTATGGATTTTATTCAAAACTGAATATCATATTATGGATTTTATTCAAAACTGCATATCATATCGTAGATTTTATATAAAAAAAACTACATGTCTTATGGATTTTATGCAAAACTTCTTGTCACATCAAGAATTTTATTCTAAAGTGCATATGATATCGTGGACTATATTAAAAACTGGATGTCATGTCATGAATTTTGTTATAAAAGTGCAGGTTATATCATGGATTTTATTCCAAACTGCAGGTTATATCATGGATTTTATTCCAAACTGCAGGTTATATCATGGATTTTATTCCAAACGGAAGTATATTTCATACATATAAATTACAAACTGGCATTTATTATCCTTCCTGATATTTATATAACAGAATAGTAAGATTCCAATATTTTTTAAACGTTCCATTTACTTCGAATGAAACGTCGAGTTTTTGGTAAATTAATGCTTTATATTATCAATCTAAATGAATAAATGCCAAACTTTTTCCTAACATTAAAACAAGTTGAGCTTATTTCATTTTATCATACAATACAAAATTTAATAATACAGTACATATTGAAATCTGGCAAATACCTTTAAGCAACCTTAATTTTCATATTTATTTCTTAAGCAGTTTCTAAAAAATTAATATTCTGTAATATACATTCGTAATTTGCATTGCTATATGCAAAAGTAGCGCCTCCTATTTTTTTAACTCAAAAAGTTAGCTACGAAAATGAGCCTCCTTTTATCCTCCAGAGTTTATTTTTCTATATAGTTATAATCATTTTCAATAAACATTTGTCCAGAAATTTAATGACACATTTCTGCTTCTGGTGAACGTCCATGACAGGGATTGCTTTCTTACAGTCTAACAACGTCAATATCTGCAAAAGATTGATGAAAATTTCAGGTCATGAATGCATAAGTTCAGTCATCATAACAATGCAATTTGCAATCCCCTCTGATCCATTCGGGTAGAATAAAAAATAGGAGACGCTACATTTAGAATGCATATATATATATATATATATATATATATATATATATATATATATATATATATATATATATATATATATATATAATTTATTTGGTCTTGACAAGATGGAACATTTTGACATTGGGAATATGCCAATAAATTTAGTTTTATAAAAAGAGAAGCTGAAAAAAAAAAAACATTAAACAAGAAATTGGAAAATTTATTTTCTGAGAGTTAAAGAAAAAAATTCACTGAATTTGAATTGAAATATAAAGTAGTACCGGTCTTTAAATCCAATATGTAAGATGAATAAGATGCCTTGGAAAAATATGAGTGCAATATCTGATTAGGTTTTGTTAAAAAGCAGTTGCAAAAAAGTGATGATTTTTTTTTGTTCACAGGGTTGAACCAAACTTTTAAAACTTATTTTCTTCCTAATCAAGAAACAATAAATAATAGAAAAGAAAGTAAGAAAAAAGTAGGAAAATGTTCTCAAAGCTTAGATTTGAGCCAATAATATTTGTAGATCCAAATATATGTTAAATGTGCAAAACTTCTAATCATTAATACTCACAAAGAATTGTATAACTTTATTAGCTTGGCTCTTATGATTACGAAATTATGCAACAGATAATCGATACAATATTATATGGAGTTGAATTTGCTATTGCTTACCTATACGGCATTTTGATTTAAAATGGAATTACCGAAAAACACAACCAGTAAATATTAAAAGCATTGTGCGGTCAAACACACCTAAAAAAAATGCATTCACTTCTTGTTCTAAAAATAACAAAAAAAAAATAAATAAAAACCCAATTATGTGCGCAAACAAAAAAAGATAAATTTCAGAGGCGCAAATATTAAAAAAAAAAAAAAAAATACGCCCATGCAAACTCTGCAAGGAACAAAACTTAAAATGCGTTTTGTTCGGCGGACGTAATTGAAAGCATACCATGTGACAAAAAAGTGCACTTCCCAACCAATCAACGCCAAAGAAGGATTTAATTTTCGAAACCTTTTTTTCTCACATCGCCTGGGAGCTGATCAACAAATACTTAAACGAATTCACTCACTCACTCATTCTCACTCGGTGTTCTGCACTTTGCATTCCTCACTCTTCGCTCATTTCTCTTCACTCACTTCTCCATTCACATCAACGACTCCGTTGCTACGTATTTTTCCGCCAGCATGACAAAACACGATTATCCACATGCACGTACACACATAGAAAGCGCTTATCCACACGCACGCACGCACATGGCGAATAATGCAGATATTCGGCCGCATGCAAGGACATTTCTTCTTCTTTACTTCTCTTAGCACACACACAAATTACGCCTGTTTTCTCGCTGAGAAAACAAAGGACACTCTCTGCTTTTTCTTGTCAAAACAACGAACAGTCTCAATAACCTTCACATTTGCAAGAACTGTCTATCCAGACACACCTTCTGGACACTAAAAAATGATTCGTTTGTTACTTGTTATTTTTGTGTAAATAAACACTGTTTATTTCACATGTTTGATTTTTAAAAGTTTATTTTTTTTTTGTGATGGAAAAGGGGATCTTATGAGACCTGAGTACCACTGCAGTATCCACAAAATACATTAATATGGATTCAGAGTAAAAGATGAAAGAAACATTTTTTTTTTCCAAATGAAAGTGGTAAAGCATTGCTGAAAAGGTTTGGAAGCGAGATCCAACCCAACAAAGTGCTATTTAATATATACAAGTCCAAGAAAATATAAATTACTGCAGGCTTCTTTAGGATTCGCTAATTATTATGTGTTTGTTTCCAGCATTATTTAATGATCACCACTGAATGAGGTACTGAAAAAAGATTTGGAATTGAGATGTACAAACGTAAAAATTTATTTAAAAAAAAAATGAATAGGACATCTTGATGACAGACTTGCTTTTAATATATTATGACCCTTAATATTAAATAATGAATGTTTATACAGAATCACAGCTACTATTTTGCATCAAAACGAAGGTGGGTTATTAAAACCAATAGTACGCGTGTTAAGAATATTTGGTGCAACTACACTTTAATAGCGAAATTCGAAATTTTTAATATTGAATTTCAAGGCAAACCAATGGTCTCTACTTAATTGTCATATGAGACTAATTAATAATTAATAATAAAAATAATAAATTACGAAAAATTATAAGTAAAAAAAAACATTATTAAAGAAAACATTTTTTAATGAAAATTAGCGAAAATAAAATGTTTGGCCAAAAATCATGAGAGAGTTACAAATAGAGGTACATAACGTGTAACTATTGCTATTTTTTTTTAATAACTGGCTTACCTCCCTTGTTATTTTGTCATGGCTTCCCAAGGAAATATGGTGGCATTTTTTTACGATAAAGTTGAAAAACTCGTGTGTGTGTTTTTTAAATACGATAATATTTAAGTACTTCTGATATACCAATTAAGCAGATAGCTTAACTTTAACCCTAACCCTAACCCTAACCAATTAAGCAGATAGCATTGCTTTTAGTTGAAATTGACACAAGAAGTCAGTAGATACCATTATTTATTTTATCGATTTTTTCGTTTTCCGATTTTCGCTATTATACTGTGGTTGCACCAAATGTTTTTACTAGCAAAAAGGAATTATAGTCAAATAGAGAAGAAAAACTTTTGGAAAAATTCCAGATCATCAATTTACATATGTAAGCGACACCTGCTGGAAAATCAACTACAACAATGGGGATCATTTTATTCAACTAGAATTTTAGAATATAAGTATTACCATATAAAAAAAATCGTGTTGATTATCTATTGAAGTTGGACCCTAAATTATGTGAAATCCTCAAGGACACAATATTTGTGGCTTTACAGGCAGGGAATAAAGTTAAAAAAAAAAACATTCCATGCAATATTGTAACCTTGGATGTAAACTTGGATGTAATTAAGGCAGTGCTGAACGATACTTTCATAAAAGAGGCAAAAATTTAAATGAAATAAAATCTATTTCTTATCAGTAATAGAAATTTTAATGATGAAGAACTTTCATCTATTCTTTGAACGTGACCATACCATCAAAGTCTCCTGCTCTACACACATCTCCCAGTAATGGAAGCAACATATATTTTCCAGATTTTATTTTCCGCTGGGATCAACAGATCGAGACCTGTATTTAGTACTCCCATTTTTTTTTTACATAGGCATCACCACTTATCAAGGCCAAGAGGCCACTCGCAACTACCGTGTGATAATTATCATTTCTCTCCATGCAAAACATGTACTGAACACTTACTTAGGTTTTAGTTCCCCCCATCATCACACTTCGTATGTGTTCCTTTGTTGGCAGTGGTAACACTTAGCTGTTTAGAAAGGGAAAAAGTTGGGGTTTTTAACTTATTCTGTCCACTGCTTGCAGTTACAAAAGTTACCTGCTAGTCTGTGCTTCAATGGCGTCATCAAAAACTTTTGAACAATCGCAATAGCTTCGACAATCAAATATACTTTCTCTAAATATCAGTGCTCATCTGTCTTCATTGTCTTACGTTTCTTGTACACAAACTGGTTCTAATCTCAACCTGTTATTCTGTTGCGCTTCTTGTGGACCTAAAGTTTACCAATACCACGAGAGAGAGAAGACATTAAAATAAAAAAGGTAAATCCATAATTCTTTTTGCCATAGCAGCAAAATAACTACCGGTTAAATTTAATCCAGAGACCCAGACTGACCCATTGTGACCGTGTACAAACATCAATTTTGCTATACAAATGAACGCGGTATATTTCCTTATATTTGCTGACAGTTTTTCAAAGTGAACATAAATCCTGGGGGGGGAAATAAAAAAAAAAGTACTGATAGAGTAATAAATCTTCGCATGATTTGCGTAATTTAATGCGATCGATTGTGTTGGTGTTGGATATTAGAACACAGTTTCCATCTGAAGAGTTCTAGAATTTTTTTTTTTTTTTTTTTTAGCAAACTTTTTTGGTAGGATTTGCTTCCGAAGCAAAAGGATTGGTGGAAATAAGTGTGCATCGATGCATTCAAAAGGGTCTTTAAAAAGCCAATGATATCTCAATCCCAGAATTTTTACGGGTTTTTTTACTAGCATCACATCCCAAGTATGTGAGATGGCTTCTGCAAAGCTTATGTTTGCAACATCTGTTTTTTTTTTTATGAATTGCTGCTAAATAAAAGAAAATAGAAAAATAAAAATAAAGTTTTAAAACCTGAGAAAAAATATATTATGTATAGATTGGAAAAGAACATTAGGAGATTAATACTATTGATAAATACATCGGTAATGTTGTATACCTAACAAAGAATGCTTTTAGTGTATAAAAGGCACTTACATCTATCTATCTATCTATCTATCTATCTATCTATCTATTCCTCTATCTATCTATCATTGTAGTTTGGTTTACAGCAGGGAGTGCCTCTACAGAAACTCTCACCAGCTCTCTCCACTCCTGTTTGTCCGGTGCTATTGTGGATGGTACTACTGAGCCTCAGGCCTGTCCATTCCCTGATCCTATCCTCCCATCTCTTCTTCTGTCCTCCACGCCTTCTTACTCCTCTTACTGTCCACTGCATTATTGTTTTAAAAAGTCCTGTTGATCTCATTACATGGCCATACCACTGTAATTTGCCTCAAATTAATAAAGAAAAGAACATGATCGGATTTTCAGGTTTCCCATACAGCTCTAAAACTAAGTCCTAAAAAACACTAAAGAAAGATTATTAAAAAAAAAAAAAATGGATCAATTAGGTTTTAAGAACTCGAGTAAAAATATTTTTTTTCATATAGAAAACATCGACCTTCTGACGAAAAAAAGAATAACGATTTATTATCTGTTTGTTAAGAGATGCCACATTTGTCGAACAACAACTGATATAGACCCAATGTCATCTCTTTCATTTTGTTTATTTTTGGGGGTCCCTGAAACCTAATTGATCCGGTAAAAAAGGTATGACTCAGTTAATTTAAAATACAAAAACGGCATATGAAATTTCAGGGTGTTCGAGAATTTTATGCTGATTTTTGGTAGTTCTTGTTTTGACACATTAGAACATATCAAATTATTAACAGATAAACAATATTCGGTAAATTTTCAGATTAGGTCCACCTTCACAATTTTCTTTGAAATGACGTTTTCGACTATGCTGAATACGAAAATCGCAATGAAATTTTGCGGAAATAAGTAGTTATCGAGATAGAAAAAGTTGTATTATGCATTGTATTCTTTGGCGGCCATCTTTTTACACGCATGCCATAAACAAATCTACTCATCTATGACTGACACTGCATGCGCGTAAAAAAGATGGCCGCCAAAGAATACAATGCATAATACAACTTTTTATATCTCGATAACTAATTATTTCTGCAAAATGTCAATGCGATTTTCATATTTAGAATTGTCGAAAACCTATAAAAGGTGTAATTTAAAAGAAAATTGTGGCGATGGACCTGATCTTAAAAAAAATACCCAATATTCGTATTGTTTTGATTGTTCAGATAATTAATCTCATCTTGGGCGTTTCGATCGTTGGAACCTACGACCTTCATTGGGTGTGAAATTCAAGGGCATTTTTTCAACTAAGGAAAAGAGGGTTAGCTCTGCATTGCAAGAAATTGATGGGTTTGAGGGTGTGTCCGTAAATTATATATATATTAAAAAAGAAGAAGATCGATCTTCAGGAGTCACTTGGGTATTTTTTAAGACTTTCTTATGATTCAATTTTAACTGAATCCTTATGCTCATTGTTGATATTAGTGAAAAAAACAAATGTTTTACGAAACCGTGGATAGACACCTCACATGTGATATCGTTTTTTTTTTTCTAAAAATGCATAATGCAAAGGAGGCGAGTCTAAGAAAAGGAGGTTTCTAAGTGTCCGAATATTCAAAACAATACAAACATTCATACCTTATCTTAAAAATTCGGAATCGCAGCTAAAGTATACTTGCTTTAACTTTACTGATATTGACGATACGATATGGGTAATTAGTGTGATATTCTTGGTTTTTATTAATGATACCTTTGTTTACTCTATCCTCGTGGAAAGGCACGTAAACATGACTTGTGTTAGCATACTGATGAAAGAGAGATAATGAGTATTACTAGTGTAATGTTTTAAAAAATTGAATAAAATTGAAAAATGTACAAAACATGAGGCACACTTAACAATAATACGCATTTATTAAGATTACAAAAACACTTACGCCGCTTCTTGACAAAATTGATTTTATTGCGGTTGAGTAGTTGATCGAATTGTGATCAAAATTTGAAATATTGAATTATACTAATTATTTTTTATCCTTTTATTGCTTTTTAAAAGAGAAATGAGAATTGAAAATTTATTCAAGTAGAAAAATCTTCATTTTTTGTTATAGTTTCGAGCACATGTCTTATATATATATATATATATATATATAGAGATATATATATAGTAATTTATTTATAAATAAATCTGTTTTAGAACTAGGTTAGTGGTTTTAGGTAGAAAAAAAAAGGAGAACGTCTACCTAAAACCACTAACCTAGTTCTAAAACAGATCCTTTGTTTGATAAAATGCATGCCCATTGGCTGATAGGAAGGGGCGCGGTGGATACTAGAAAGCTGATTGGCTAACTAGAAATCCTCAACATATATAAAAACAGGAAGCAACCACAGAATTCGCGCATAAGCCTGACTAATCCTATAGTTGGATAAAACGCAGAATATTCAGTGTAGCTTAATCGCCATATATATTTTATAAATTACTAACTAGCTCTACCTACGTATTGAGCACTTTTGAAGTAAATACTTAAAGTTTACGCATAAATCTATACTTTCGTATATTAAATTTATGTGAATAAATGAAGTAGTTATGTATATATATATATATATATATATATATATATATAGAAGTGAAAGTGTCTGTCTGTCTATCTGTCTGTCTGTGTACATTTCCCTACACAATACCTCTGTCAATTTTCAGTCTACAGACTACAAAATGTGATGTACTGAGATTTGGGTAATCGGTTTTCTGTCAAAAATTTGGCTGTTAACGGGTTAAAATTCAATGATTTGCCCTTTGAGAACTCTACCAAACTCCTCCGCCAATTTTGGGTCTAAACATATGAAATTTTGGATATAGGTTCCTTGGACATGGATCTAACTTAAGAATGTGATTTGAGCCCAAACAATAAATTTTAAGGGGTCATAATAGGGGTAAAAGTTTTTAAAAAATGACTGCTGCGGTCTCTACCAAATTACTCAGACAATTTCTGGTCTAAACATTTGAAATTTTATATAAAGGGTATTCAGAGATAGGGCAAGCTTTGTAATCGGTTTGAATTGAACATTTGAGCTACCAATCCCGGGTCATGGTATGTATGTATATTTGCATGTCTACCTATAACTTTCGACAGAGGCGACAAATTTTCACAAGATTAGTATCGTTTTTAAGCTCGACCTTTCAGACGACAAATATCGAAAAATTGGCTAAAAACATTAATTTCTTCACCTTCAACCGGGCACTTTTCTACAGGGAGGGGTCGCTTTTTTCGCCGATATTGTCGAAAGACATCCCCTCTTTTCGATTGTCTAGCCTTAATTTAAACCTACGTCACTTCCGCTGTGTTGGTGGTCGTAACAGCAAAGAAGTCACATTTTTCCCCATTCTTTTCCTCCTTCACGGTACGGGTTCGAACCTGCCTTCCTACTACCACTTTTTTTTTCTCAACACATACTTCCAAACACCTGGGCAACGGCGAGATGAAATGCTAGTATATATATATATATATATATATATATATATATATATATATATATATATATATATATATATATATATATATTGGGTTCTTAGATATGTATAGCTAGATTACCTTCCTCTTATCTATTTGCCTTTCTGTTACCAAAGGTACTTAAGATTTTATGCATTTTTATTCTCATAGCATTTATATGCTAGTAAAGATTAACATGTCGCAGAATATATTTTATAATTTTGTTAAAATTTACTTATATATATTATTAATAGATTATTTTTTATTTTATTTTTTTTATATATATTAGTATAAATAGTAACCGTATTTTTATTTTTTTTTTACATTTTATTATTGGGGAAGTGGTATTATCCACTGGAGAGCCATATATTCAACAGCTATCCTGTTTTTAAGTCTCCGGAACAGCTACATGGAAGGCAGTTGAGGATCCACGTTTTTCTATTTAAAAAAAAAAAATGAGGAACAGTTTTCTTTTTTTTTTATCCTTATATAGTTGAATTCTTTTATAACTATATTGTAGACTTTTGAGAAGTCGGCTTATGCAAGTGCTAAGTCTATTTCTATTTCACAAAATTAGTGTTTTCTATATAGTTGAATTCTATTTGGCATTATGAACTTTTTAGACGTCGGATTATGTAGGTGCTAAGTCTGCGATAGGTTAAATTTAGTTATTTTTCCGGAAATTTAAGCTGCGTTCTTTATTTTTATTTTATTTTATTTTTTTTTTTTTTGTAACTCAAAGCTTCTTTAGACCACACACACACACACACACACACACACACACACACACACACACACACACACACACACACACACAAAACACACACACATATATATATATCTTCATTGATTTGATGAAACTTAAGGAGATGCATCAATTTGAAATTAGGAAAGCAATGGCGATTTCATCGTTTGGGAAATTGGTCTATGGAATTCCTCTCTACAGATGAGATGATTTTTTCTTGTAATTTCTTCCTGTCCTTTTCAAATTCTACACTGAATTAACTGTGAGAACTAATAATTTGTCTTTTCTTGCTGTCCTCTGCTAAATTCTCACTCACTGCCTCCATTTCTCCTTTTTTCCGTGAGTTTCTCAGAAGCCCTTTTTTCCCCATAGCAACAAGCTTTCTGCGATTTGATTGGCTTGAGTGATCTGCTTTCAATGAGACATCCTCTCCTCCAATGTCTGAAAACTTCTAGCCTTTTTTATTCGAAAATATATTTTAATCATAAAATGGGGAACATCTGCCAACAACTCTCATATTATAATTTTTACGTTTGTGAGGCAAAATATGTGAACATTAGCATAATAAAAAAAGTACACACACACACACACACACACACACACACACACACACACACACACATATATATAAGAATTGTAGGATTTATATTTAATAATTTTGCAGTAAAAATATTGAATTTTTAAACATGAATTTATTATTTGAAACAAAGAATACACAAAATTTAATGTTCTTTCCTTAGTCCATGGATTTTCAATGCATGGTTCATCTCTTCAGAGAAAATGTCTTTAGCAAAATAATCACTATGGATAAACATAATTTTGCTTTTTGGCACATATATTTAAAATTAATTTTAAATATTTTTAAAGGGACATAGAAAAGGATATCAATTTAAGGTGAACAGAAGAATTGGAGAAATATATATATATATATATATATATATATATATATATATATATATATATATATATATATATATATATATAATGAAATATAATGAAAATATCTCACAGATATGGAAGACCTGACTTTTGAAAACAATATCTCACAGTTATGGAAGACCTGACTTTTGAAAACAAATTCAGTTGAGACTCAAGAAATGGTTGGTTGTAGCGGAAAGAATTAAGCTCATGTCGATGAAACAAAAAAACAAAAACAAAAAACCAACAAACCAATCATGAAATGTCTATGAAATGAGGGTAAATATTGTGAATTTGAATAACAGACGAGAAAAACAAATAATTCAAGGGGACGTAACTCAATAAAAATTAATTGAAGATATGTGCAACACATCATCACATATGAAATAATGGAACAACTGCAAATAGGAAATAAGTCTTTGACTGACTTTATACAAAAAGGACAATAAAGAAAATAGAGAAATATAACCAGTATAAAATCTACCGAGTAAAAAAATATTTGCCAATACTTATTTTAAAAAAGATTTAAACAATGCTGGTATTGTGGAAGTGAACACAAAATAAAAAAAAAAAGTTAAAATGCTCAGCATTTGCAAATACCAATTACAAAGAACCATTTTCAGGCAGCATGAAAATGCCAAAATAAAAACGTTGAAAGAGTTGAGTGGAACGAAACCACTGTGGAAGTTTTTCATTGAAAAATAAAAATGGAGGAAAAAAGACATTATCCTACAAGTTAAAATTAATAACGCCGATTTGGATATACAAATTGATATCGGCAATGCGGTTACACTTATTCCAAAAATTTTCTGGGAACGCATTGGAAAACCAACTTTATAAAAGAGCAATTTAAAACTTTCTCAATTTGATGAGTTGGTTATAAAAAATTTTGTGTACTTTAAAAGTGTCTTGCAGTTAGAAGATAGATTTGAAGTTATAAGCTATAGATGTTACATTGTGTAAAAAGAATCATGGACTTCTTGGAAGGAATGTACTTTACATAAATGCTACCAAATCTATATATATAAAATAAGAGCGTTTGTGTGTTTGTGTGTACAACTCTGGACCGATCATGCACCGATCATGACCAAACCTGGCATGGTCGTCTACCTAGGAATGGTGCGCACAAGTTTTCAAGTTCAAAGGTCAAGGTCAAAGCCTAGGTATATATACACCGCTACAGTCCACACCACTGGACCGATCATGATGATGATGGTCCCTCACCCAGAGATGGTGCACACCATTTTTCAAGGTAAACGTCAACGTCATAGCCTATATAAATATAAATATATATATATATATATATATATATATATATATATATATATATGTCTCCTACAGCCCATACTACTGAACCGATCATGAACAAACCTGACATGATGATAATCTCCGACCTAGGGACTGTGTACACTATTTTTCAAGGTCAAGGTTGGAACTTTACTGTACGGTCGGGTATCCACTTTGCAGGTACCCGAGTGTGCAGCAAAGGTATCTTCGCTTGTTTATTCATGAGATAAAAGAATATTTTAAAGATGGAAAAGTTAAAAACCGAATTAAGAAGTGAATTTAAAATTAAAAGAAAATGTTATTCTAGCTTATTATTTGGCATAGAAATTATCAGAAATCATCAGAAATCATCATTTGTTGCCACCATTAATAGTAGCAAAATTACAAACGCTAATAGAACCTTATTGAACATGATTCACCTGGAGGTAGCAAGCGGGTACCACACATTGTAGTTTAGAGAAAGATGCAAACATATGCATATTTAAAAATTATAAAATATGTAAATATTATAAAATATGTAAAGATTATAAAATATGTAAAGATTATAAAATATGTAAAGATTATGAAATGTATAAAGATTATAAAATATGTAAAGATTATATAATATGTAAAGATTATAAAATATATAAAGATTATAAAATATATAAAGATTATAAAATATATAAATATTATAAAATAAATAAAGATTATTAAATACATAAAGATTATAAAATATATAAATATTATAAAATATATAAAGATTATAAAATATTGAAAGATTATAAAATAGGCGTGAATCAAAACGTTTGCTCAATCCATATCCTATACCTAATGGAGGTATTCGACCATCACTACCTCCATGTTCACTGGCAACAGTGTGTCCCCAACAGTATAAAATTTGCACTCACCACAAAGATCCACTTCCTCTAAAATATCTCACCTCACCAGACGCCTTTGCTGGTTTGGCTACGTCCTTTGATGACATCCAGATGACTTTATCCATGAAATCATTGATTCTGCTCCACCACTAGCTGGGAGAAACGGCAAATTGGTCAACTCAAAACTTGACTCAGGACGGTGAAGCAAGATGCTGAACTGATTTTGGGTCCATCATTAGAACAGTGAATAGTCATGCCTGGTCAGCCAGTGGTCAGGACGTGGCAAACTTGTTGCAAAGAGCTGAACCAACCAACCCAGGGTATACATATTTTTCCACGTTTATATTGAATTTCATCCACATATATTCTTCGTCATGATTTTTTTCTACAAAATACTTTCGGAGAGTTGAGTCATTCCTGAATACTATCCTTATGTCAAATAGATTACATATTCTTAGATTTTTCGAGTGGTGTCCTTTAGTGCTTGACCGAGACTTCTTGGAACTGATATTATACTCTCTGGATAGTTGTTTCAGTGGAAGATTGCTTTTATACTATCCATCTCCTCTTGATATGTATTGCTCGTTTGTTGCTTTTGCTCAGTGTTAGAAGCAACAGAGGATTCCTTTCTTTGCATTATATGGATGGTGGGAGTTAAAGTTTAGATATTGTCCAGTGAAAGTTGGCTTTCGATATGCAGTGTAAAAATAACATACACGATGAGAACAGTAATCCAAAATAATCCAAATTCTTACAAAATAGTATAACAGGCATGAGGGGAACACAAATGAACACATATCTAAGGAAATGGTAGAAATACAAGAGGATGACCTCCAATCTGTAGTGGAATAGGGACAAAAATGGATGGTCACATTCAATGCTGCCAAGACTAAGCTTGTTTCCTTCAATAACTACAAGAAACCTTCTCTACCACCAATAGCAATGACCAATGACTCTTTATCTGAAAGCATTTCTTTTAAACTTCTCGGCCTAACGTTTACAGGGAACATGAACTGGAATAGATACATTGACATCATTGCCAAGGCTGCTGCAAAGAATGTGGACTCTCTCTCTAGCGAGCTAGGAAATTACTTATGCCTGAAAGTATCCTGTATCTCTATAAGGCCACCATTCGCCCATGAATGGAGTACTGTTGTCACATTTCGGCTGGTGCATCTGCTGCTTGTCTCTCACTCCTGGACAGGGTTCAAAAGAGAGTTGCCAACCTGATAGGTCCTGAACTGTCATCTAAGCTTCAGCCTCTGTCTCATCGACGAAATGTTGCATCCCTCTGCCTGTTCTACAAATGCTTTAATGGGGAATGCTCTGACGAACTACAAACACTTGTACCTCCTCAATGTGACTACCCCTGACAAACCTGACAAGCAACTAAGTCCCACCTCTTTACAGTAGAGATCCCTAGGTGTAAGAAAGCCTTTTACTCCAATAGTTTCTTCCCCAGAACTGCAGGTCTTTGGAACTCCCTTCCGGGATTCTGCTTTCCCAATTGTACTGATATGCAGAAGTTCAAGTGTAATGTGAACAAACATCTTGCTACTCACCTCCCTTCATAATGCCCCTGCAAATTATGTCCCTGATATTAGCTTCCTACTTCAAAGTGGCACTGTGCCTTGTTTGGGGTGAAAATTGAATTTAAAAAAAAATAATAAAAATTATCAATCCTTATCTAAAAAATTCAGAAACCTGTAAAAAATAATTACCTTCAGTTATTTGCCATGGAACCACTGCAATTCTGAAAAATTGAATTTTCAAGTTGAAGGGAAGATGAGGAATATCATGCAACAAAATGGTTCAAATTTGGTTGAGTACATGTTTAATGGCATATATGTATGTGTGTGTGAGATTTGTTATTTGTTATTTCTTCTAGAATACGGTGCATTTTCTAGACAATCTGATAGTACCTAAAATAAGCAAAATGGAATAGTCTGTCCCTTCTATAAAACGAAATAAAAATGGTGAACTTATGCAGAACTTGTCAGCTGAACCTAGCAATTAACAAGTGAAGCATGCATGCCCCCCCCGTGAGTGCGCAGTGAACGAGACATAAAAAAATGACTAACTTCAACATTTGCCCCCCTCCCCCCATGTAACCCCAAAGTCGCCAGGGGACGTCAAATCCTGTAGAAAATGAATAAACGGTGCAGTTTTAGGCCTTAACATATGTAAATTTGAGTTCTGCACCATGCAAAAAAAGAAATGACTATGTCCATCATCCCCCCCAATTTAGCCCCAAAAGTCTTCAAAGCCGTAACATATTTAAATTTGAGTTCAACACCATGCCAAACTGCTAAATAGACATACACAGAAAATTTTGGACAAATATGATAAAATAGTCCCAAAAATTTAGCGTTTTTATTAGCCTTAAAAGAGCCCCTGGGACACACCCAAGAGTTATCATGAAATATAGACAAACAAAATTATATAGAAATCAGTTAGTTACAACTTTTCAGAAAGTTTTATAAAAATCCAAGGCAGCAATTTTTTTTTTAATAAGCACAAAAGTGTCTATTTTAGCCATTTTAAAACGAAAGGCACCCCTACGGGGGCAACCAGAGTTTTCCCGAAAAATGCATTCTGTTACTTTTTTTACTCATATCATGTTTAATGTTTGTGTAAAATTTCCAAAAAATTCCAAAGCGTAGTTCTTGAGAAAAGTGCGAACAAACGAATGGACGGACAGACAAGGGTGAAGTTACAGGTCCACCCTCCTTTTGTCGGGGGACAAATACATTTTTTGATTCAGCTTTTTATTTATTAAATTGTTAGGAATTGTTACAGAATAGTTACAAAAAAATCCTCCCCTCCTCATATTAAAGAATGACTTTCTAAATAATAACATTATTATTTATGCACTGTGTAATAGTGCTTCTGTGCGTTTGTGTGCGCCGGGACATGTTGAAAAATAATAAATACAAAGATCGATCGTACGAATGCTAGAGCTAAAATATAAATTATTTTTAAATTATACATTAAATATTCAAGAGACATACAATGAATTTTTTAACACTGATATACCTTTACTGTTCTGTACACCTTGTATCTGTTTTTTAGTAAACCTTTTATTTTTAATCTTTAATACTTGGAGATTTTCCCTATTTTCTTTGTCAATCATGTCAGCCATTATATTCGGATAACAGCACTTTCTTCCAACATCAATAACAATGATTTTCAGTTCTAAAGCAACACCAGGCTCCCCTGCTAGTAGTACATACACACACACACGCACGTACACGCAAGGATTTATATATTTTATATGCTCAAACATTCCTTTGCCTCCATTTTGTAATGCATCATGTAAACGCGAAAAAAAAAAAAAGGAAAAAAGAGAAACAAATTACACTGAAAGGAACAGGCTATATTTTTTCCATTAACGTTGTTTGTGCAGTGATTTAATAGATGATGGATGGAACCTCAAAGGTTATCTCCCCCTTGATAATTGAAGTGCTTTGAGAGCTTTGTCTGCATCAAATATATTATCAAGTATAGCTGCTAAAAGCGGAGCCATTAAGCATTCGATGGGTTTTGCTTTCTTTTTTCTTATACCATTTGAATCATCAGTGTATTGGACGTAAAGTTAATTAAGCAAAAGAGTTAAGTAATCTAATTGATTTTGTATATCTTTTTTGTTTGTTTCAATTCCATGTGTACATATAGGAAGCAGTAGTGCTCTAGCTCAATATCTATTATTCACTAATCTGTTCTGCAGGGTTAGGAGGTGTATTCGGAAATAAATCACTATAAAGAGAAAAAAAAATCTGTTTTTTTTTCCTCTTTTTTTGTCACCAAAACAAATAAAATTTTGATTAAATGTTTAGAACACAAGTCTCTAATTATCTGTCTTCCCATGAGCATAAAGTTAGGCTTAAAGTTGGTTTTTAATGTGTGGAAAATTCAAATCTGCAATTGAGTCAAACATTAAATTGACTTCAGTCTTGAAGGATCCCCCTTTCAACTCACTGGGGTCATAACTTTGATCCTCGTCAGAACTTTGAGAAATTTTCTAATTTAAAATCAGAGTAATTCTCGGAACGGTAGACACTTAACAGAATTTACTTTTAGGCTAACACATGCGCAGTCACATATTTTTTCTTTAAATATACTGTTAATGTTAAAAGTGACTATACAAAAATGTTGCCTAGCAAAATAAAAGGGACAAAATAAACTAAGGCGGCGCTAACATTGATGAAAGTCTACAGCAATGGGCAGAGTGGTCAAAGAGTCTGATTATTATCTTTAGAGTATAATTTATTTTGATTGAATCCTAGTTAAGATTCTACTTTGTCAATTCATAAAAGACTCCAGCAATTTGATCAAAACGAATAAGACTACTGAGAAAAAAAAAAAGAAAAAAAAAAAACGATGAAAAAAAACCATGCATCAAAAGAAAGCATCAAAGACTGTGAATAAGATCATGTTCGACTTCAGAGTTCTAGGTCACACTTCTCGCAGTGCAATCCAAGATTGTCTTTTCTTCGCCCCCCCTCCCTCCCACAGACACCATTTTAAGTTGTCATCATTTATACCACGTGACACTTGTGGGTTGCTTGTAATAACCAATCGACAAATGGCATCTGAGTATCATATTAAGACAATTTTTTCCCCCACGTCAATCATTTACTCGTAATTGGAATTAAGTGCGTTTTCGTTTGACAAATGTGTAAACATGCTATATTTTTATTTAATTCGTATATATTCAGATATTTGGATAGTTTATGGCACTGACAGTCACATTAGACCATAATTTCAAATACAAAGCATATCTTCACTTAAAAAATATCGGGATCGCCCAGTTTTTTGATCATTGTAGATCAGCAATTAATGACGTTTAAGCCTTTATAATTCCATTTGAATATCGTTGCGGTTGACGATGACCCTGGTGTTATGTTCTTTGCAAATGGAGACAAAGATGGTTTCATTGCAGGGCTCGGATCTCACGAACAGCGGCAATCGTAACTTCCTGCACTGATGATTCCAGGAGGATGAAACACTAATATCTGCACGCATTAAAAATATATATATATATATATATATATATATATATAATATATATATATATATATATATATATATATATATATATATATATATATATACTGTTTTATTTCAAAATCCCCGAAACAGTGTTTCATGGTAAACAACTGATGATCCCTTAAAAATGAATTATTACTGGTACTATAGTGAATTCGAGAGAGCAAGTTGATGTAGTGATTGCAGGTGATTGAATGACTTACTGACTAAATAGTTTTCTAACGAATGATAAAAAATATATATTATTTTTTTGTATAGTTTTAAAGGATTAAACGTTCCAAGACTATATATATATATAATATATATATATATATATATATATTTTATATATATATATTTATATATATATATTTATATATATATTTTATATATTTTTATATATATATTTTTATATATATTATTATATATATATATGTATATATATATATTTATATATATATTTATATATATATATTTTTATATATATATTTATATATATATTTATATATATATATTTTATATATATATATTATATAATATATTTTTATATATATATTTATATTTATATATATTATTATATATTTATATATATATTTTTATATATATTTATATATATATTTTATATATATTTATATATATATATATTTTATATATATTTATATATATATATATATATATATATATATTATATATATATATATTATATATATATATATATATATATAAGGAAAGAAGCATTTTTTCCTCCTTTACCTGCATTATAAGCGTTGTGTTAGACTTCATTCTCCAAATTTACAACAGGGCAAGGAAGAAAAAAAAAAAAAAAGAAACAACACACTGAAGATGGAGTATATCTCTGAAATATATTTGTGATAAATTTCAAACAAGTAAACTATTTGTTTATTTTGCTAATATTACGTTGTGATTTGGCTTTCAAGCGCACTTGATGCGTATTTTATTTTATTCAAATTAAAACCACGTTTCTATATGAACTCTCATTCTTTGACGATATAATTACGTATATAAATGGATACGTTTTGAAAGCAAAAAAACAATGCGTTTTTTATATATAAAAACAAATTTATTTGCTTTCCTTATTTCAATTTTGCGTGGCTGGCACGACAGCCCTGCTGATGACTGTTTTTATTTTTTTATTTTTATATATCGAGCCGTTACCCAGACCATCGGACTACTACCCACACTCTCACGTGCAGAATTCCACCATGTGATCAAAAAAAAGAAAGAAAAAAAAAAGACTTTTCATTAATAAGGATGTGTAGCATCGAAATATATCTGATATAAGCAAATAAATTTGTTTATATAAAAAATGCATTGTTTTTAGCTTTCAAAACGTATCCATTTATATACGTAATTATTTTCAATATATATATATTTATATATATATATATATATAATATATATTTATGACTGTATATTTTATGGTTTCATCATGCGCATTTTACTTCTATTCCTTTTATTTTGTGTTGCCATTCAGACTTAGGGTTAGTGTTAGGATAAAAAAACAACAACAAAAAACAGAATTATTCTGCTAGTTTGAATTATTCACATCATTTAAAGGTAATAAGAAACTACTCTCCTGGGCATCATAACTGCGTTTCAAAGGAGTAATTGATATATTGTTTTTTTCTGTCGGGTGTGCTCTCATTCATGCAGAAATTCTGACAGGACTAACCAGAATATTTTGGGGTGAAAATCCCTAAAACCATAAATTAACGGCTCCATTATGCAAACTGTGCCCATACATTTTCCAGCTTTTTTTTTTTTCTTCTTGTATTTCCATTCAAACTTAAGGTTATTGGAGGCGATGTTATGAGGGTGGGGGGTTATGGTCACTCATCAAATATCACTTTTCTTGTACGTTTTTGTATATAGACACAATTATTTACCCCATCATCCAAAAAAACAATAATTACTCACATCTATGTAAGGATGCTGCTGCAAGGATGCTCTTAATAGTTACAAAATACTACATTCATTATCATTTCCAAATGTAACACTTAAAACGTTACAATAACCACAGAAAGATTTTAATAAATATACATACATAGAGTGTCCAAAAAGTCACTGAAGGGTTAAAAAAATCTTTGTCATTTTACCAGTGATGATTATATATTTTCTCTGTTTCAGATATATTACAGATAATATTTTAAACATTAATTATGGATAAATATATATATATATATATATATATATATATATATATATATATATATATATATATATATATATATATATACATAGCATTGAACAAAGTACGCAAGTTGTGAAATTGTTTTCTCAAAACTAAGTAATGATTTGGCGACAACATTATCTTTCGCTATCGCAATGTCAAATGGTCCCGACTTTTTCTCGTGGGGATATCTTAAAGAAAGAGTCCATGTTAACAAACCTCAAACCCTCCAAGAATTGAAGAAAAACATCAGGAATGGATTAAGGGAGTTAAATTGCAATCCAGAGATTCTGCAATCTGTCATGAATAATGTTTTGGAAAGAGCACAAATGTGCAAAGCTGAAAATGTGCAACATTTAAAAGACATTATTATTCATAAATAAAGATTGCTTTTAATGTTCCCAACGTCTTAGTCAGTTTATGTTAAAAGTACAGAAAGATATCATCAAAAATAAAGACTCTATTTAAGTTCAAAATCCTTCAGTGACTTTTTGGACACGCTGTATAAGATACAGAAATGAAAACATTGTTTTCTTAGTTTCTTTAATTTTGGGGGAAAGACACACAAGCACAGATCCTGCTAGTAATATGTATTACATTATTTAGTAAGACATAAAATTAAAACAAATCAAATGTGAAGAAATTTCGGAGGGGGGTGTGTGCAAGGTGACAGTATGTTGCATAGTAGATGGGTAAACGGCATCAAAACAAATATGTTATATAGTCGTCTATATAACGAGTATATTTGTAGTCATCGACATACAGTCCTGTTTCGTTGTATCACAACTCATCAGTGCCGCTAGACCAGCATCCTTCCCAAGCCAAGGATTGAACCTAGAACCGTCGTGCTGACAGTCGGCGGTTCTCCCACTCGACCATGGAATTACACGGCATAATCGCGTTGACACAGCGGTTCTCGGCAGATCACTGAAGTTAAGCACCGTTGAGCCTGGCTAATACCAGATGGGTGACCATTTGGGAATTCTAGGCGCTGTATGTGCTTTCCGCATTGTTTTCAGTCGTCCTGAATCTCCACTTGCCACTGGTATTTAACAATGTCGACTCAAGAGAGGTGTGGTTAGAGATTGCGCAACTCTTGCCACAAAAATATCATGCGCAGGCACCCATAAAGTGGGTATCCATAGTCTGTCAAGGCTGAAGGAAGCCTTTTTTTTATATATATATGATGAGTGTATAACTGTTTACTTGTGTCGTCTAACGTTCATGTATTTACGTTTCTATTGAGTGTGAGAAACGTTTATAAATTTATGATAGCGTCATTATTGATCATCTAGTAATGTTCATTGCGTTTATCTAAAGTTTATTGATGGTGTATATAAGTGTTCATGTATATGAGAGTCTTTAGTGTTTGTGATCGTCTAGTTTCATGTAGTTTGTACGTGTCAATATAATAATGTGTTTGCACATAAAATAACAGATCTAAATACATTTAACAGCAGCCATTGACAACCGGAACGAATAACATCAAGGTAGAACACACATTTAGTCGCTAAAAATATATATAAAGAAATATTAACAAGATAAATTAGTTGATCAGGATATCAGACCTTTCAAAAAGTAAAAACATTTTAAAATCATGTTATTTTTGAAACTAAATAAATAAAACTTAATTACCTTGGCAGAAACAATCTCATATTAGATTTTATATAAATTACAAATTGTTTTTTTTTCTGATTAATTACAAATTAATTAAATAGAAATGACTTGATTTTAATCTCTGCACAGAGGATTTGGTTAATATCAGACAATTTCTGGTTGAGGTTTGAAATATTTTTTTTTTATCTGGATTGCGTGATATTTTCGTGCTAAAAATTCCATAAACTCATTTTAATGAGTTTCTTATTTTAAGAACTACAAGCAACCTATAATGGTTTTAATTTTTACTAAAATATATTTTAGATTAAAAAATTAAGAAAAATTACATGATATTATGACATCTAACTGCTTTCAACACGAAAAAAAAAAAAAAAACAACTCCATGCTTGAAAAATATAAAACCTTAAAATTTAATAAATTGAATCTCTACGGTTCCAAGTGATAATTGTCTGAAGATAGCGGTTTCAATCCTACCCAAAGCCGGCGAGAAGCTTACTTGGCCAAATCGTGGTGAGGCGACAACAACTATGGAAGGCAGTAATTGCTTAGAATGCAGTTAGGAAATTTTGAGTTCCTATCCCGTCACGGTTACCACCTGACGAAGGCCAGAGGAATAGTTGGCCGAAACGTTGTAAAACAACAACTAAAAGAGATGAGGGTAAACGTCTGCAATAAAAATACATTAATAAAATAATACTTGTCTCAATAATGAATTTCAATTAAATAATATAAAAACCATTCTTAACGTGAAAAGCGACTTTGTTGACTATTCTGTACCTGTGCTCTATCAAAGAATGTTCATATTGTTTATCCTAATTATAAAGATTTGGTTGATTATTAGACTGATTTGTTTTACTGTAAAAAGAAAAACACGATATAATAATAAATTTATAGATTACCAGTCAACTAAATCATCTTTCCTTTTTTTTTTTTTTTTTTTTTTTTTTTTTTTTACAAAGGCATCACCACATTATCAAGGCCCAGAGGCCACTCAAGGATAAGGGTTAAAGAGTGTACAGTAGAAGTTGGTCAATATAGTAATCATTAGTAATGAAAATTTGGTAAATTTAATAACTTATATGGAACGGCTCATCAAGAACTTATTTACCTTAGACTTGAACACAACCATATTGTAGTCAGCTGGAAAGCAGGAAAACGGAAGACAATTCCACAGGCGTGCAGTTCTAAGAAAGAAGCTTTGTTCATGGAATCTATGTTTAGGTTTAGGCACAGATAAAGAGTGGGGGAAATTATTGATAGTGTTTACAGCTAGACGAGTGTTTCTTGTGAAAGTTTGGCGAGGGGGGACCATAGATTGAAGCTCAGTTGAACACTTTCCATGAAAATAACGATACATCAGAGACAAACTCGCAACATCTCTTCTGTGAGATAGAGGTTGTAAGGAGGAGAAAAGGACATCTCCTACGAGGCTACGAAGTCTATTTTGAACTCTATCAAGGCAGGACAAGTCCTTTCTAGCAGCTCCTGCCCAGATGTGGCAACAGTATTCCATCCTTGGACGTACCTATGAGATTCTATTTTTTTCCTTTTTTTTTTGGGGGGGGGGGGGTAACTATATTTAAACAGTTTGAAAATTTTAACCGAAAAAAAAAAAAAGCAATTATTTTAGAATTAAGAGTGGAAGAGTCGTTTTTTATATAAATTAGACATAAAATAATCATTTCAAGGGCATTCTCATTTTTTAGGGATGTTCACTAAATTTTTCCCACCAACCCTAAGTCCGATTTGATAGGTCGTAAGATCATAGTAATTGCTTAAAAATACCCCCCCCCCCGAAAAAAACAATAAATAATGAAATACACAGAATACATCTCAGAGAAAAATATTTGATTGCTCTAAAATACTAGAACAACTAAAAAAGATGAGGATAAAGTCTGCAATAAAAATACATTAATAAAATAATACTCGTCTCAATAATGAATTCCAATTAAAAAAAATATATATTTAAAATTTAAGTTCTATAATAATAAAGCGCTTACAAATTTAAAGTTTAATTTTTTTTAAATAATATTTCTTTTTTTTTTTAAATAAAAAAGAACAATTTTCAGATTGAATTTTAAAAGTTTTTAAAAATGATTAAAATTTTAAAGTATTAGGTAAACAAAAAAAGAGAAAGAACATTTAAAAACATTTAAATATTTACTAGTTTATTAAAAAATAAATAAACATAAATCTCAGTTAAAGATATTTTAGTTGGAGGCAAGATCAGGGAATGGTCCTTGAACCAGGATATTATTTTGCGTGCCTGCAACGTTAAAATATTGCAAACCACCTTCCTCCTCCAACATGAATAAAATAGCAACTTGTGTTCAATGAATCATTTGCAATAAGTATTAAATAACATTAAATAATCCAAAGTTTATATTCAATCAAAAAGCAATACTAGATGAGCCATGGTGTACGTGTTATTATTAGGATATTTTTTAAAAAGTCTAAATAATTAGTTCTCATCATTGGTGTTCATTTCAGTCAAACGGAAAACACCAATAATTCACTTCACTGGTTGACAGATCAGACTTCCTAGCCTTAATTGGTAACAAGGCTAGGAGATAAATCATAAATTCTAAACTATAGGCTGATCTGTGGTAAAGCTCCTACTTCATTTTTTAGAACTCCTGAAACTAAAACACACAAAGAATACATATATGCATAGATTCCTCTTGATCAAAGCTAAAGACTGTAGTGAAATAATGGTTGGAAAGACGCATAGATAAGTTCTGCCGTCACATGTATGGTCTTATTGAAGCCACCCTCTCCACCCAGTACTCGGCAACAGTGCACAACAATTCAATATAACCATCTAAACGAGGAGGAGGGGCTTTTTTTAAGATGTGATGCATTCTGATTTGACCTTTGCTGAAAACAGACCAAAAGATCATCACAGTTTGCGAGAACTTGGTCGTCATGTTTTGAATTGAAAACCATGTTTAATTTCAGAAGAGCTTCCGGTGGTTAGCTAATCTGCATACGTCTTAGATATTAAAAAAATTTTACTGGCAAAGAACAAAGATATTTCTCATGTGGACACAAAAAAATTATGTGCAATATTCTAAAAGATCAAATATTTTTGTGGAGCAATTCCGGTTTCTGATTGGTTGCTAGCAGAACGTGGCTCTATTTGATTAGTCAGTTCCTATCGCCAGTGTCTCTAAGTAGAACCTTTCAATTTTCTTTAATTATACCTTCCATTCATATATACATATTGCAACATATTGATACAGAGATTATTGTGCAGAAGCTAGGCAGCTTTTATTTTGGAGAATCACAGCATCCCAGGTTCGACTGGGTGTTTGATATTGTTGAGGAGATTTTTGGTTTTCGTAAGGTGGTTATTTTGAGCCATGGTAATGAGTAATTGGCCTTTGAAAACTCTTGTACGAGGAGTAACAATCATCTCCATTGAATTGAGCTTTGAAAAATCTATTTTTGTCTAAAATAGTAAACTGAATTAGGCATTAAAACGTAGTAATAGTATAGTTTCGATTCCAAACATACCAAATCTCCATTAATCTTCTTCTATATACCTATCAAATTGAGTTTTTCTCGCTCTGACATTGATATTAACAGCCTACTTTTTCTATTTAAAAATTATTAAAACAAACTTTTTAATATACTATACTCAGTCATGAATATGCGAGCGACTGTATGAAGGTTAACTAATTTGCATATTCCTTTGAAAAACAAGTGTTAAGTAATTACTTATTCAGTTTTTATGGTTTCTTATTAGTGATCAGTTTCATTTCACTATTACGCTTAATTCTATTCATACATAGTTTCTACCTTCTGCATAATTGCATAGAATTTAAGATGAAAGCGTTCTAGTACACGGATATATATATATATATATATATATATATATATATATATATATATATATATATATATATATATATATATATATATATATATAAGTGACCTTGGGTGTGGGTATACGAAATGATTGGTTTCATTTCACATTCTGCATAATTGCATAAAATTTAAGATGAAAATGTTCTAGCATATGGAAATATATACATATATAAAATGACGTCAGTGTGTGTGCACAAAATTCTCTACTAAACTCCTCTCTGAATATTTGGTGTACAGAGTTGAAATTTGATATATAGGGTATTTGGACATGTAGCACACTTCTGATTTGGTTTTTAGCCGTTAAAATAGCTGCTAAAGGATCAAAATTGAAAAAATTGATCTTGATCTGGTGTAAATCGATTATAACTATTTTTTTTCTTCTTTGCATGCACTAATTAAAAGTTATAAGTTAAACAACGCTGTTTTTTTTTTTTTTTTTTTTTTGGCAGTTTGTGTATACATTTAGATTTAGGGTATGTGCTAATGGATAAGGCTGGAGGACTGTAGGTTTTGGTTTCGATTTTTTTACTTTTTAAATCACGACTATATATATTTTTTACATAGGAGTCACCACTAAAAAGAGGAAGAAGTTAAAGCCTGAGAAAGTGGACTTAACTACACAGGACCATATCTCAAACCGATAGAACTATGCACGCCAGGATGCCTAAAATTCTGACAGTAAGTACAATATAATAATTTAGAAAGAATTGGCTCTATAATAATGAATACGAAATTTGCATGAATTACAATTTATTATTTAAGCATATTGTATGACTGGACAACGCCGGGCAGCCTGCTAGTAAAAAATGTATTTCTATATAAAGTCATATATTTGAATGCATAGATGATTCACTCCTAATCTACTTAACCAATAATTTTATTTCTTTTGTTCATATGGTAATCTGAAAATAAAACTATAAAAAGCAACAACTCTGTAACTAAATATTTAGAGGTTTTAAAAGAAACAGAATCGGTGAGTGTATCGGAATTGGGAAAAATATTGGAATCATCCCATCACTACTACTGTAAATAAAAATTAGTTCGTATTTTGATTTTATTGTTCGGAAAGTTTTTAAGGATAAAAACGAAAGTTTCTAAGGAAAAAAAAAAAAAAACTATCAGATCAATTTTACTTTTTTGCATAGACACAATCTCCTGGATCACGTTGTTAGTATGAATAGTTGTTAGTATGAATAGTTCTGAAACGTATCAAGAAGTAGGATCATCTTTTGAAAAGAACTGAACTAGATTTTCTTTCTGTAAAATTTACTTTAGAAACAATTTAAGTAAATAGGTAGACAAGCAAGAAAAGAGGCTAGACATGCAGGTTAGGAGACACACAGACAGACCATTGTCAGTTAATGGTGAAGGCTTCTTTTTTTGATGTTTATTACAGAAAGGAAAGGAATGACTTGTTTGAATTATAATCATTCATTTAACTTGATTTTAACAACACATAAATGAGGTTATCGATTTTATTGAATTAAATTGCTTCAGCTTAAATAAAAGCTCTTGTTCTCCAAATTAATTTATACTTCCGGTTTGGAATTCTTATACTTTACTTTGATTATTTTGTTTAATATGAATTGGTGAAAGAAATTTTAACCTTAAGCCTATAATAAAAAGATTGCTTTGGTTTGTATGTGTTTTTTTTGTTTTTGTTTTTGCGGCATATCAACCCTTTTGCTGAGAGGAATTTCAGTCTTAAGCTTATCTATCAGTCGTCATTCCTTTCATATTAAAAGCAGACTGACAGAGTTATAAGCATCTTGGCGTGCATAGTTCTATCGGATTGAGGTATGGTCCTATGAAGTTAATAAGTCCACTTTCTCAGTTTTAACTTCTTGCCCTTTAAGACGGAGTTTAGTTTATTACTAACCGCCTGTGATGCCCCGTACTGGGGAATGCTGACAGGACTACCCAGGCAATTTTTGTTCAGCCAGCATGCTATCTGTATGGCACAATCACATAAACACACCGGTTCTCGCTAGATCACCAAAGTTAAGTAACGTTAAGCCTGGCCAGTATCAGGCGGGTGACCATTTGGAAAAGCTAGGCGCTGTATGTACCTTCTCAGAAGGTTGGTTGTGGGGTCAAAACCCTCACCCCGAAAAAGAAAGAACTCCTCGCTACAAAAGCATCTACAAAGTTGTGGATGGCCTATGCCCCTCCAGAGGCTCAAGGTTATGGATGGATAGAGCGTGCTATTCCTCTAGAGCACTGGTTTCAGATCCCAATTTCCGACCTTTGAATCACATCTTTCTGACGTGAGAGACAGATAAACATTAAGCTTATCATGAAAGGATTGGTTTGACTTATTTGCTTTTATAACATATCAACCCTGTTTGAGATTATTTAATGCTAAAGTACAATAACTAATGTAAGTGAGACGAGAGAGAGAGAGAGAGAGAGAGAGAGAGAGAGAGAGAGAGAGCGGGAAGAGCTTCATACTGTTCACAGCATTATATAGCATTGCATAAATGACTACAACAGTACAGATACAATTTGAACTTATCATAAGATTAATGAAAAAAAAACCTTTAGAAATGAATTTAATATTTTAATGATTTTTATGCGCATGTAGCGCAATGGATAAAGACATTGATTATAATCAGTTCCAGATGACAGTCACCCGGAGGTTGAAGGTTCAGTCCCCACTACAAGCACTAATAGCTAAAAATAAAACAAATTAACACTACTACTCGTTCATGGAATACAGAATGGGAACAATATACCCCTATGAATAAATTCTGTATACATTCTAGAGTTAAATAAATCGAAATAAATTATTAATCTTAACCTAAGAAATTCTGTATCCTAATTTTTTTCAACAAACTAGAATTATGGGCCCTACAGATTGATGAATAAAACTTTTATAGATGAATTCAATGTTTTACTGATTTTGACGCGTGTTTGTGCGCAATGGATAAAGACATTGATTAATAATCAGTTCCAACTTACAGTCTCACTACAAGTTACAGCCTCACTACAGGAAAACGAAAATTAACACTTGTACTCGTTTATGGTAGATAGAATGAGAACAATATACCCCTATGAATAAAGAGTATAGATTCCAGAGTACATAAGCTAAGACGTTGTGAGCATAAAAAGTAAACTTGTGAATAATAGTTCAAATAATTTAAACAAATGATTAATCCTTATCTAAAAAAAAATCTGTACCATAATTTTTTTTTTTTTGGCAAACAGGAATTCGGACCCTAGAGACCCAACTTCTCGTATTCCAAGGTTATTGATAATGTTACCCGTTCATTTATTTATTTATTTTTTTTTTATTATTGTTTGTTTGAATTAATGTTTTGCAATGTAGAAATCATAAATTTTTGATGACACATCAAAGCTATAATCATTTTAAGATTTAACAGTGATATGGTGGTGATAATCCCTAGCATAACTTGAGATGTTTGTACCTATTTACTATGCCTCCCCACGGGACAGAGTTAGACACCAGGGTCGTTTTTTAACGTGGAGAAAAGGTATAAAAATAAAAATTGTCTCAGTCGTGAAGGATTTCTCCTCTAACGAAAGAGAACAAGAAAATGAAGTGCAGCATCTGAAGAACAGATGGTATTTATTTGCTCCCCCACTGAGCAAATTAGGCACAAGGCCGTTTTTAATGTGAGGTAAAAACCAGCTCCCCTTAAAGTAGGCAAAAAGGGGGCACTCTGGTTACCAAAAATAATAATTGTCCCAGTATAGAGGGTTTCCCCTCCATTGACTGGTACAAATTATCTTAAGTGCAGTATCTGCCGGAACAGATACTACACTTTGATCTTGACCAAAAGGCCAAGTCAATAGCGTATGAGAGAAAAAAAAAATGAAGAAAAAAAGCAAAACAAAAACAAAAGAACAAACTGACCAATTTCCTGAAAATTAATAAACAAAACAAAACGTAAATATGTTTGAAAAAATATATTAACAAAAAATATCTTAAGATTTTGCCCAAATATATAAGTAAGCAGCTTTGAAGAAGAGCAGAAGTATTGTATCCATTTTGTGCTTCCATAGCTCAATTGACATACCTGCCGACCTGTTTGAAAGTTAGGGTCTGGTTTTATGCACAATTGTCGATTTTTTTACACCGATTACCTACGCTACATTTTTGACGTAATTTCCATTGGCTAGGGAAACAATTATTTGTTACTAGCAGGACCCGTTAACCAGCGTCGCCCGGTGGAATCCTGCCCCCCCCCCTCTCTCACAAAAAATAAACTACGATTAATGTTGGTGGCCACTGAAATACATAAAGCTTAGGGGTCAATAATGGGGGGAAAGTTGAGAATGGTTGAATTAGAGGCTCTTTTTGGGATTCTGTTTAAAAATGAGGGACTAATGTTTGGCCTACCAGCTTAAATGTAACAAGAATACTCCATGTATTAGTGAACGGTGGTTGTAGAAATATAATATACTGGCAGATAAGAGAATTTTTCTAGCACGGTAGAAGGAGCCCACCTTCTTTGAGCAAACTTAACAATATCTTTTATGTATTTATTCCAATTCATGTTACCTGATAATGTTAGGCTAAAGATTTTAAATGTGGAATTTTCAGATAAGGTGCTGTTAGCCATCAAAATCGGTGTTGACTAGTTTTCTTGCAATTGTTAGCCAATAAACTACGAAGTTTATTTTGAACTCTGTCTAGGCAGGATAAAATCTTTCTACTCAGATGTGGCAACAGTATTCCATCCTTGGACGTACTTGGCTCTTATACAGGTAGAGAATTGCATCAGCAGCGAGATATCCACTGAGAGTGATAGAACGAGCCCACCATTTTTCCAGTAGCTTTGACAATGGATTTGATGTACGCATTTCATCCCAGATTTGGAGTAAAGGTCAAACTTAGAAGCTTGTCAAAACATGGAGCCTCCCCAAGATGAGAGCCATTCATTTTGATTGATTGATGCCCGCCAGGAATCAGAGCATTGATGATGTAAAGATAGAAACTTGATTTTATTTGGTGATGATTACATCAAGATTTTGGATATTCTCAGCAGGTGCTGGATGATAACTTAAGAATTAGAAATGTTGATTGTAATATTGTAATATTGTAATATTATAATATTGTAATATTGTAATACTGTAATATTGTAATATTATAATATTGTAATATTGTAATATTATAATATTGTAATATTGTAATATTATAATATTGTAATATTGTAATACTATGGCAGAGTTTTGATTCCGATTTGCGGCATCTGTTTATCTAGAGGCACTCATCATCATCATATCGTATGAATTTGAAGATTCTATTGTTGGCATTGGTTTTCCCGATATTTTTCTAGTCAGAATTCTTTCTAGAAAGACATCGGATACTTATGGGAGGGACTACGAGAAGATTGCCAACATCCTAAATGAAAGTGATTTTTTTTGTGGAATGGATTGGATTCGAACTTGGAACACCCAGGTCGTGTATCATTAACTGTTTGAACACAGTAATCTCCCTCTAGCTTTATTGAAGAGCTATGATGCAGCAAAACTTTATATATATATATATATATATATATATATATATATATATATATATGAGGATTGCAACGTCTTGTCAGACGAGTGCCACTCCCTCAGACACTTAAAGTCTATGAGCCCAAATGCCTGAGAGAGTATCTATACAAAGATGATGTTACAGAGTTTTAGCTTTGTACGACAGCTAAGTCTCTCTCTCAGTTCAAAATGTTGAGATCCAGCAGCAAGCAAGAGCAAGATAGCCAGCAACAAGTTAAACTGCAGACCAGCTTAATGCGGGTACTGGTCTCCCGCTTTATGGTTTTTTAAATTAGAGATTTGCTTCTCCTAGAAAGGTTGCCTTCACCACGGCTTACAGGAGCCCTCTCTACACCAACACACACACATATATATATACATACACGGTGCTAGTTGGCCGTTGACCCCGAAAAAGGGTTCATTCGCCCTTTGGAAGGTCTCGTTTTTAATCCTTCAGGGAGACTAGCCACCCTCCTCACCAAACAAGTCTGGTGGGGGAACCAGTTTAGTTGCCAGTGACCCGACCATGTGGCAGGTAGTACTGGGTTATATATATATATATGTAACAGACGCCCCATTTCTTAAACTTGGCCATTTATTTGTTCTGATCAGTTTTCTTAATTTAATTCTGAGACTTTCACGTGCATATCTAAGCTGACCTAATTATTAATGCTAACTTTCGCGCTTTTTGTCTGGGTCAGTTTGACCTTGCTTTTCAAATTTAAATTATCACCGTTTTTCGGGGGGTTTTTTAAGCCTTAATTAAATTTTTTTGATTCATCCAGCCTTGACAGACGTGTTTTAAATATTATCTCTAGTGCTTTTCTTTTAATGATTTGGAATTCATTCCATTTGCGCTTTTTTCCAAGGAACTCTGCCTTTTGGATGATTTTGGACCATTTGGAATTTACCCATTGGATTGAAATTTTAAATTCGACCGTTTTGGATTTTACCATTTTTGGATTTTTACCCTTCACCTGACTATCCATTCATGTGAAATCTTTTTATTATTTTTCTTTTGCCTCCTGTTCCCCTTACCTCACCCTTTTTTTTAACCAAGTAAGATCTTTGACTTACTTGTAGTTTCATTAAATACTTTTATATGCAAAATCCGATCCTGCATTTTGCTAATTCCTGCCCTCTGATGAGAAGGAGAGTATTTCTTCGAAACTCCGTGGATTAAGGACTATCCACTTATCTTGTGCTTCCTTTTTTTTAAATTAAATATGTTTTTAACTCTTTTTCAAGATGTCTTTTAACATATTTTATTAATCATTTGTTCATATTATAAGCTCTATTTCCTTTTCGGTTTTATTGAGCTTTTTACATCTGGCTGAGTTTATTTTACTTGTAAATATTAACTCTTTAATAATTATAATATATTTTAAGTTTACCATTTTGATTACCTTAGTAAACTTATTGTAACTTTTATTTTATATATATATATATATATATATATATATATATATATATATATATATATATATATATACGCTAACACAGACACACACTGCACGGTACCCAAGATGGCCGACCTGTAACACCGTGGGGATGGAATTTCTTTTCCCCAAAACGAACGTACCAGGCTTATCATGTACAAAATAAACTTTTTGTTGGTAACATCGGATGAAAATCACATCTGATGAGTTGAAGAGAAAGAAAATTTTTATGAAAACATAAAATCATGATCTGATTAACGAAACGGTTGTAATGAAGCGATCCAAGATATGAAATAAACAAGAGTTATGTAAAAGAAAATTGTAAGTTTTTGAATTTCAACAAAGTTTTGTAATATATATATATATATATATATATATATATATATATATATATATATATAATATAAAGCTGAATGCGTGTGTGTGTGTGTGTGTGTGTGTGTGTGTGTGTATGTGTGTGTGTGGTCACGAATAGGCTCCTATATGATTGACTATTTTAAAAAACTGATTACATATAATGATAGAAGATGTATCAAGACACAGGAATGGGTATGTTTGATCTGACAGAACGGTAGTTCATTAAAATTGTGGGGTCTGCGTTCGCGCCTGGTCCACAAAGTATGGAAATAAAAAATTTAAAAATTAAAAAAAAAGACGTTTACAAGTGATTTTGATATAGATGTACATAATAATACTTTGATAAGTATGTTTTAACTTAAATAGGGATGGTATAATAAAATTGTGGGGTCTGCATTCGCGCCTGGTCTCCATAGAATGGAAATAGGCACAAACATTAATAAAGACTTTTCATATCTATCTGCGTAAGTATACTTTGATAACTATGTTTCAGTTTGAAGAAATTGGTATAATAAAATTATGGGATGTTCGTTCGCGCCTGACCTCCATAGAATGGAAATATGTCACAAAGTTTAACAAGGTTTTTTAATATAGATCCACAGAATATTGTGATAAGTGTTATAGTGTGAACAGGTATGGTATAATAAATTATGGGGCTTATCTATTTTATTTTTACTTTCATCATATTTTGCTTTGGTTTTGATAACCCCAAATTCAACCTAAATTTACAACCTTTCCTTTTCATAACCTATCACACTTTCATAAATCAGAGTCCATTTTCTGTAGGCTGTTTTTGAACCCAGTCAACGACGGGTACTTTTGCTAGTATATATATATATATATATATATATATATATATATATATATATATATATATATATATATATATATATATATATTATACTTGTATAAAGATTAGATTAATGTAAATATATACTTACAACTTCGTTCTTAGATTCCATTTCATTTGTTTATACCACAGAATTTATATGTGGATGGGTTGACATTTACAAAACTACTAGACCCACGAAATATAAGGAAATATAAATCGAAAGAAAGAAAATGAGATTATGATTCATCAATACAATTGATAATCGTTTTTGATTGGATTATATACGAGACGTTTTTTAGAAATTCATAAGAAATCGTGAACAGAATTAAAACATGAATAAATTAGTTTTTGATTAATGGTGATTAGAAAAAAAAAGAAAGAAAAAAAAAACAGATTTATATTCCACTAGTGGGGGGGGCATAAAATACGATTAAATATGATATTTTAATTTGTCCAGATTTCGTATAGATTATTATAGAGTCGTGATTTCAAAAGTAAAAAAAAAAAGTATTCAGGTGCCATCAGCTAAAATCGAAACCGAAACTGTAGCATTCAAAGCTGGCGACATTACTACTGTACCAACGTCACACGCGTATAAACCCATTAAAAATTAAAAATTAAAAATAAACTAAGATGAATGTACAACATTTTTTTTTTAATTTTGACCCATTTTGACCCTTTAAAAACAATTTTAACCGGCTAATGACCCATAAAAGAACGGCCCGTAAAAAAATCCAATCATTTGAGCTCCCTAGCGCCGCTCTGTGACTTTAGTTCCGGAGGAGATAGAGTTTATAAAATATGGAGACAGACAAACAGACAGACCGACAGACAGATATATAGCCGTTTATATATTAGATTTCAAAATGTAGATATGAAAATAATTTAGGAAAAAAAAAATTGATCCTGTAAATGGCTTGTTTCTAAGCACTGTATCTATGAAATGAAGTTAGGAATCGGAGAAGAAGATTATGTCATTTGAAAAAAACATTTGTAACATAAGGAAAATAAAATTCAGGAAAAAAAAACTGGAAGATGGAGTTAGAAACCCATCTAGAAGTACTGTTAATTCAGAATCAAAGCCGGAGTTTCCTTAAACACCCATAAACGTACAAGCCTGTAGAACTCAGCTGATAGCAGCGGCAGTAAAATATTTTTTATAAAAAAAATATAATTTATAAATATACTTAATTTTGATTTGTTGATGAAATCGAATTTCAGTCTAAAATAATTAACTAATGCTTAATTTGAAAGCGGTTCTGGGAACTTGGTACTTGTTATTCACGTAAGAATCCAGGCACAGTCATTCAGTGAGCCTAAACCATCCACCATGAACCCTTACCAATCATTTCCACAGCAACACTGCTAGTACTACTAAACCAATTATTACTAACTTTCTGGCAGATTACCCAAATCGAGTCATAAGCCCATGAATGCTACAACAAGAAACATTCATAAATTCACTAACACACATGATTACACATACACGGATAAATGGTAAGCACACACACACACACACACACACACACACACACACACACACACACATATATATATACGAGCAAACAGTTATTAAAACATGTTAAAAACACTTTGAAATGAGTTAAAAACATATTTAATCTGAAAAGGAAACCCTAGATAAGTGGATAGTCCTTAATCCGCGGAGTTTCGAAGAAATACTTTCCTTCTCATCAGAGGGTAGGAATTAGCAAAATGCGGAATCGGATTTTGCATGCAAAAGTATTTGATGAAACAACAAGTAAGTCAAAGATCTTACTTGATAACAAATAAGTGAAGCAGAGGAAATATGGCGAAGAAAAAGGTGATTACACGTGAATGGATAGTCTGGTGGAAGATAAATAACCCAGTGACGGTAAAATCCAAATATATAACTTCAAGAAAGTTAATTGAATTTCCACTTGCACAAGTAAAATCCAATGATGAGCTGTGAAACTGTATGTGGATTACTATCTATATATATAAATGTAATTTTTGGTTCGTTATAAGTGAATAAAACCATATTTCTACGTTACCAATTTAATTGAAATTTTCAGAATATTTATCTGTAAAGTCAAGGAATGTTTGCATGTTATTAAAATAAATTAACATCGCAAATTATAAAAATATATAAAATAAAATAAAAATATTTTTCGTAAATGCAGAACTACGTTCCATTTTATTTTCGGTTTGCAGTAAATTCACAACGATTTGACGATTTCGAATTAGAAATGTAATTCTGGGTTCGTTCGTTATCAATAAAACCATATTCGTACATTACCAATTTATTTGAAAGCTTCAGACAGTCTATATGTTATTAAAATAAATTAACATTTCAAATTATAAAAATATATAAAATAAAAATATTTTTCTTAAATGCGAACCTGTGGTCAAATTTTATTTCCGGTAGAATGCACGTTGGAATGATTTCACTACCAATTGACGATTTCGCATGACAACATTTTCAGTGTTACATCACTAAGTATAATAAGCATCTCTTATTTTTACATTTTACATTTTTTATTTCATTTGTTTATCCAAAATTTACATTTATAATTCATTTGTTTATTTCATCCATCAAAAAATAAGTTTTATTTGTTTGTTTGTTTTTTTACGGCATCTCGCATTCCAAAATTCCATTTTTTTTAAAATTTAAATTTAAAGTGTTTAGATTAAATCCAAGCCTACCTAAAATAAATTTGTTTAATTCTTAAAAATATTAATAAATAAAAAATAGTATCCATTTGCTTCGATCGATTTCATTTGCTGTACTTTTTTTCATATATAACTTCATATTTGAACTTATCTCGAATTATAGGATTTAACCACTTTCCGGCAATTTGTGCTAATTCATTCGCTGTTTCTTTCTTTTTTATGCAGTCAATCTTATTTCTACATTTTTTACGGCATCTCGCATTCCAAAATTCCATTTTTTAAAATTTAAATTACAAGTGTTTTAGTTAAAGCCAAGCCTACCTAAAATATATTTAATTCTTAAAAATTGTTTCGATCGAATTCATTTGCTGTAAAAACTTACTGCAATTGTTTTTCCGTTTATTTTTTATTTATATTTTTTTATTCTGATATGCAACAAAATTCCTTGGTAAGTTTCTTTTTTTTTTCCATAAAAATTCATTTGCTGTTTTTTTTTTCATTCAATCTTATTTCTACATTTTTTTTTACGGCATCTCGCATTCCAAAATTCCATTTTTTTTTAAATTTAAATTACAAGTATTTTGATTAAAGCCAAGCCTACCTCAAATAAATTTAATTCTTAAAAATTGTTTCGATCGAATTCATTTGCTGTAAAAACTTACCGCATTTTTTCTTCCTCACGTGTTTCTTTCCGTTTATTTTTTAAATTTTTATTCTGATATTCAACAAATTCCTTGGTAAGTTTCTTTTTTTTTCCATAAAAATTCATTTGCTGTTTTTTTTTTCATTCAATCTTATTTCTAGATATTTTTTTACGGCATCTCGCATTCCAAAATTCCATTTTTTTTATTTAAATTCCAAGATTACATTTTTTTTTAATTTAAATTCCAAGTGTTTTGATTAAAACCAAGCCTACCTAAAATGAATTTGTTTAATTCTTAAAAATATTAATAGCATCCATTTGCTTCGATCGATTTCATTTGCTGTAAAAACTTACCGCATTTCCCCCCCCCTCCTATTTTTATTCTTCCCCACGTGTTACAGGTGATTCTTGGTAAGTTTCTTTCGGTAACTCTTTCTAAATAACTTCATATTTGAACTTATCTCGAATTACAGGAATTAAAAATTATTTTGTGTTTCTTACTAATTCATTTGCTGTTTCTTTTCTTTTTTTTTTTTTTGGCAGTCAATCTTATTTCTACATCCCCCCCCTCATAAATTTTCTTTTTTCAACTTTCACGTGCATTTAGAAATTGTACGATTATACTTTAACAATTCAAATAGTTTTTATACATAAATCCTTCTTTCAACGTTGTCCAACAATATTTATTCCTTACCGTTTTCCGGTGTTTTGTGGGGGCATTACTATATTACTATTACAATTATTTCAATTTTTTGCTTCCTGCTTTTTCTACAGATTTTTTAAACGATTTATTAATTATTCTTAAAATCTTATAACATTACAATAAAGATTACATCTTCTTACAAATGATTTTTTGCTTTTTGTGTTATGGAAATCAATACCATTTTCTTACTCACGTGCATATAGCGTACGAGCCATCTGTTTACTAAAAACACTTGGCCTTACATAACGATACAGCTGTTGACTGGCCAAACAATTGATTATATTGCGATATCTATCAAGCATATGTTTTTCTTCAGTCTCCTCTTTTTTCAGATTGCTTAATTAAAAACTTGCAGAAACAAAGAATCAAACCTACTTGGACGCAAACAAAATTACAGAATTACCATTAAAAAATTGGCATTACTTGGCCATACAGGCAAATAAATTGAGAAATCACTCAAGCAAATATTTTTTTAGACTTCTCTTTCTTCAGATTCCTCAATTACAAACAGGCATTAAAACATAAAACAATTTTAAAACTAAATTCATTTCTCCAAATCTATTTGGACAAAAATAAAACTACAGAACCAAGTACAAATGAAGTCCAAAAGACAATCTCCAAAATTATTATTCAATCAAGAATTTGAGAGGGAAAAACATCAAAAACATCCTTCACTGAAGCATATCTGTGCATGAGTTCGTCGTGGGACTTCAACTCCAGAAAGATTAATAACACTGCCCTTTGTAAATCTTGGTCCTTCATACAAAACATTAAGAAGCAACAACATGGAAATCACCTTTGCTATAGCATATCTATGCATGGGTTCATTATTTAATTCGGATGAGTTGCACTGATGATTTCTAATAAGAATGAAATAGATCTATGTGCCAATAAGATAAATCTATATGCAAATTTCCAAATTATTTATTGATGTTTATCTGCATATTTAAAAATGTAACTTAGTTCATGACGTGATGCGAAAACTAATAGTCTACCTTACAGATTTTTTTAAAATTTTGCTATATTCATTCAATTTAATCATTTCACCAAACGGAAGCACAGCAACGCGTGGCCGGGTACAGCTAGTATATATATATATGGAATTAGACCGGAAGAGCAAAGTTCAATTTGATGCATTAATACTTTAAAGAAACAATTCTCATTGTACTGTAGATATATAATAAGATCAATAGGTATATTTATCCTAGGGCTATATTAATATTGAGGATAAATATTGTAAATTATGAATCAGTTTAAAAAGAAGAAACAAATCAAGTTGAGTGATTTGGTTTTAAAATAAAATACGCATCAAGTGCGCTTGAATCACAACGTAATATTAGGAAAATAAACAAATATTTTACTTGTTTGAAATTTATCACAAATATATTTCAGAGGTATACTCCATCTTCAGTGTGTTGTTTCGTTTCTTTTTTTCCTTTCTTTCTTCCTTGTCATGTTGTAAAGTTGGAGAAAGACGTCTGTTTGTTGTATTTTAAAATATTTGAACTGTGCGTAGGCAACGCGAGAATAACGTCGAGGGTGAGAGTTCACATAGAAACGTTGTTTTAATTTGAATAAAATAAAATACGCATTCAAATTAAAACAACGGTTCTATATGAACTCTCCTCCTTGACGTGATTTTGTTTTGTTTCTCCTTTTGAAACTGATTCATAATTTGCAATTATTAATCTTTATCCTCTCTCTCTCAAAATATGATGCAAGAATCTATATATTAATACGATAGCGCTTTTGATTCCGCTTGCCATAAAATACGTTTAAATATATTTAGAATCATGCAGATATTCGCATTTATTAATGCAAAAAATATGATGGCAAAATTAAAAAAAACAAAACAAATATGACTTAGTGCCATCATCTAGAATCGAAACCAAACCATTTCGTATCACAGCCGAGCGTTTTACCGATATTGGTGTCGAGACAAAGGAAATAAAGCCCAAATATTAACACACTTGAATTAATTAAATTTATGTGATTATGCGAAGAAAGAAATATAAACATATCGGCTAGTTGAAAAGAACTTGCTGATATATATGTCCGTGTGCTTTATTCATCAACCCAAACTAAGATTTTACTCGTTATAAACCATCCTTGATATATAATTACAATTTCCTGTTAATTTCAGTGTTATATGACCAGTAGTTTAAGAGTTTACCTGTTAAATATTTGCACACACATACATCTACTGATTTATTTATATATATATGTAATGTATATATATGTACGCAATATATATATATATATATATACATATATATATATATATATATATATATATATATATATATATATATATATATATATATATATATAGGTGTTGTAAACCCGTGCTAAGGGCCACAAATGAAAGAAACCACAAGTAGTGTAAAGTGTATAAAATATAATATGTATTTATCATAAAGAATACAGGAGCGACTAAAGTGGTATGAGAGGAACGTGTTCGTAGCATGCGGTTAAACATAGGATGAATGTCTCTATTTAGTCTCTGAAACCAGTGGTATTCATAGGACTGGTTGATTCCACTTAGTTCTCAAATAGATGTGATTTGTACACCACAACAGTAGGACCTCGTTTCTTTATCTTCTATAAGTCAAACAGATTTGTCAGTTTTAAAGCATACCAGGTCATATAATGCCGAAACAATAAATCGTGCACGCGATTAATTAAATGTAAGTCACTATTTTACTAATATTTTGAATAAAAGATACTATAGAATAATATCTATGCAGCCAATCCCATAACATCTGACTTTGGGAGAGACCCAAATCAATATTTTGTTTTAACTCTGTGTTATTCGCAAAATTAAAAAAAAAATGAAAGGAAAAGGAAAGTATTTGGTTGACAAAAACAATGTTTGAAACATTAGTTTTTGTTTAACTTTTGCCACGTTTTCTTTCTTTCGTATTTTTTAAGTCAAGCGTAAATATTTATTGATTTTCCTTTTTACGAGTAATTACACTTCATTAGTGGTAGCTATTATTCAGATGACTGTGAAAAATCAATTTAAACTTTTTTTTTCTTAATTAAAATAAAATTCAATAAAACGTTTGCAAGGTCTCCCGGAATTACATGAGTATTCAGTAGAGAAATTCATACAAAATTACAATTACATCTAAAGCAGGCATTAATATATTAAATCGATTAAAGGCTGGACGATTTTAAATTGATTATTTATTCAGATGATACCAAAAAACATTTTTTTTGTGTATTTTTTTTATTACTTTTTTGTAAAGCTATATTGAAATTTGTGTGATATCTAAAAAGTCAACTTCCTCCAAAAAAATAAATAAATAATAATAACAAATAAATAAATAAAATAAAATAAAATAAACAAATAAATAAAATAAAAAAATAAACAAATAAATAAAATAACTCAACAAAACAAGAGAATGATATAAGGACGTGAAAGAAATTAAAAAGCACATATGCACTTGCACACACATGGAAAGAACGAAAGCGATGAACATTAGAATGTATAATGATAAATAACTGTGACTTATTTGAAATAATATAAAGCTATTAACATTAAAAGTTCACAAGTCCTTAGTGCAATGGATATGTGCTAAGTAATTATTAATTCTAAGTGACAATCTGCTTGATACGAGCAATATCTTCTTCTATATAAATAAAATGAACTCATTTCCCCCCTCCGAGTTTGACCTTAATAGGATTGAAAATCTAGACATTTTATGCAGATGTACTATGCACAAACTGCATCATGATATCTGAGGTGTGTTATAGGCATATTACCTATCCAATACCTCGCTACTCGGAGCTTCCTATATTATATCTGGTGAGAGTTCACTGCCAAAATCAATTACGATCAATGAAAGTAGTAAACTCATCTCTCTCTATTAAATTCATCCTTCCAACACTACCCATTTACACCGTCCGTTACCGTTGACAGGAGACAAATACGGAGGAAAACCGGGTTAGGTTTTTATAAAACCTGGATTCAAATTTAGGTGAAACGCACCAGTCACCACGCTTACTTTTAAGTTGGTTAAATAAAAAAAAAAAAACACAAAACAAAAAACTTTACAATGTCTTTCATTAAAAGTAAAAAATATATTGATTCAGTTCCGTTTCATTTTCCGTTTGTCTTTTTCCCTTTTCCCGATCATTCCTTTTGTATATTTCTTCTTTGTTTTCCTTTTTCCTATTTCTTCTTTGTTTTCCTTTTTCCTATTTCTTCGCCAATTATACCATCGTTTCTTTCTTTTTCTTTGTTTTTTTTTTCACTGCTTCCGTTTTCCCGATGTTTCACTTTTACAAGATTATTTATTCTCCCTTTCCGTTTTTCCGCTTCCTTCGATTTCTTTTTCCATTCTTTTTTTTTTTTTCTTATTCTTTTTTTTTCTGTTTAAAACATCCATCTCACGTTCGTATATAACAAAATATTTTGATTGTAGATTTCGGGGTTCTAAAACCGGGGTGATGCGGATTCTTCCATTACAGAAAATCGAGCCGGTGTATAGCTAGTTAAGAATACAATTACGAATCACATAACGCTTCCATTCACGCCATAGGTGACAGAAAGAAATCAAGTTACTACAGTAGATTGCCGTTCTGTTTGAAATTCCATACAGATTTACAAGTTCGATAAGACGTATGCGTTTAGTTATGTGGTAAAACACCCTTCCCATTGGCCAGATTAATTTTTGATTACTTTTCTTTTTCTGTCCAGAAGGATGCGTTGAGCCGATGTGAAGAGACGCTTTGTGCACTTTGTATGTAACAGGTGACGAGTGAACATCTGGTTGGGGCGTTTTATTAATTTTATTTATAGATCCTCACAGACGTACCTGCAAAGGCTGGAGATTATGTTAACCGAAATGCTGTCAGAATAACATCCAATAGAATTAGAATCTAAACAATGCAAATAAAAAAATATATAAATCCCTATCTAAAAAATTTAAAACATGATTCTTTAAAATATGATTTATTTCGAAGATCTCGAAATTGTCTTTGGAAGAATATTGGAATCGTTTTTGAAAGAACCTCGGAATCGTCTCCGGAAGAACCTCGGATCTGTCTATGGAAGAAACTTGGAATCGTCTTTGGAAAAATCGTAGAATCGTTTCGGAAGTATCTCGGAATCTTCTTTGGAGGAATCTCGGAATCTTCTTTGGAGGAATCTCGGAATCGTCTTTGGAGGAATCTAGGAATCGTCTTAGGGAAAATTTTGGCAACGTCTTTGAAAGAATCTTGGAATCGTCTTTGGAATAATCTCAGAATCGTCTTTAGATGTATATGGAATCGTTTTTGAAAGAATATTAGAATCGTCTATAAAAGAACCTCAGGATCATCTCTGGAAGAATCGCGGATCTGTCTTTGAAACAATCTCGTAATCGTCTTTTGAAGAATCTCAGAATCGTCTTTTGAAGAATATCGGAATCGTCTCTGGAATAATATCGGAATAATATTTCAGAGAATCTCGTAATCGTCTTTAGAAGAATCTTAAAATTGTCTTTGGAAGAATCTTAGAATCGTCTTTGGTATTGCATTGAAACGAAATTACGATGATTAAGTTTAATATCAGCAAACTGAATTTTTTGTGACTAACAATCACATAAAAAAAAACCCGGAAAAACGAAGACTTCAAATGTGATTTTCTTTCAAATTGACTTTATGTCATAATTAACAAAGACGTGAACACAGATTTTTATGTCTGATAAAACTACTTGCTTTTCAAAGAAACAATATTGATTGCTTTCTGATGAAAACAGCGCAAAGAAAACTGTCTACAAACATTTAATTGAGTCTGTCATTTAAAAAGCTGACATTATAAATAAAATAGAGTAGGGTTCCTTTCATATTTATACTTCTTTATAAAATGAATTGGTCTAGAAATAATGACAACTTGATTAATTAAACCAATGTTTCAAATAGTTTCAAGGTGATGTAATAAAAGACCAAGAGAAACAACACAGCTGCATTTTTCTTATACTCTTTTATACACGAAAAGCCACACAGCGTTGCTGGGGAATCATAACAGTAATCATACAGTATTATATTGAGCAGGTGTAGATGTGATTCAGTCTAAAAGTCAAAAACTACATGAGATATAATCTCAAAAACTACAGATACGTTCTCATAATTTTTTCGTTCCTTTTTTTCCTTCAATTTTTTTCAGAATTTTTAAAAATTTATTTTTTCATTTTGATACAATATTACTCTTAGTCAGTGGTTTATGCTGAATCAAATAATGCTCAATACTTTAGAAAGAGCGGGTGGTGGTAATAATATGATGTTACGCTGTGTAAGAGATATCTACTGAATAGGGAAGTGCTCAATATGCTAGATAGAGCAGGTGTGTACACGAACACTTCATAACACTTGGTCAGTCATATGTGATAATATCTAACAATTTACAAAGATTATTCATTCTTTGAAGCTAAGCTCATGTGGATTTTGCCCGGAGATGTTCAGCTTTTACTTTGTACGGTTTTGTATTAAAGAAAAGTAACTGACTTTTTTTTTTATCAAGGAATTACTTCCCTTATGCCGATTCATTCTTTGATGAATCTATATAAAGGGGAGTTGTCTGTGTGTATGTATGTATGTGCCCAAAGACATGAGAATGGCCTGGGTGGAGGAAAAAGAGGGGGTAGGGAGAGAGATGGGAGGGAAAGAGAGACGAATAGAGGGGGGGAGAAACAAATGTATATATAGAGAGAGGTAAGGAGATGGACGTTTTGATAGAAATATGTCACAATTTTACATATGATACATATGTTAGGGATAGGCTTATCAACAATAGGCAATGAAAGTGTACCAGCAACAATGTAGAGAGAAAAGAAGAAAAAAATAATAAAGAATTGTTTTGATAAATAAGAATTCACATATGAACTTATAACACTTGTGCCATCTCGACGTACATATTCCCGACTAACCTGACAAGCATCACCTCTTCATTGCTGAAACCCCTAGATGCCGGAAAGCCTTCTACTCTAATAGTTTCTTCCGCCGGATTTTGGAATTCCTTCCATGTTTCCTGCTTGCCTGACTGTACTAACCTATAGAAGTTTAAATGCAATGTGAACAGATATCTCGCTGCTCAACCCCCCACAGTCCTCTGTTAAATACGATACCAGGTAGTTGCTCTTTATGTTCAAAATGTTTTGGGTGAAAAAGGGCAAAAAAACATTTTTAATTACACAAACTTATTCTCATAAATAATTGTGGCCATTTTCCCATGCACCTAACGAGAATTTCTATGACGTAGGAGAATCAGGAGCTTGAAATATCAGAGTAATTGCTTTGAAGTAATCAAAATGATTAGAGAAGACAGACACTCCAGGTGTTCTTCTTTCTATTGGAACAAGTTTAGTGTTTCTCTCCCCCCTGTAATATAAACTAACGTTGCAAGCTTTGTGGTCATTATCTGTGACCTTTTGAATGGATTTGAGTTTTGCAATATTTCTTTCTTTTTTTTTATCCATATATTTCTGTTTATCTTTTTCATTTTTATTTTTACCCTAAAATGTATTGAAATTAATAGGACTAAAATAAAGTTCAACTAATCCCCTCCAACCGACTGCCAAGATCAAACAATTAACTAATGATCACTTGATGCAGTTCTAAATTGATCCTAGAAAGTGTCTTACCTTCCCTGCCTGATTGGCAATACTTTCCAACAAAAAAGCAATTACGAAGTTAATAAAAGGTTAGAGAATTTATTTTTTTCTTTCTTCATTAGTTCAAGTAACGGCACAGTAGTTAAAGGTTTCCAAAATAAAATAAATTTTGAAGAATATCAAATTCACTTTTTTGATTGCACACATCCTCAAAGGCAGAAACAGCAAAAAAACATCAAACCTTTCCATTAGTAGGTTAATGCTGATGGCCTACAATACATGTCTTTTCAGTATCATTGTGAATTTCAAATTAGAGCATTTCTTGCAAAACATGAAGGTGGTTAAAAAATTTTTTTCTTAATTTTTTAGTTGAAAATCATAACCTTTATCATTAATTGCTAAATAATAAATAAATTAAATTTTTTTAAGCGCAGCAAAATGTACATGACATAAAATAAATCCAAGGCAATTTTAGATTCAATTAAAAATAATATTTTCATACCTTACTTTTTTAAGTTCATAAAAGTGCACTTTGAAAATTGATGAATTTTAAATCAAATTTTTTACCTTCTGTTTTCCCCTGACATTTTTATTTCTAGTTCTCCTTTGTATCTCTATTTCCCCCCCTCTCTCTCTCTCTCTCTCTCTCTCTCTCTCTCTCTCTCTCTCTCGGCTCTCATATATATATTCTATCTAGAGTATTAAGCACGGTTCGATTCAACATAAAACTTGATAAGAGTAAACTTATAACTAGAGCTATGACAACAGCATATTCTTTTCCTTGTTCTGACTCTCAGGTATATATCCATTGATATCTTATATATTTTTATGTAGAGTGATGTGGTTCTCGGTTGATTAATTGTGTCTAACTGTGTCTGGTATATACTCGAGAGGCAAAACAATGAAAAGAATATGCTGTTGTCATAGCCCTACTTATAACACATACAAGCTGTAAGAGTACATTTGGATTCAAAATCTACCACGTTGCAAGTGACCTACTGCATTATTGCATGAACTTGTTACAGTTAGGGAACTGATAACTATTTTATATATTATTTATTGAGTATTAATAATTTATAGCTCTAGAGTTTGGTTAGTTGTAAAAGACAATGGAAACAAATAAAATCAGAATTTCATATCACTCACTCACACACACACACACACACACACACACACACACACACATGCACGCACGCACACACATGCGCGCACATACACACACGGACACACACACACAAACACACACACACAAACACACGCGCGCGCGCACACACACACACACACACACACACACACACACACATGATGATTGCTACTTTTTAACAAAAGCTTGCCATCTCTTCAGATTGATGTAAAGCGTTCAGGAACATGTAGATGACTCTTCAAACCAGCTACACTCTTGCAAAATCGTTCACAGAGGTGACAGGGGAACTTGTCAATATTTGGTGTTGTTTGTGGTGAGAATCATCATGCACCTTTGAGATTGCTCTGTTACACAATTACATAAACACGTCACACATTTTAAATTCTAACAATTATGGTTTGTTGGAAGAAAGAGTAAGACCATTTTACTAATAAGAGCCATTGTTAAGTCTGAAGAAGGCCAGAAGTGTGAAAATTACATCCAAGAATAATCCAAACTAATACAGATTATCAAATCTCATGTCAAAAACTCAGAAAAAAATATTCTAAATCATTCCTCAAATCTTTTATAAGGAAATGATGCAGACATTAAGAAAACACTGTATTTTAATATGGCAGAAGAACTATTATAGATTGGCACTGCTATATCAATAATACTGTTTTTAAAAAAATTCTCATTAATGATTGGACACAATTTCCTGTAACAATAAAAAAGATTTAGAATTTTGATGAATCTGCCTTCATCCCAATTCTAAACATGATGCTGTTGAAGTGATCACATTTCCAGTCAATCTGATTAGGTTTTGTGATTGTATGCAAATTTCAATTTTCACCCCATGGCGGTATGGAAATTGAGTGGAAGAAAAAGTTAAAAAAAAAAAAAAAGATTAACAGCCAAAGTTTTGTATATATATATATTTTGGGAACATTCGTATTTTTTAAACTTTGTTTGGTTTAAGAATTTAAACTCCACTGTAGACATTGTATATGCAATATAATGCAAAAATATATAAAAACATTTCTTTTACATATTTTTAATACGATTAATTAATTTTTTACTTATTTTTAACTTTAAAAAAGAAAACCGATCACTGGGCAACCATTTTTTTAAAAATATTTTTTAATGTTGTCTAAATTTCTACAACTGATTTAGGGTATTTTCGTACTGTTGAATCAGGATATAGCATCCGTTTCTCTCCATCAGGTCAGGTTTTTGTGCTAAGTTTAAAAATGTCAGATCTTGTGAAAATCGATTACATCTTTATTGCATTATCAGCTGATTTTGCCAACACATATCATCCTAATTATGTTTTTTTTTATGAGAAAAATGTTTTGCCTACAGCATATATTGATTACCTGATAGAAACATCGATTATTGTAAACTGAATGGTGGGTATTGATGATAACAAGTACACGTACATTGCTTGTTGCTTCACCATTGTTCAAACTTCAGGGCTTGAACTCGTGTTTCTTCAAACTCCTGGAATACTCAGTGGCAATTCCAACAGTAGTCGACCATCTTGACTGCGTCCCAGATATCTGGTTTCCCTCTTTCAGGTCTCTTCCCCCTGCTCGTCACTCATTGAACCCAGCTTCTCAGGAAACCGGTCCATATGTGGATATAAATAGTGCATCTTGATGGTTATGTTGCAGCACAGGTTTCTGAAAGCAGTCATTATATGTTGTTGACAAGTTAGGTTTTGGACTTATTGTTGCAAAATTCTTCACTACCGGAACAAATGGTTTCCACACTTCCAGTTCCACTTCATTCATCGAGTTTTCAAACCTTGGATTTCTGATAAGCTACAGGATCTGACTGTCAAAGATGCCAGCTTTCAAATTCTCCATGATCAATCCGGGAAAACCTTGGCACAAATAAGTGAAGTAGTCACTATCCTTATCTAGAGTGTTGGTGAATGGCTTGATTAAGCTAAGCTTGATGTGCAGCAGTGGAAAGAGTATTCTATGTCTACCAGACAGTCGTTGATGATGTTCCTTTTTTTGCAAGGCACCAATCTTCTTGCACAGGCCAGTCCTTCTTTGTATGATGCCACACCAATTTTTGGAAGAATTTGGGAGGGGGGAAAACCAGCTCCCGAAAAAAGGGGGCCCTCCGGCAGTATCCAAATAAATAGTAATTGTCTCAGTATGAAGGATTTCTCCTACATTGATCCAGGGCCAATTACAGAACAGATAATACCCGGTCCAAAGGCCAAGCATTTACATTTGAATAGTTTCGCTTTATTTATACAAAAAAGACAAACAGCTGGGAATTTTGTTTAACTCGGTCAAAAAAAAAAAAAAAAAGAAAGAAAATAGAGACGATGTCTGTTTGCAGTTCCGAGATATTATGATCTGGAAAGTATGTAAAAACTTCTCGTGGAATCTAACCGATGTGAGAAGCCAGCTTTGAAAAGCCTTTTGTGGACATACACAAACGTTTGCACCCATTTTGACTTTTATATGTTAGATGTATTTTCGTAATATTACTGAATGTACTTAATTCGTTCTCATAAGTCTACATAAGAGTTCATTTTCTTCCGGTAACTGGCTCTCATTGTTATTACAAAGTTCAAATGTGGCCCAACTTTGTAACCCTGTTATAAACCATCTTTGTCACATAAAGAATGTTATAGCAATAACATGCTTTAAATATAATAGTCTTAAATGTCCAAATAAACGAGTAGAAGGCAAAACACAATCAAAACAAGGCCAAGTCAAGCGAGATAATAAACAGAGGTCAGATTAAAGTTAACAATTTTTATAGGAGCCACGATTGTGTTTTTCTTTTTTTTTTTTTTTTTTTTTGATCAGTTAGGTTTCAGGTACCCCATAAAATAAATAATATGAAAGAGACTACTTCTAATCTACATCAGTCGACTTTTGACGCACATGGAATCTGTAAACAAACAGATAATAAACCAGAGTTGTTTTGTTTTTCAGATTTGTAATTTAAGGAAAGATTGATTTTAAGAAAACGAAGTGAAGGGGAAACACTAAATATTTATTTTTTAACGCAGGGTGCGTTTTTCATTTTTTTTTATTTTTATTTTATTTATAAAATTTTTAATGGCAGATGCAGAGACCCTGACCCTAGCATCTTAAATTCTCAGAAGAAACCGGTGCAGACCCGAAATCGTCCCTTTCATTATTCTTATTATTTTTTTTTCGGGGACGGGGTCCTTGAAATCTTATTGATCCTGATTTTTAACCAACTCCAAAATCGGAAGTTGTCCTCATTGTCTGTAATAATAAACAAAATCAATTAGAATGCATTTTGATTTTAGCAGAGTAAACAATCCAAGAAATGGTTAACTCAAAAGAAAAGTACACAAAATAGTTCATCTGGACAATAAACAATTTTGTAGAAATGAAAAGGACAATAAATCTCATTCTAACATTTAAAAAACATCTTTGATGTTTTTGAATTTTTGAGATGAGGATTAGTTATTCGCATTATTTGGATTCATCGGACTACTGTTCTCATCTTGAGTGTGATTTTCCCATTGATGTAACCTCCGACCTTCTTCAGGTGTATTTTGTCGAACTCAGGAATGTTTCTGTCAAACTCGGGAATTTGGACGGAATTCCTTGCGTAAGGACCTGTGGCACAGTGGTACCTGGAAAAATCAATTGTAAAAAGTGATATTCTCCTCAAGGTTGAAGGTTCAATCCTCAGTGTGGATGATCGAAAAATACAATTGCAAATTAATTAGGACCTCTATCCAGTCATGGCTGACGGAATAAGAGCATGCAACCTCCGTGAAGTAAATAAAGGGTTCCGCTTAAAATTCTGTCCAAATTTCCGGGTTCAATAAGATACACCTGAAAAACGTTGGAGGTTACATCGACCGAAACGTTGTGAAAAATCACACTCAAAATGAGAAAAGTAGTCCGATGAATCCACATAATACGAATAACCGATCCTCATCTCAAAAATACGAAAAACAACTTTATTGGTTATCTTCATTAGTGAAAATAATAAAACAGGTTAGCTGTGAAAAGAGTTTCTGTGTGGAGACGTTGATGTTTATACAGGCCTGTTGAAAGAAGACGAGTTCAGGTATGTTTGTGTATGTAGTAGTGATGTGTAGCCCTAATATATTATTTGTCTCCTAAAAGTTAGTAGCAGGAGCATGCGTCCATGTATGGATGGGGGCAAAATTAGATAAAAAGAAAGTAAGTGTGTGTACTGCATGTGAAGATAGCCATGTTGGCTTGTTTGTTTTCACATAATAGTCAAAACCCGAACCCATAGACTGGATAAGTTCTTGTGTGTGTCCCAAGAGAGAAGTTGGGGGTGACAGGTTCTTTCCACGTGGAGTTGTTGTCGAAGATCTGAGAAGAAAGAGATAAAGTGTGTTGCCGGTTTAACATTGTATAAACCCGGTCATGTAACTGAAAGCTGGCTTCTAATTGAAAGAAGTGTATTTCAAAATCTCCAGTCGCGAAAATTCGCTCCTGCTTGTGTTTGTTGCAATTTTTGAATGCTAAGTTTCTACAGTGAACATTCGTTTACAGAAAAATCAAAGAGAAAATAATGCTAACATTACCAAAATTCGAATCAGCAATCAACTATTTTAATCCTCTGAATGACTGAAATAATTTATAATTGCAATTTAATTTTCCTGGTCTTAATTCGATAAATTGAATGTTTATTTAATATTCAGAAAATCTATTTTATACAAGGGGGCGTTCCTATTATTTTTTATTCCGTCAGAAGGAATTGCAAATTGCATTGTTATGATGACTGAGCTTATGTAATTAGTACCTGAAAGTTTCATCTCTCTATTGCAGATATTGACGGTGTAAGATTCTAAGAAAGCAACCCCTGTCATGGACATGCATCAAAAGCAGAGATGCGTCATGGAATTCCTCGCAAAAGGGCATTGAGAATAGCAGTGACTATGCATAAAAAATAAATTTTTGAGCAAAAAAGGGCTGCTCGTTTTAATGGTACCATTCCCGTCTTTGTAGCTCTTCAACTTTTAGAGTTAGACTAAAATAGGAAGCTTTACTTTTGGAACGATTCCCATATTACTTAAAATGTACACTGCCTCTACCAGATGTTTGCGATCACATATATAAAGTACAAGTTTTCCCCTGTTTCTCAGCATAGTTCCTTAAACTAAAGCTGCATGTAGAATCCTGCTTTTTTATATGGGCTGGAAAAATGGTTATGAAGATGAAACATTTTATTATGGATAATTAATATTGCTTTTGAATGTTTATCTATTTGCGAACTGGTATCCTCATCTTCATAATTGTTGTTATTTAACCACGTTTTGGCCGACTATTACTCTGGCCTTCTTTAGATGGTTAACCATGACAGGATAGGAATGAGAAGTCTCGTAACTGTATCTTCCAGAGTTGTTATTATCTTACCACGTTTTGGCCAACTAATCTCCTGGAATGCTTTGGGTAGGATTGAAACTACTATTTTCAAACAATGCTAACCTTGAACCGTAGAGATTCAACATCTCTATCCACTGTGTATTGGTCCCGAGGGGCTATCAAGGTTGGATTTTTTGGTCTTATAAATCCAAGTTTCGTTCTTATCTGGACTTCCATCGTCAGGTCCATAACAAATGGTATTGTATATTTTTTTTTTATTGGAATCGTTTTGAGATGATTAATTTGTATATTTATTTATATATTTGCAGTCTGTTATCATCTTCTTCATAGTTGTTGTTGTTTTACCATGTTTCGGCCAACTATTCTTCTGTCCTTCTTCAGGTGGTTAACCTGACAGGATAGGAATGCTGAGTCTCTTAACTGTATCCTCAGAAGAAGGCCAGAGGAATAGTTGGTCGAAACGTGGTGAAACAACAACAACAACAACAACAATGAAGGTGAGGATAACAGACTGCAAATAAATAAATAAATATACAAATTAATCATCTCAAAATGATTCCAATAAAAAAATAATATATGATGCTTTTGAATGATCTAAAGTTGTTTTATCTTTATGATAGCTGTGTTATTTATTGAGACCTACACCAGTGAGAAGTTATTATAGAATTCTGCTTTTATATGGACTTTTTAATTATCCCAGGCAATACCGGAACATGGGTCCTGCTATTTGATGTGTAAGACTGTCATATTCTACTGTTATATTATGTTTTTTTATCATCACACTGATGCTTGATTTAAAAAAAAAATGATACTCTTGATATCACTGAACCACTAGAACCTCCAATAATTTTGAAATGTCAGAATTGATTAAAATGTCCGGTATTTGACAAAAATAAGGCTAGAAGTGTTAGATCAGTTGAACAACTGGATCTGATAGGCAGGCGACACCTGGCTTCATGTTAGGAATATTCCTGTCACTTATTAAACCCAGTCATGCAAATGTCTAACCAACTCTCTCTCTCTCGCTCTCTCTCTCTCTCTCTCTCTCTCTCTCTCTCTTTCAGCTAGATAACTTCAACCCCCTCACTCAACTTTATTTGGGCAAAATGAAAATGTCATTTATCGTATGCTATACATAAAATAAAATTTGGTTTTGCATCAAACTGATTATTAAGGTTAGGCCCAAAGAATATTGGGTGTCATTCCTTTCCACGAATTACTGTATTTACACTTGCTCCTCGCCTTATAATGCTGAGTATTTAGAAATGGGGCATCAAGTACCATTTGGTGGTGGTGGTGGGTCTTTAGTATGACTTGACCAAGGATAGAACTACCAGCAAACCCTCTTTACAAAATAGGCCAGTTGAATTTGCTAATAAACAATTTCTTGTTATTGTATATTACTCACTTCCTAAAGGAGGTAATCCTTGGACAGATTGTCTTATGACAAAACAACAGATACTATAATAGCTTTCTATCACAAAAAAGGAGGAAATAATGCCTGGTAGAATAGTACCACGAACATTGACGCACAGTAAATTAGACTGAAATAACTTAATATACAGTTCTGAATTTTTTAGATGAGGTACGATTGTTTGTTATTTGGATTCAGTAAACAATTGATCTCATCTTGAGTGTTATCTGAAAAACGTTTCAGTCGATGTAACATATGACCTTCTTAAATTGTAAAAGTCGCCATGTTTGGCAAGGAGAAAAGAGGATTAAGTTTACATCCGAAGTTTTCATATTTTAGCTGAAAATGAATTTACAAAAAAAAAAAAAAAATAAAAATATAAAGTCAAAAAATTATCAGGCAAAACGCTAAGGGGACATCATTTCTAAATTATTTATGATTAAAATTTTAATTAAATCCATTAAGTTCTTAGAAACTTATAAATGTTTGACGAAAACAAGAAAGTGCTGGTGAAATATATTGTTAAATCACGTGTACGTTTTGTGTTGTCTGTTTTTTTTTTTTAACAAAATGTTTTTTTTTTATTTTTTAATATATTATTTACTAGTTACTAATATCTACAATTATATAAATGCAACTTTGCATGCGTGTGTATGTGTGTGTGTGTGTGAGAGAGAGAGAGAGAGAGAGAGAGAGAGAGAGAGAGTTTGTTCCTTATAGACTCCGAAACGGCTGAACAGAATTTCTGTAAAATTTACAGAACTTTAGTATATAAGTCTAGGAGTGATCTTAGTTAAGTTTTGTTTCAGAATACCCCCGATAATTACCGATAATCGATAATTGAAACCGTTATTTTAATTTATCTATCATCGGTAAAGGCATTTTTTTCATGTCGTCGCTTAGCAACAATGATAGAATAATGGGCCGTGAAAATTCTATTGTGGGTTAGTTGATAGGGTGTTTTCCTTTTTGTTTTTGTTTTTTTTGTTTTTTTTTTGCATGAGGTGATCTGTAGGTTTGATGAACTCCGGATATAAATTTCTTCAATTTTTTTTCTCATTAACTGCAAAGAATTTTATAAGACATGAAAGTTTACGTGTTTTTTTCTTTTTTTTTTTTTTTTTTTTGCATGACGTGGTCTGTGGGTTCAAACCCCATACATAAATTTCTTAATGTTCTTTTTTTTTTTTTGTTAACTGGAAAGAAGTTTATATAAAATAACTTTATAAAAGAAACAGTAGGTTCTCTAGAGTGCAATGTAGAATAACATATATTTCGGACTAAGTTACTGCATGGAGACATGTGAAGCTTCTTCCTGGGCGATTTCACAGATTTCGATGACAAGACAATAAAAATATAGGAGTGTGAAATATTCGTTGATCATCATTCAATCCCCGGCAACGTCGGGTCTCCCTGCTAGTATAAAATAAACTAGTTTCGGTTTCAGAAATCTCCATTAGTAATAGATAGCAATCAGAGAAAATGCCATTTTTCAACACTTATTAATATTGTAAGATTTCCTAATTTTGTACAAATTACTTCGAATTAAAAGTTTATAGACATGTACTCACCGCATTGTGCAATTAAATAATTTGCTATAAAAGAGAATTTCAACGTATGTAGAGTCCTGGATATGACCTAAAACTATATCCGATGGTGAGGCCCCACCTTGCAGGTTTTGGGGAGTGTGGAGCCACCCTTTAATTGCCATTGCTCTCAGGTCCACTCTGACCCGGAGTGGTAGTACCTGTTAGGGTCCCAACTATGGGCTGAATAGAATCTGACGTAAAAAAAAATATACTCCATTAAAAATCGTTCCTCAAAATAACTAGATTCGGCATTAAATAACCTGAAAAAGTTCATATGCCGTAAAACAACCAACCAACCAACCAACCAACCATCAACATATGTAGAATCAGTTTTTTTTCAATTCTGTACATTTTTTTTTTTTTTTTACAAAGGAGTCACCACTTATCAAGAACCAGAGGTCACTCGAGGATAAGGGTTAATGAGTGAATGGTTGTCAATGGGACACTATCGTAGTAATCGTTAGAAGTGAAAATTTCGTAAATTGGATTACTTAAGGCGAACGGTTCCTCAAGAACTAACTTGTTAGAAGGCCACACATTTTAGAATATACATGACTCTGTTTACTATGTGTTAGTACTTGCCTGGATTTATTTACCATTCTGAAATTAAAAAGGGACTAAACTTTTCGGTTATGACATGTGAAGCGAGGGTCAAAGGTTAGTTCCTTAGGCAAAACACGCTAGAAATGCAGGTGTCGAATGATCGGAGGACAAAATACTTTATTCTCTACACATGCTTTGGCTCCTGATAAAATTGCAATTAAATCGAGCTATTATATATTCCCTGCAAACATAACTACTCTTTCAACCTCAACAGATGCATGTGCAAAAGCAATATTGTTTTCTCACATATGTTACTTTTATATATGATTTCTGAATTAATTTATTTCATATATATAGCCATGTTATATATCATTTTGAAGGGCGTTTTTCGCTCTATCGAATCGTGTTATTCGATACCGTTCTTAATCTCTTCATTCATTTCTTTTTGCAGGCTTTTCGGCAGCATGGACAAAATTCAAATCTGTACGATTTTCTTGTTCCACTTCAAACTAGGCTGAAAAGCTGCCGAGACAGCTCGTGATATCAATGATGCATTTGGCCCAGGACCCACTAACAAACGTGTGGGGCAACGGTGGTTCAAGAAATTTCACAATGGTGACGAGAGCTCCGAAGATGAAGATGGTTGTAGCTGGCCAACTGCGGTTGATAACGAACATTTGACAGCCTTAATTGAAGCCGACCATTGCAAAACAATGCGAGAAATTGCTGTTGAACTCGAGGTCAACCATTCAACAGTTGTTCACCATTTAAAGCAAATAGGGAAGTAAAAAAAGGTGGATAAATGGGTGCCATATGAATTGAACGATAATCAAAAAAATCGTCGTTTTGAAGTATCTTTTAAGCTCCTTCTGTGCAACAAAAACGACCCATTTCTTGGGCGGATTGTGACGTGTGATTAGAAATGGATTCTCTATGACAATTAGCGACGTTCAACACAGTGGTTGGATGCTGAAGAAGCTCCACAACACTTCCCGAACCTAAAATTGCATAAAAAAAAAGGTTATGGTGACTGGTGTTAATTTTTATTTTATTTCGGACTATTAGTCTCATCTTTATCTTTTTATTGGTGCACAACGTTTCGGCCAACTTCCTCTGGCCTTCGTCAAGTGGTAACCGCGACGGATAGGAACTTCGAATCTCCTAACTGCATTCTCAGCCATCACTGCCATCCGTAGTTGTTGTCGTCTCACCACACTTTTGACCAATTACCTCTGGCACGCTTTGGGTGGGATTGAAACCTCTATCTTCAGACAATGTTCATCTGGAACCGTAGAGATTCAACGTCTCTATCAACTGTGCCACGGGCCCCGAAGGGCGATCAATGTGGATTTATAAGATCAAAGAATCCAACCTTGATCGCCCTTCGGGGCCCGTGGCGCAGTTGATAGAGACGTTGAATCTCTACGGTTCCAGATGAACATTGTCTGAAGATAGCGGTTTCAATCCCACCCAAAGCGTGCCAGAGGTAATTGGTCAAAAGTGTGGTGAGACGACAACAACTACGGATGGCAGTGATGGCTGAGAATGCAGTTAGGAGATTCGAAGTTCCTATCCGTCGCGGTTACCACCTGACGAAGGCTAGAAGAAGTTGGCCGAAACGTTGTGCACCAATAAAAAGATAAAGATGAGACTAATAGTCCGAAATAAAATAAAAATTAACATACAATGCTCATCTCAAAAATAAAAAAAAAATTCCAATAAGGAATAATATATATATATGGTGACTGGTGTTCTGCGGCCAGTCTCATCTGTCACAGCTTCTTGAATCCGGGCAAAACAATTACGACAGAGAAGTACTGCCGACAAATTGACCAAATGTGCCCAAGATTGGTCAATATGAAGGAACCAATTCTCCTGCTCCTTCGCATTTTGCTCAACTGACCCTGCATTATCTAAACGAATTGGGCTACGAGACTCTGCCTCATCCGCCATATTCATTGGACATCTTATTCACCAATTATCACTTTTTCATGCATTTCGACAACTTCCTGTGTAAAGCGTGCTTCAAAATACAAGATGATGCCGAATCGGCCTTCAATGACTTCATTGCTTCAAGAACTCCAGATTTCTATGCTAATGGGATAAATAAAGTTGTTTCTCGTTGGCAAAAATATGTCGATTCTAATGGTTTTTATTTCGATTAATAATGTTTATCATGAAAAGAGTTATGATCTTGACCTAATGTTTATCTATGATATACTGACTGCTTGTGCCGTAATAAATAATAAATAATAAACAGCATTAACAATGGCTAAGAACGAGTAGGAAATGTTTGTTTGGAGTGGATGAAAGAGAACAGAGTCAGAAACCATGATAGTTGTGGTTGAAGACAAAAAAAATGGCTGTAGGCAGGTGAACAGCAATCGAAGAAAACCACGAGTTTCAGACTAACACAACGTTGCATAATTGAGTGCAATGACGTCACAATGGTTACATTATCGTTTTCTTGCTCCGAGCTGCGGACAGTTCTACCATAATATAAATCCATTCATCAACAATTGTTGCTTGTAATAAAGGAAATCGAGAAATACAACGAGGAAATTAACTCTTTATGCGAAAGACTCGTGCATTAAGCACAATAATGTGTACCAGCATTATATTTTAATTAACGATAAATGAGTTCTGCATTATTTTTTTCTCAGGATAACTCTTCAACATGTTAAAGTATAGCAAGTGATGTTTTCTATTAAAGTAAAATTCATATTGAATTATTATATATATTTTTTAACTGAATATAATAATTGTTTTTATCATATCCTATAGAAAACAACTAAATCAATCAAATAATACTCCTAATAAATAATAAGTAATAAGTAATAAGTAATAATAATAATAATAATAATAATAATAATAATAATTCTGATTTCGTTTATTAAATTAAATACTTAAATAAAATGTAGTTATTCGAATCTAAAAAGATAAAAATATAAATTAATATCGCAGCAACTTATCTAGAAAGAGTTGCCATTCTGAAAAGAGATGGGATTCATTTCCAGAGGATTTACCTCAATCCCGGCTCCAAACCAAGAGCTTCAAGGATCAAGGGTTTTTCTAAGGATGTTGATGGTACCTACAATAGCAGAGCTCTGGAGGCGGCCCAAAAACATCAAGGATTCATAGTTTTTTTCAATTGTCCTTCCAGACAACTTGATACTACTCCTAGCGTACCAACTACAACCGGAATTATTTGTGTTTTAACCCCGTGTATACGACTTATCTCCAAGGCCAATGGAGCATAATTGCTCCACTTCTCGTTCTCCTTCTCTCTCACATTCCTATCCCAGGGTACTGAGAAGTCTACAATCTGCCAGTTTATGAGACTTTGTCAATGATGACCAAATCCAGACGATTACGTTCCAATTGCTTGGTCGTTATGACACTTTTGTCCCAATATACCTCTACATTGCCATCATCACTTGTTCTCACTTCATCAGGCACCTCCTCAAACCACTTTCCAGCACACTTCACCCCAACCTTCTTGCAAACCTCCCAATATATCCGGGGTCCCATGTTATCGTGTCTTTTGCTGTACTCTCTCTAATGATGATGATGATGATGATGATGATGATTGTAGCAATGGAAGAGCTAGATAAAGAATCACTGGAAGATAAGCAGAAGTACAAGGAAAGAATGAAACATCATAGTCACCTTGAGCGCGATACTAAGGCACCAAAATGTCAGGACACATGGAATTTTCTGTCTAAAGATGACTTGAAAAGAGAGACAGAAAATCTTATATTTGCTGCTCAGAACGAGGCACTAAATACAAATGCAATCTATAGAAATATCTTTGGAAACGACTATTCAGTTCAGGATCCTGTTTGCTATTTGCCAAAACTGGTGGGAACCAAGCCGCTGCTCAGATACTTTGGATTTGACAGACTGAGCATCTCTTGCATTTTTTATTACTCTTTTATAGTGGTTGCTGGCAGTCCTGAAGGCAGCTTTAGTCTCATTACATCTATTACGTTGGTAGCTATGGAAAAAGTGATTTCTGTGCACAATAGCAGCAGCACATTCTGGGGAGAACCATGGCTGGCTGTTACGTTTTTGTTGGAATTTTTGGATGGTATGAATAGGTCTATGCCTACAATTAACCATTCGGTCAGGTCTGATACTATAGAGGATACATCCTTTTTAAAAATGGAATGCAGAGGTAGATCAGATATGAATGTACGGAAGCTGTCCCAGTCAGCCATAGAGTATCAATATACGGTACGGTGGAGAGATGCATCTGAAGACTTATTGCATTTCATTTTTATCTTAACTGATACAACTGTGTGATCGGAGGATCCCAGGGGAGATAGAACGGAACATGAACATAGCTCAAGGGAAGTTGTGAGAAAAAGGTCTAAAAGGTTTGCATACTGACCAGTAGTATTGGGCACACGGGTGGGTTCGCGAACAATCTGAGTGAGGTCCTAGGTAATGGAAAAAATCATGACAGAATCTCCCTTCATCATCTGTCTTATTTGAGTGGGTCAGCCATTCCACATTATGGACATTGAAGTCACCGCAAATGTGAATGGTAGCCGAAGGATGAGCAGACAGGATGAGGTCAGTTTTCTCAGATATACTCTTAAGGACAGTAACCCCGCTGTTGTGGGGGCGGTAGAGGGCAAATATAAATGCGGTGGTGTAAGCAAGTGCAACCCGGAAGCACATATAAGGTAAATTAGGGTCTTCTCTGGAGATATCTCTCCCACACGGGAAGCCATCTTTAACGTAGGCGCATATTCCATGTCCATGGCGATCTTGGGGGTCAGATTTAGATGTTAAGTTAGAGTATCCTTTTATTATGAACTCATCTAGGGAAGTGGTCGGCCCTATGCCAGTTTTGCTTAGAAAGAGTAAGTCCGGTTTCGTCTCCTGTAATTGAGTTTCAACAAACTTTAATTCAAGCTGTTATATATAAAAATAATTTTATAAAATCAGCAGTAGGTTCTCTACAGTGAAGTGTAGATGCATTGTGGACTAAGTAACTGCAGTGTGGCATGTGAAGCTTCCTCCTAGTGCACCGCAATGAGTCTCCAACTAGAGCAGGCAATTAATCGATTTGATTTAAAAATGGCCGATTTCACTGGTTTCGATGACAATACAGCGTGAAACGATAAAATTGGTGTCAAGACAACAACTTTATTTTAAAATTTTTATTGAAAAAAATCAATTCAGTGGTCCGGCACTGGGAGCATGCCTTTTTTACAAGCGCAGGCGGGAGCTTGGCAAATACTTGTCAGATGGCAGAAAACAGGCTGGCTTTGGTGTTGTGGGAGGTCATGTTGGTGATGTTCTTAACATATGACTAAACGAAGTAGTCCAGCGGGTTCAGGTCGGGGGTGGAGATGAGTCAATGAGAGAAGGTTACAAAGTCATAGTACTCCTTCTGAAGCCAAGCCTTAGTCTCTTTGGACTAGTGGGCTGGCACCAAGTCCTGCTGCCACACCCAGAGTCTGTCAGTGGCCACCTGATTGCATCAGAGTATCACCACACTCTTCAGCACATCTAGGTACACTTTGGTATGTGAGGTGGCAAGCATGATGTAGCCCTCATATGAAACTACACCAAAGATTGAAAACTTTGTTGAGCTGTCTCCTTAAGCATTGAACTAGATTTTTATTTTGAGGGTGCTGGCAATGGTCCTGTTGTCATAACTTGGATAGGTAGAGAGCATGAGTTGTACAACAGTGCATCTCTGATTTCGCTCTTGAACATCGTTGTGGAAGCTATAGATAAAAACGCTCTCACACACACACAGACAAAGTTCTTTATATATATATATATATATATATATATATATATATATATATATATATATATATATATATATATAAAATAAAATAACACTATATTAATGGCAATAACAATGAATCAGTCTACATATATAATCCAAACCAAAATACTAATCGTAATACCTCTAACCCACCCAGTCGCATCAGAAGAAAGAAAAATATTTGGTTTAATCCTCCATTTAGCATAAATGTCAAAACTAATATACCTAAGGAATTCTTCAACATTGTACAAAACTCTTTCAAATATCCACACAGATATAGTTCTATTTTCAATAAAAACTCAATAAGGATTTCTTATTCAACAATGCCTAATTTAGCACAAAGAATCTTAACATCTAATAAGAAAAAAATTAAATCAGCCCAAAAAATCCCTTTCCCAATTAAACCCAAAACTAACTGTAATTGTAATTACAAACATCTTTGCCCACTCAATAATGATTGCATCCATAAAGATGTTATATATTCATGCACAATTACTGAGCTCCCACGCAATCCTCCCATAACAGACACTAATATTTTGTCTTCAAGTTATCCTTCTTCCCATCCTCCATCTGATATAGTTACTAATCCAACTCGAGCAGCCCCCTCCATCTACAGCCATACAACTAGCAATAATAATAATAATGATAATAATAATAATGATATTAATGATATTAATGAGAATAATAATATTTCTCCTAACAGCCATCCTAACTCTAACAACACTCATTATCCCCTCCAAAACAGTCCTCGTACAATCTTTGTCCCACCCTTTGTTGAACACAATGAACACTATTTAAACTATTTCCCTAATACAAATCAGCAAATTAATATTAATTTCAGACCTCGAGCTTTTAATAAAGTACATACATATATGACGCTACTTCAACATTAATTAAGAAAAGAATACCCACCCACATTTCTTCTTTTAACAACCATAATTCTAATAATAACCAAGGAACTTCTCTAACCATTTTTATTAAAAAAAAAATTAATTCTAATAATACCCCCTTCTCAATCAAATTGACTATCAAAAGAAAGTTAAATCTTATACTCCAGGCTCTAAGTCATATCGCCTCTGCATAACCAAAGCTATAACTATAATTACTTTCGCTCAAAGTAACAATATAATAAATTTAAAAAACGAACTGATTTCTTTCTGTAAACATAAGTCCAAATTTAATTATGGTAATTTGGAAATTACATAGCTATTACTTTAACCTTTCAGATATATAATTTTTCTATAACATTATCGTTTTTTCTACATACTTTCTTAATACTTTATAACTTACTAATCCTTTATTTTAATTCTTTATTTCTTCTTTGTTTGGCTGGCTTTCTATCTGCAATTTCCGTTTTAGTGTTTAAATATTCCTATCTATCAAATATATCATTCTACTTAAAGATTCATATCCTTTATGTATATTTACTTATATTTTACTATATGCATTTACTTACATACTTACTTGCTTTATCCGGAATTTGCTGATATCGGCCATTCTCTCCCTTTAATTTTTTTTTTCATTTCATTTGGTGCCTTTTAATAACTCCTGCTGATATTTCCTTGTGTCGTGTGTCCAAGTAATAACTTGTACATTTCAGTTGACCTCTTTCTTGCTCAGTATTTTTGACGCCTTTTAACGTCATCTTGTCTGGGTCATTTTGACATTGGCTTTTATATTTTAAATTTAATTCAATCACCATTCAATTTTTTTTCGTTTCTCTCTTCTTCTTCACTCATTTTTTTCTCTTCTTCTTCACTCATTTTTCTTAATTACGCCTTGCCTCGGCAGCCAAGTCTAACGCATATCTTATCTTTGTTTTAATAATATTATTGGAATTCTTTCCTCATTTCCTTGTACATATTTGTGAATAATCCCATGGATTTCTGCCTTTTGGATTATTTTGGACCATCTTCCAATTACGCGATTCCCTTGGATTTTACTTGTGCGAATGGAAATTTAACTAACTTTCTTGGATTTGCATTTTTGGATTTTACTGTCATTGGATACTTTCCCTTTCACCAGACTATCCATTCACGTGAAATCACTTTTTTCTTTACCCTATTCCCTCTGCTTCATTTTTTGTTATCAAGTAAGATCTTTGACTTACTTATAGTTTCATCAAATACTTTTGCAAGCAAAATCCGATCCTGCATTTTGCTAATTCCTACGCTCTGATGAGAAGGAAAGTATTTCTCAGAAACTCCGCGGATTAAGGACTATCCACTTATTTAATGTTTCCTTTTCAAATTAAATGTTTTTAACTATTTTTCAAAGTGTTTTTAACATGTTTTATTAACTATTTGCTCTTATATATATATATATATATATATATATATATATATATATATATATATATATATATATATATATATATAATATGGGTCTGTGTGATTGTTACCACAACTGCTTTTTGTTTTCAACATATGAATTTTTTTTTCAATATATTAATTTTTTTTTCGACATATGAATTTTTTTTCAACATATAAAAGATATTTCACTTTCGTTCATCGTATGTCACTTTCAGACATAATTAAAGGTTCCTATCGCTATTATACAACTGGTCAACTAGTAGATGGTCTGCAAAAAAAAAAATTTCATCAAACGGAAATGGAATCATGTCATCTTTTCTAGGGTGACAATTATAACGTTCAATTATAATGAACCTTATATATTGTAAGACTCTACATTTGTTTAAATCGATGATGAAATAAAAAGTTCAAATTTATTAATTTCTTAAGTAAAATTGTTTTGTAAACAATTTTACTATAAACCTGAACCATACAATCATATGGTGATCTTTTTATGGATATCAGTTCAGCTGAATGCACATTATCTTGAAAAATTACGTCATTTACATGTGCTGTAATCTTCTTCTGCATCCTCGTCGTTGTGAAGTTCGTGATAATTTTGATAATGTTATTGGTATTCGTTTTTTTTCAATATCTTTCTATGCAGAAAAGGCTAAGAGGCCAAGTGAAAATTGTCATAATGAAAGCAATTCTGTGGAACGAACTGGATTCGAACCTGACACACCCAGGTCGTCAATCCATGTTGTTAACCACTGAGCCACCGTCACCTCCACACTGCTGCTGCTGTTGCTTTTATCACGATATTAATATTAATTTTTTTTAGCTAAGTTTACACAAACAGACTTCAATATGGTTTCTTCAGAAAATTTGTACACAACTGGCTAACTAGTAGATAACCCGCAACAAAAAAGAAACCGTTTTCATCAAACGGAAAGGGAATCATGTTGTCTTTTCTAAAGCGACAATTATATCGTTTAACCGTGTATATATATATATATATATATATATATATATATATATATATATATATATAAATTTTATTTATACAAACATTAATGGCTACATATGTGCATACATGTTTCTGTAATCACCTGCGTTGGGGGATTACGTCTTCAGGCCAAGAATTACCGTCGGGTGATTACAGAAACATGTATGCACATATGTAGCCATTAATGTTTGTATAAATAAAATTAATATACCTGCTCTGTTCACTCATTGAGCACTATTTTGGTTGACACATGTTGTTTCATTAGATGTACTTCTAGGAAACTAAACTCTACTGGCTATATATATATATATATATATATATATATATATATATATATATATATATATATATATATATACTAGCTGTACCCTGCCACGCGTTGCTGTGGCTCAAATTTTGAAAGTTTCTTATAGGTTTAAATTTCCATTTTGCATGGGTACACAGTTTTTGTTGTTCCATTTTCTTAGCTGATATAGAGATTTTCCGGTTTGGTGACTCTTGAATATGTAACATAAATTATCCATGTGAAAAAACAGTCAGTGTGTAAGTGTAAGGCCCACAATTGTAAAGATTGTTCCCTGTGCTTTATTGATGGTTATTGCAAATGACAATAAAATTGGAAAGTGCAATTTGCTAAAGTGTAATGATGTATCCGGTGGAATCATAGGAATGCATGGAATGAAGATATATTCATCTGTGAAAGGTCCTGTTAAGATTGTTGTTTCTATGATATTGTTTGTTAATTTTTTTTACTGCAAGCTATGTGCCATTGCAAAGCTTGGATTGGTTTATATTTCACAACATGATAATTAGTACACCAAATTTCAGTTGCAATACATGCGGTGGCATCACTGGCAAATATAACTGTTGGATAATTAACCACTTTATCTGCTTTCACAACAGTGTCGATGGATTTGTATTCGACTACCTCACTTGGAATTTTACATTGAATAATAGCGTTAAGTTCATGGGCATCTTTGTATTGACCTGCAAGAATAGCTCATTCACTCAGTCAAATGGAATTCTTATAATTTGAATATCTGCAAAAACCTTTTAAACTAACTATTCTTTTGATGAAATAAAATTACAGAAATTACAGAAGTTAAAAGTCAAAGTATTTTGCCCTTTACTCTGACCAGCTGGCACTTTTTCGTACCCAATTTCCCACAAGTGATGCAAAAGTTTTTGTGCAGATCGAACAATCTGCAACTGTACATGCATATTTTGAGTTAAGTTTAATGTCTTCACATGGAACAAAAAAGTAGAGTATTTGAGGCAAGCATTTATTTCATCTGCTGGTGTTGATTGAAGAATAACAGGTAACATTTGTCTGAAATCTCCTGCAAGCAATATTACTGCATTCCCAAATGGTCTGAAATTGCCACGCAAATCTTGCAAGGATCGACAAAGAGCCTCAAGTGATTTCTTGCGTACCATTGTGCATTCATCCTAAACAATAAGTTTGCATTTTTGCAATATTTTTCCCCATATTGAATGTTTTGGAGATGTCGAACATGAGATTTTTGAAAAATTGAATGTTTTAAAGTAGAATAAATAATTCTTCTACTTGATAGCAAGGTCGCAGGTATTCCTCATGCAGCAAGGGCTAAGGCTATGTCATTCTGTTACCAAATGGCTTCCAAAATCAATTTAATTAGAAAGGTTTTACCAGTTACTTCTGGTGCTGTTCAAGGTAGCAGTAATTTCCAAATAACTTCTATTCTCACAGTCAGTAAATTAGGTGACTAAAATAGGATTTATCCATGTTTTGACAATGCCTTATTCACTGTAATTAATTTAGGAGACTAAAATAGGATGAGGGATTAGAGATGGACAGATAGAGAGGAAGATATATAGATAGAAAAGAGACAGTGAGAGGAAAATAGAGAAAGAGAAGGAGATAGAGAGATAAAGGGATTGATAGATAAACAGAGAGAGGGGGAAGAGTTAGAAACAGAGAGGGATGAAACAGAGGAAAGGAGAGAGATAGAGGGAGTTAGAGAGAGAAAGGGGCTCAAAGAGAGATGGAGAGGGTGATATAGAGAGAAAGATAGATTGAGAGAGGGAAAGGGAGAGATGGATAGAGAGAGATATTGAGAGAGGAGGGAGAGAAACAGAAGGTGAACTACACTTCACCGTGTTTTTCCTCGTTTTGCAAGGTTAAAGTACAGAATAGGTACAAAACACCCTCCCCTCCCCATGTTAAGAATGGCTTTTTAAATAATAACGTTATTATTTCAGCATGGATCACTCTCTGCATGAGTACCCATTTTTCTTTTAATATTCATATAAAGTAAAACTTTTTTCAAAATAAATGAATAAATGTTTGTAAATGTGACAAATAATCGTTTAGTTACGACAACGTCAGTAAATAAAATATGTTACGTGCGGGGCGACTATTATTTTTTTCTACTGGTCGCCATAGAACTCAACGCCCAAGGAGTGCCAAATTGTAATTTTTTTTTGTCAAATAAATAAATTTCAAGCAATTTTTGCAATAAATAATAGATAGCAACTTCGTTAATTTTACGACTCACCCCAGCATATTATAAACACCCTAACTTCCCCATATTAAGAACGGCTTTCGAGGTTTATGGAAGGGCGTTTTTTTTTTGTTTTTTTTTAACATGGGGGGGGGGGGTTTAGGGTGTTTATAATACGTTGAGGCATGTCGTAAAAATTAAACAGTTTAGAAAAAGTTAAAACAAACTTTTTTTATGTAAACAATGCCGTGAAAATAAACTAAACAATTAAAACGTAATGTTTCATGATTGAAAAGCCTTAACATAAATAAAATTTAAAAAATTAGTAAGCACATAAATGAATTTAAATTTTTAAAATATGAGATTATTATTTTTGTGTGTGTGTGTATGTGTGTGTGTGTGTGTGCTAATGCAGAGAGTGATCCGCGCTATTTTTTAAAATCGTTTTCCACGTTTAATTAAAGTTTTATGATATGTTTTTATTCAATTGTAAGGTTAAAGTACAGAATATGTACAAAACACCCTCCCTTCCCCATGTTAAGAATGGCTTTTTAAATAATAACATTATTATTTCAGCACGGATCACTCTCTGCATGAGTAAGTTTTTTTTTTTTTTTTTTTTTACTCTTCGAGTTAACAGAAAATGAAATCTTTTGTCAATTCGTGGCTGTGAAATGAATCGAACCGGAAGTTCAGTTTTATCAACAGAACAGATTCGCAGTAACGGTTAAAAAAATATATTTATTTTATTTAATATTTTAATAATTCGCGAGGTAAATTTATTTCAATAACATAAAAACATACCTCGACTCTAAAGATGGGTTGTCTGAAAATTTCAAATAAATTGGTAACGTAGAAATAGGGTTTTATTCTTTTAGAACAAACCAACATTTACATTTTTATATATATAGATATATATATACTGTGTATTTAGGCAGTATGTTTTTATCCAGATAGATATTGTTGAACAGTATTTCTGCTTAATCGTGTTTTTTTTTTTTGTAATTTCTCCATTTTTCATGTGGTCGTTCTAATATCTCGGTGGAATTTGTGTGAGAAATTTCCATAATCCTTTTTTTTATCTTTTTTAAAATTTATTTTTGCAAGTACTTTCAACTGATTTTCTTCAGTCGTGTACAGGCAGTTTTTGATTACTGTTTCATTTAAAATCTGGATGCGTTTATATGCATCAGTTCAAATTACATTTAAATTACTTAACTTAGTGAAGCAGCTCGTGTGTAAAAAATATGTTTTAATGTGGCTAAAATAAATGTACAATGATTTTAAAGTGTAATTTACAATATGGTATGGAAGTTACAGTTTTTAAAAATTTAATTAACTTATAAATTTACATTACATGTATAAAGATATACATATGTAACTATATATGCACACACACGTATATATATACGGGTTTCAATCCTGGCTTGAGGTAGTTGCCTGTCTAGCCGCACTGATGAGCTGTGAAACAGCGAAACAGTACTGTATGTGGATGTATATATATATATATATATATATATATATATATATATATATATATATATATATATATATATATTGGATGGTTACGTACCCAGGCGCATTGAAATGTTATTACTGTTTGCAAAATTTACATTTTTAATATTTTGGCTGTTTAGGTTTTATATAAAGTGCTTTCGGTATTTTGATTTTTTTTTTTTTTTTTTTTTTTTTACGTTTGGATCCATATGAATGATTTTAGGGTTTTCAACTAGGATATTTTTAAATTGGAAATGTGGGCAGCCATGTTGTTTTAGGTGTTGGCAAATCGAGCTTGTACCTGAAAAGTGTAGGGTTAATCGCTTGGACAATGTGTTGGTCGTGTGTCTAATGTAACTATTGGTTTTTCTATTGTTGGAGATTCATTTTCCCAAGGGGCATTTGAATTTTTATTTATTTATTTATTTATTTTTTATTACATTTTCACCCCAAACAAGGCACATTGCCACTTTGGTGTAGGGGACTACTATCAGGGGAAACATCTACTGGAGTACTATGTAGGGATTTGGGCAGCAAGATGTTGGTTCACGTTGCACTTGAACTTATGCATGTCAGTACAGTTGGGGAAACAGGGAGATGGAATGGAATTCCAAAGTCTAGCAGTTCTGGGGAAGAAACTACTGGAGTAGAAAGATATTTTACATCTAGGGATCTCTACAGTGTGTGGGTGGGATTTTGCAGTTTGCCGGGTCTGTCGAGGGTATCCACGTCGTGGGGGCACAAGTACTTGCAGTTCATCAGAGCATTCACCATTAAAATACTTGTAGAACAGGCAGAGGGATGCAACGTTTCGTCGATGGGACAGAGGCTGAAGCTTAGATGCCAGTTTAGGGCCTATCAGATTTGCGACTCTCTTTTGAACTCTGTCAAGGAGCGAGAGACTATTAGCCAATGCACCAGCCCAAATATGACAGCAATATTCCATACATGGGCGAATGGTGGCCTTATAGAGGTACAGGATACTTTCGGGTGTTAGTAGTTTTCTAAAATTGATAGACCATTTGGTTTCATCGACTGATTTTGTTGTCCGGGAAGTGTTGTTTTTAATCATAAGGTTTGCAGTTGTTAATTTCTTGTAGTAGATTTTAAGTCTGATCTTATTATTATTGACTGAGGATATATATCGATCTATTATATTCCTTAGTACCTTTTCCTCTAATTTAATGTTGTGATGTACCTGATTGCGATAGAATAAATTAATGGGTGGGGATTGTTAACTTGGTTATTTTTAGTTTGATCTATGTTTCTAATTGTTAGCTTAATTTGTTTATTGACTAAAAAAGGAATTGAGGAATTGAAGAATAATTAAAACCTGTTTTATATTTTCTAAATTTATAATTGCGGTTTTGTATCGGCATAGACATTCACTTTTGAAGTTTAAGATACACGAATTGGTTGCAATAGTCTTTTCATACGGAGAAGTGCTGAATTCATCTTTGCTGGAGTCTATGAAAACGTCAAGAAATGGAATACTATTGTTTGTATTTAATCCATAAGTAAAAGCAAGTATGGGGTTTGTTTTCAAATAATCCTTTAGTTTCTCTATTTCGTTATTATTGTCAGCAAGAAAAAAAAAACATCGTCGACGTACCTAACGTAAATAGATGTTTTTTAATAGTATTAAATATTTTATTCTCCAGGTTGGGCATGAAAAAGTTGCTAAAAGTGGGTCCCAATACGGGCTCCATTGACACCCTATCGATTTGTGAGTAAATGTTGTCTCTATGATCATAAAAGAATAATTTTTTAGGATTATAGGGTTAATTTTCAGGGGAGAAAGAGATGGCTTATTGTATGCATTGTCCATGGTGATATCAATGGTTTCGTGAACTGGAATATATATATATATATATATATATATATATATATATATATATATATATATATATATATATAATCAAGCTCAATACGAAACGGATGGTACACTTAAATGCTTTTAAGCATTTAAAACGATTTTAAACATCTTTCCATTCAATTCATTACCTTATTTTTTCATTATTATTTTTCATCACTCCGAGGACGACTTATGAAGGTCGAAAACGTTTGCTAATACGGTAAATTTCTTTTTGCACTTTAACAGAATGTTCGAAAACTAGTCTGTCATTGTATATATATATATATATATATATATATATATATATATATATATATATATATATATATATATATATGTATGTGTGGGTGGGTGGGTGGGTGTGGCTGTGGGTGTGGCTGTGTGTGTGTGTGTGAGGTGCCTTAAATAAATTTCCAGATTTTTTTGTACAGGCATTTAAATTTGTTGTAGACTCATAAAAATTCAGTATGTTATTGCGATACATCTTATGAGATGATTGACTAATTTTATGATTTCAAGTTCAAATGAACAGCTACTGCAGAAATTGGAATACACCCTACTAAAGCCTGATTGTCACAACTGGTGAATTTCAAAAATGCAATCTGGATGTGAGGACATTTTAGAAGAATGATATGCAATAAAAGTCTTTGTTAAATTTGGAAAAAAATGTCGCAGGAACGTATGGAATGCTTCTGACTGCTTTTGGACCATCTTACATGAATCCAGCATCAGTTTTTTTAGATTTAGGTACAGTAAGGAATATGATAACCAAAAAGATATACCAAATTGACTTTTTTCGCTTAAAAATTAAATTATTTCGTTTTCGTTAATAACATTTTATTTTTATATAAAAAAAATCTTCCGTAAAAAAAAAAAATTACGATTGATTAATGTTATTCTTTCGATTAAAATAGAACGAAATTTAAATTTCCGTTCCATATTTGCAACAACCGTAAAACAACTCATACTCCGCAATTCTAAACTCTATTATTTTTTAAAAACTCTAATTCTAAAACTCTAATATTTTTTAGCAAAATGTATAAAAGAACAAATAAAAGTGATTAAATATAATCGTGTTGATAAACGCTATTTTTTTATTTTATTTTTTATATCTTAAACAATGCTATTATTTTTCTATACAAAAATCTCATTACTTTCTAGACACACCTTGTAATTTAGAAAGAGACTTGCTTACCTTTTATATGTCAATCAATCAAGCTGAAATGATTTAATAATGGAAGGGGATATAACGCTTGAACAGTTTGGTTAAAAAAAAAATCAGGAAGTTTTTTTGTTTTTTTTTAGGAAAAGGAAAATGATCAGAGAGTTAAGGGCAAGGTGGATCACAGAAAATGCAGATCCATTATTCTGTTGAAAAGGAAAACAGATATCGATTAATACATCTGGGTTAATAATATAAAAAAAAAGCAATCCCGAGATTCAGAAAAACACAATGGAAAATGGCTAAGCTAAGCATCCAGCTAATGAAAATCAAACGCAGAAGATCAATGTTACAATCATGTGTCAAGAAACCATGTATCGACTTTCAAATATTTCACAGATTTAAATATTATACATTTGCCCACGCATTTAGAAATGCACTCATTGGTTGATACGTGGTTATGTCGAGTTGTTTCAATAACAAATAGCGTGTTTGTTTTTTGTTGCTTTTTTTCTTTTTTTTTGTTCCCCCCCCCCATATTGTCAGTTGTGGTTTAAAATATAAAGGACAATTAAATGTTGACTACTGTAATAACGAAAAAGAAAATGAAAAGTTGCCAGCGTTGAAGCATGTGAACTGTTTCACGCGCTAGACACTTTTTTTTTATGGAAATCACTCCAGACAAAGCATGAAACCACCTGATGTACAGAACAAAAAAAAAATGCTTCAAGGTCAAAAACTGAGTGTTTGATACATAGATTCCGACCCAGAAAACATACATTTCCCCCCTCCCTTTTTCCAGAAATATTGCAGCTGGAATATGAGGACTAAAGGAAAAAATAAGGGAATCGATAGTTATGAAGCTACTGAGAGTATAGCTAGGGTCCACTTTCTACTTTCCTTGTTTTTTCAGTGCAAAAAAAACTTTGTAGTTGAATTTTTTCTTTCTATGTGACATTCATTTGCATATGAAGAGAATTTGGAGCAGACAGGTAGTGAAATTTTTTACAGTTGCGAGAAAAAAAAACTTGTGTTGAGATTTGTACTTGTTTATTGAAGACGAGTTTCTTTAAATTTCATTGCAGGAATAGATTAATCTATCTGTTATTTATATATATATATATATATATATATATATATATATATATATATATATATATATATATATATATATAGAGAGAGAGAGAGAGAGAGAGAGAGAGACTAAAGAAGCTTTGAATAAAAAAAATGCAAAAATAAAAATAAAGAATGCAGTTTAAATTCCCGGATGGAAAAAAATATATTAACTTTAACGTATCGCAGACTTAGCACCTACATAATCCGACTGTAACATGTGTGTCCACCTAGCATGAAGAGACGCGTAGCAGTCACAGAGAACTATTTTCTCTGGTGAATCAATGCCCCCCCCTCTGAGTTCTCCAGCCACAGACTGACCAATCAGCTAACAGAGCGCATTGATTCATCTGCTCCCTAAAAGTCTTGAGGGAACGTCAGCAATCAGATCCGGACCGCCAGCGTAGCAACATCTATCCTATTTCGTCTCCTGTCCACCGGACATCTCGCTATAGCATTGACGGTCTCGATTTGAGACAACTGCTATCCAGCCGAGGACGACACGATACTGATTGACCTTCGACGACCTTAAAAGAACTTTCTTTTTATTCTTCCCTTTTAGCAGCCTGACCTGCCAGTTCCTGCTACAAATAAAATACTCTTCATTGTTATTGGTTAAAAGGAAGTTTCTGTTTCTTTTGTTCCTTGTTCTTTGCTATAATTTATTAGGAAGATAAAACAATTACCTTCTCTCTAAAGATGCGTCAGTCTTTGATTAATATAAGGTTTGGAGGGGAGGTAACTGTATGTTGTTTATCTTGCAAACAGCCATGGTTGTTTAGAGAGGAGTTGTGACAGTTACCTCCCGTTCTAAGGTGTAAATTTCAATTCCCGTTAGGAGCAGAAGACACGGTGAGCTGACAAAATACTGTGGATAACAATTTTATTAGAATAAAGAATGATTTCAAATATCAAAACACACAAAAAAAAAACAAAAGACAATGTCTATATATCATATACAAGTTCATGCATAATATTGGCTTAAAAATATTAGAATTGCTAGAAACAAATGCCTATCTATCTATTTCCATACGACAGCTGATGGTGAAAAAGGGATTGTTAGCAATTTGTTTCTTGCTAACAGAAAATAAAAATTTGTTACCCGAAATTTGCTCTTAAATTGAGATGTGCGCCCATCGGCAAATTCAGTCACTAACAAGCTGGCTCCTTCACTTGAAGCTCTCTAACTAATTGATTCATGATTCTCTGATCATTCATTTTATTTTATAATTCTAGCTACGCCCTAGCCAGAATTCCTTCACTAAATTCGCCCAAACATAGTTTAACTCACTTATCTACTTTGAAGAAAGAGGGGAAGAAATCTCATTAATCTTGACTTAGGTTTGGCATTAATAATACTGATCTCTGTTAACCTCATGGATCAATGCCTCGGACAAATATTAACACTGTCATAATGTCCCCCACTCTTTATTTATGCCTAAACCTAAACGTAGATTCCATGAACAAAGCTTATTTCTTAGAACTGCACACCTGTGGAACCCTCTTCCGTTTACCTGCTTCCCAGCTGACTACAATATGGCCGTCTTCAAGTCCAATGTAAACAAGTTCTTGATGAGCCGTTCCCCCTTAAGTAATTCAATTTACCAAATTTACACTTCTAACGATTACTATGATATTGTCCTTTTGACCACTGTACACTCTTTAACCCTTATCCTCGAGTAGCCTCTGGGCCTTGATAGGTGGTGATTCCTTTGTATAAAAAAAAAATCGAAAACTTAAACCCACTGATTATTATTTTAGTTATAATTGTGGTACAGTTTGTAAACTGTGATCAGACAGATTTTTTCATTCGGCATCTTCAGGCTGTTTATGTAAAGCATATGTAAACTTTTCATTGTGTCATTAGATGCTGAAGCACATTCAATCAGAATGTGAGACAAGTAGGCAATCTACATTTTGAATTGAGTAGGTAAGGCAACTCAATCTCTCAAAGATTTGATCGGATTTTGCTAGGAAAAAATTCAAAGCAAAATTTTTTTTTAAATAACTTGTACAACATGTGAACATTTTAAATTATGTAGAAAAAGTGATTCAATCTTTCGAAGAAGTGATCGAATTTTGCCAGGGAAAAAAATTCCTACCAAAAAAAAAAAAAAAATTGCAGAACATGTGAACATATCTTTGAGCTCACAAAAAATGACTGACCTATTCAGTCCAGTTCAAAACCTTTACCATCCAGTACAAAAAAAACAACAAAACAAACAATTTATTAAAATAAAAATAATAATTAAATGCACTAACTTTCTCATGACAAAAATGATAACTGTTTTTTCATTATATATTTTACATGAAAAAATAAATATTTGTTCATGAAATTAAATGTACAATGAGTATTTTTCTTGCTTTAAATTGTATTACATTATTTTTACTTCTTGCAGAACCGTCTCATTTTGATTTTGATTCTGGTTGGGTTTTATTCAGATTTTATTATTTTTGCTAATGAAAGTCTGTGTCAGCAAAAATCAGGTTTATCAGAATCCATACACTGTACCTGTACTGGTAATGACTATCACTTTGGTCTAGTTGAACCAGCTTCCTTATAAGCAAGTATAACGATTGATCATCACAGCCAATTTCCCTGAAATTGAGCAATGTCACATGATATCACCAGCCAATCTTGCCTCCTTCCGAGCCTGATAGGTCACCTCTGATTTTTGTGGCTCAAATCTTCAACTGCTTACTAACATGTTTGTGTCAACTAAGTAGAGGGTGAAGAAAAGGATCCTATTGATGGGCATCCTTTCTTGGCATCGAATTGTTTTCCTGAACCATCTTAGATGACATAAGAGAAGGATTGACATCAATAGAGAGAGGGGGGGGGGGCTTGAATTGATACTTAATTCTCATGGTAGTATTATGGAATTTATTGAAGACATAAAAAAAAGTCATTGACTGGGATTCGATCCCAACAAGCAATCCAATTTTTGTTGGATTTCTTCATTTTCTTAATTTTCCATTTTTTGGACTAAATTTTTTGTAAATTTCTTTATGATTTTCTTGTTTTTTTTTTTGTGTTCATCCACTCACAATTTTATCTACATATCTGAAATTTCTTCATCTCATCCTCTCAGCATCCATTCAACCCTCACATTACAATATTTTCTTGATGCATAATTCTGTATCTTGAGAGTATCAGGATAGGTGATTATGCTTGGTCCTCATACATTCTAAGTCTTTCATGTGTGGCTCTAAGCATTATACCCTGATAAACCATCTCAGCTGGTAGGTTACGGCTCATGAACATATTTGATGACTTGTAGGGTTTTTTTTTTTTTAAATTTATTGGTGTTTTACCCCAAACAAGGGAGGATCTCACTTATCTGTGAGGGTCTACTATTAAGAACCAGATTTGCAGGGATACCATTTATGAAGTTCGGCAGCAAGATATCTGTTCACATTACACTTGAATTTCTGCATGTCAGTACAGTTTGAAAAGAAGAGGACCTGGAGGGAATTCCAGAGCGCAGCAGTCCAAGGGGAAAAGCTATTCGAGTAGAAGGCTTTGCTGCATCTAGGGATCTCTACAGTGTAGAGGTGAGATTTTGCTGCTTGTCTGGTTTTTCAGTGGGTATTGTCATTCAGGGGGTACTAATGCTTGAATAACACGATCAGTTGGTCACTGAGGTGTGACTGGCTTCACGTGTTACACTAAATATCTGTAAGTGGTCTCGGGAAGATATGAAGATGGCCGTCATTAGGGTCTATAAGAAGAAAAGCATACCTGAGATGTTGGATGTGCTGTGTGGCTCCTTCTCTTAAGATGATTTCTTCATCCCGGTGGCGTTCTGACTGGAATTTTCTTTCTTCATCCTCCGGACCGCTTCATTGTTTCAATGAAGGCATTTATGAGGGCATTTATGGCAGACACAAGAAAGACAACACGCGACACAATTGTAATATATATGGAACATAACTAACTATTTTATTTTACATTAGAGATACAATATATTACAAAAAACTTTTACACTTTAAAACTGGACAATAGGCTTTTCAAAGCTAACTAACCTAACTAGTTTTGAGAGAGGGGGTGCTCTCGCCCCCCCCCCTCCTCCCTCGTTTACGGAGAGACAAAATTATGGTGCTCACCTCATGACGGCCTGAACAAAAAGAGGGATAGCTCTAGGAAAGGGAATTATGGGAAGGCGTTTCTTTGTATCTCTATGCACATGGTAAAATCACCACCCGGCCATGCTGCAGAGTGTTAGAAACACTGGCACTGAGAAATAGTGCCAGACTTGGAGTTCTTCAGAGCACTTGCCATTGAAATACTTGTAAAACAGGCACAAGGATGGCACGTTTTGGCAATGAACGGAGGTTTGTCTGAGGAATAGCAAAGGTGAAGCTAACCATTTGCAGAAATCCACATAGCGTCTTCTTTTGAATCAACAGCTTCTAATTGCTTGCACCTTTGCATCTGCAGATACTCTAAGCAAGTGTAAGCATGTGAAAATCCAAGAAATGTCTGTATTGGTAATCAGCAGCTTCTGGTTATTGTCCCTTTGTATTGGTAGATAATCTGCAACACGAACAGGTATATAACTGGATTAATGAACACAAAGAACTGTTTTCGTAGTAATCAATATAATCTCATGACTAGGGCTACGCCAAGAGAATATTCTTTTCATTATTTTGACTCTCGACTATATATCAGTTAATATATATATATATATATAGAGTGATGGGGTTCTCGATTGATTAACTGTATCTAACTGTGTCGGATATATACTTGAGAATCAAAACAATGAAAAGAATATTCTGTTGTCATAGCCCTACTCATGACACTCCAAATAATTCAATCTACATACAATTCTATGATCACTGCAAGTGCATTCACTCCATCCAACATGTCTTCCCTTTCGTCAACAAGGAGTTTGAAAAATTCGCATGCTGGTATTTTGCACCGTAAAATGAACCTGTTATATTGCATGTCAAAATGTTTAAATCATAAAAAAACAAATAAACTCTTATTTTCAACACCCCGACATAGAGACTGCTTGTTCCTATTTACAATGCCTCCCCATGGGACAGAGTTAGACACCAGGGTCGTTTTTTAACGTGGAGAAAAGGAACAAAAATAAAAATTGTCTCAGTCGTGGAGGATTTCTCCTCCACTGACAAGAAATTGAAGTGCAGCATCTGAAGAACAGATACTACACTTTGATCTTGTCCCGATTGGAGATAAGACTGCCAAACACAGGCCACTGCAATCTCAGAAGCATACTCTTATCACCTCTACCTGCATGATAATTTCGGTCATCATAGTCTAGCCATCATGTTGAGTGCTCATAGAAATGGTAACTGACTCTACTTTATATATAAACTAGCGGGGTTACCCGGCGTTGCTCGGGACCGTATGAACTATGAGAAAATTGAATTTGATTTTAAATCTGATTGTTATTCTTAGGAGAGAGGAATTTTTAATGTCTATGCATCATTTGCTATTTCGAGCAAAAGAATATTTACCTACCCTAGGACGGGTATTACACGTATGAAATAATTGTATCTTATCGAGGGTAGATAATTTCCAGCATGTAGATAAAATAATTTTACCTTTGCAAGGACGGGTAATATACAACACATACTTAAAATAATTTTACCTTTGCAAGGACGGGTAATATACAACACATACTTAAAATAATTTTACCTACACTAAGACGGGTAATTTAAATACATATATGAAACAATTTCAGAAGCGTTTTTACCTCAAAACGGACATTACTCTCTCCAATCCAACCTCAAAAAGAAAACGGATAATTATATATAAAAACATGATTTTCTTCTCCAGCCATATATTAACTTGATTAGAATGGTGTTAATCCATAACTCCCATGCCGAACTGCTAGTTACAGTAAACTAGACTCTGAAGTCTACAAAATAAAAAACTTTGAATAATTCCAGCGACCAGCATATCTATAATCTAAAGCTGACCGTGTGTGTGTGTGTGTTTGTGTGTGTGTGGTCACGAATAAGCTCCTATATGGTTAACTATTTAAAAAAAAACTGATTACATATAATGATAGAAGATGTATCGAGGGTCAGGAATGGGTATGTTTGATCTGGCAGAACGGTGGTTCATAAAAATTGTGGGGTCTGCGTTCGTGTCTGGTCCTCAAAGTATGGAAATAAAAAATGAAAAAAAAAACGTTTACAAGTGTTTTTTATATATAGATGTACATAAGAATACTTTGATAAGTATGTTTCAACTTAAATCTATAATATAAAGCTGAACATCTGTGTGTGTGTGTGTGTGTGTGTGTGTGTCTGTCTGTCTGTCTGTCTGTCTGGTCACGAATAGGCTCCTATATGGTTGACTATTTTAAAAAACTGATTACATATAATGATAGAAGATGTATCGAGGATCAGGAATGGGTATGTTTGATCTGGCAAAACAGTGGTTCATAAAAATTGAGGGGTCTGTGTTCGCGCCTGGCCCCCAACCCAAAGTATGGAAATAAAAATGAAAAAAAAACGTTTACAAGGGTTTTTTATATAGATGTATATAAGAATACTTTAATAAGTATGTTTCAACTTAAATATGAATGGTATAATAAAATTGTGGGGTCTGCGTTCGCGCCTGTTCTCCATGGAAATATGGCACAAACTTTAACAAAGACTTTTCATATCTATTTGCGTAATATTGAGGAATATTCGATTATGGCATGAATTTTTATATAAACTACACATGCCATAATCGAATATTCCTCAAGCACAAAATAACGGAAAACATAAAAATATGTTTATAAATATTCCTTACGTTGGCGGAATAATCTTGAATTGTTAACACAGAATGCTCAGGTTCCCCTCCTTCAAACTGAAAACGAGGCTCTCCATTTCAAACTCGCTGCCATTTTGATTTTTTTTTAAACCGGTTCGTGAATTAAAACAAAAATTTTTTTTTACAAACTACTTAAAAATACAAACCAATGAACTTTTCTACCATAAAAGTAACTTTTATTGACTATGGTAACATTTATTTCTTGTATATTTATATTATTATATATATAATATTTCCTCTTTGTAAGGAAACATCATTTTGTTGGTCACTCTTGGCTACGAATGGAAACAAAGTTGATATAAAAAATATATTTTCGCGAAAATTATCTTTACTTTCATCATATTTGGCTTAGGGTAAGCTTTTTGAGTATCAAAACCTATCTCTTTACAACCCCCTCCTTTTCATAACCTATCATACTTTCATCAATCACAGTCCATTTTTTGTAGGCTGTTTTTGAACCCAGTCAACGACGGGTACTTCTGCTAGTAATAGAAATAAATCTAATAATAATATAATTAATAAAACCCACTATGCCTGTCTGTCTTCATTTTATTTATTTTTCAAAGTGCATCTTTTCTGAGATTCAAGGTCGCAGAATAGCGCGAGGCAGGTTAAATGATTATATTTTTTGTGGACCGTTCTTTAATGGGTAAAAATAGCTGCTAAGGGGTCAAAATTTTAAAATTGGAACTTGGCAGGTGTAAGCCGACTTAAAGCGTTCTTGTATGCATCCACAAATATGTGTTTTTACATTAAAGTTGATTAATTTTTAACTATTTTCATCCGTCAAATGATAACGACTAACTGGTGTGGTTTCGATTCGAGCTGATAGCACCCAAGATTTTTTTTTATGTTATTTGTGAAATCACTACTATAAATTGGGTACAATATAATAATCAATAGAGCATTGGCTCTATATAAAAAATACGAAATCTGCATGAATTAAAATATTATATTTAAGCATATTTTATGACCGGGCAACGTTGGGTGCCCTGCTAGTCATCGAATATAATTCATACACTCTCTTTATCTATCATGTATATTTCGTGTCTCAGACAATTTCCAAAAATTTTAATATGAACTTGTTTTCATGTTAACATTTTGAACTGGTGCCAAAAAGCAGAAAGTAACTACATAGAACTGTTTCATTATTATTTATATGTGGATGGTGATCGATGAAATACAATAAACATCGTGGGATCATTACTTCTTTATTCAGGAGAACAAAGACAGAGACACCGCTCAAAGCGGTGTAAACCCTAATTAGTTTCTCATGCAACATCTTCCCTTTTCTGAAAAAAGAACAAAACAATTTTTAAAAAATCTAACAAAAGGTAAAAGATAAAAATAAAGTAATGACCAAGGTATTCATTGAGCTTGACTACCTTCTTGTCTAACGGGGATTATTCTGCCCTTTTCACTTCGGACTCAATTCACGATGTCCTTGAACCTCGCTGGATTTCCTACTAACCTTCCCAATTGTGTCCTCCTCAGTCCTCACCCTTTCTGAGTTTGGTTTTGATGGAGATAATGTTGGGCTCGGTCTTTCTCTTTCATCATTTTGTTGTTGAGATGTCTGAGAGTCACACGTCTCTTTTATATCTGGTTCCACATTCGCTGGTACCTCATTGTGCAATTCGTCTGGCTGATAGACCGGTGATCGTAATGGGGTTTATCTGTTTTTTTTTTTTTTTTTTTTTTTTTTTTTAAATCTTCCCTATTCCATTGATACAGCTCTCAATTAAATTTAACATGGTATGAACTCTCATTCAGATTTTCTATTATTTATTTGGCAATTTTTTTTATCGGCAATTAATTTAGCTTAGGGTTGATTTAAAGATCAGATTACTATTAAATGCGTGGACGTTACATAGATCACAAATTTTTTTAAAAATCGTAATCGCTTAAAACATTTTTTTTTTCTCGCTCATATGCCCTATTCCGAAATGGTAGCAGTGGGCCGACATCAGTGAATTTTTTTTTTTTTTAACTCATTATTGCACAGTAAAACATAATTAAAACAAAAATCGTCTAGCTAGCATAGTCAAAAGCAACTTAATATTTTCTTTCTTTTTATTTTTTTTATATATATATATGGCCCGGGCAATGCCGGGTACTCCTGCTAGTCTGTTATATAACAAAGTTTTGCACCGGATTTATTACTTTGAGATTTTCTTTATTTTCTTTTTCTTTTTTTTTTGTTCTTTCTGTTTATTGCCAGAATACGGTGGCAGATTTAAGAAACCTGATTAAGAGGAAACAGAAGGCTTTTGGGTCATTTATTGAAAGAAAGATATTGTGGACAGAATCATGCAGTTATATTCATGTTGCCATAATGTCTGGCAGGTACAAAGGAATGCAAGAGCGCATACATGCAGTCAATCTACTGAACATTTATTTCCAACGAGTTTGTGATTCAATAAAGTTGTGAATTCTGCACATTTTACCCAAGGACAATTCGAATACTTAGTATATGGAAAATTGGCTAAGCATGTCAACAGACTTATAAAAATAAGGACACAAACACATCCTTAAAGCAGAACCAAGATATTTGAATATATTCAGATGACCGTAGTTATTGGGTGACAATAAGCTTTATAAAAAGATCTGTTTTCTCTCAATGTAATGCTAAACATTTTTTCTGAAATTTCATTTTATGTTTTAAAATTCCTTCACGGGGATAATTACATTTTTTTTTTGCAGACATATAAAGAAAAACATTATTATGCAATGCAATGGCATGACATTAGAGTATTTAAATTTCTTTTCAGTAAACTCTTGAGTTATATAATGTTCAACACAAAATATATTGTAAACAATTCATTGAATATAAATTGCCATTTTATAGACGTTGCACTAGTCAATTACTTCTTATCACAAATCAATCAATCTTATCGATATTGATAAAAATGTAATATATATATATATATATATATATATATATATATATATATATATATATATATATATATATATATATATATAGTAATTTATAAAATATATATGGCGATTAAGCTACACTGAATATTCTGCGTTTCATCCAACTATAGGATTCGTCAGGCTTATGCGCATAAGCCTGACGAATCCTATAGTTGGATGAAACGCAGAATGTTCAGTGTAGCTTAATCGCCATATATATTTTATAAATTACTAACTAGCTCTACCTACGTATTGAGCACTTTTGAAGTAAATACTTAAAGTTTACGCATAAATCTATACTTTCGTATATTAAATTTATGTGAATAAATGAAGTAGTTATATATATATATTATATATAATGTTTCTAGATGACAACTTCCAGAATCCTTTTTATTTCTTTTTCCAACCGAGTAAACTAAAACTTAAAAATACACTAAATTCTGCATAGATTCTCCATTTCTCATCCATGGTTGAAATGAGTAAGTATGTTGGGAGTCTGAGTGGAAGTTTGATTTTTCTCTGAAAAATCAATATCCTGAATATAGGAAAACTTTATCATAAAGAGCAGAAGTCAGAATTGGAATTTTGGAATCCTAAGAGTTAGAATCCTAGGAGTCGGAATCAAAATTTTTGGGATTCTTGGAGTCGGAGTTAGAATTTTGGAAATTCTCAGTCGGAGTCAGAATTTGAGGAATTCTTGGAGTTGATATCAGAAATTTTGAATCCTAAAGTTGTATTACATAGGGGTGTTATTTTAGAAAGTACCACTTACATGAAAAGGGGACAGCCCTTTATCATGTAACAGTTGGAATCAGAACTTTTGGAACCCTAGGAGTCTTAATCAGGTATTAAATCTTCTGGCTCTGTAATTCTGCTCCAACCCCTATATATGTATATTGCTTTCTTTATCTGGCTCCCCCTTAGTTTTGTCATGTTCATATTGCAATAGTTAAAAGCCTTTGGGGAGATTTCATATGTTTAAAGGAGGGATATATTTTATCGAAATATCATAAATTAAATAAAGCCTATTCAATATAAAGAACTTTCTAGCTTATATAACAATAATGAATAATGAAAATGGGTCTTATATATATATATATATATATGAACAAATGATTAATAAAACATGCTAAAAGACATCTTGAAAAAGAGTTAAAAACATATTTAATTTTAAAAAAGGAAGCACAAGATAAGTGGATAGTCCTTAATCCGCAGAGTTTTGAATACTCTCCTTCTCATCAGAGGGCAGGAATTAGCAAAATGCGGGATCGGATTTTGCATAAAAAAGTATTTAATGAAACTACAAGTAAGTCACAGATCTTACTTGGTTGAAAAAAAAAGGGTGAGGTAAGGGGAATAGGAGGTAAAAGAAAAATGATAAAAAGATTTCACATGAATGGATAGTCCGGTGAAGGGTAAAAAATCCAAGAATGGTAAAATCCAAAACGGTTGAATTTAAAATTTCCAATCCAATGGGTAAATTCCAAATGGTCCAAAATGATCCCAAAGGCAGAGTTCCTTGGAAAAAATCGCAAATGGAATGAATTCCAAATCATTAAAAGAAAAAGCGCTGGAGAGAATATTTAAAACATGTCTGTCAAGGCTGGAGGAATCAAGTAATTTTTATATATATATATATATATATATATATATATATATATATATATATATATATAAGGCCGCTGCGAGGAAGGTGGGCTCTATCTACCATGCTAGAAAGTTACTTAAACCTGAAAATATCCTTTATCTCTACAAGGCCACCATTTGCCCATGTATGGAGTATTGTTGTCACATTTGGGCTGGTGCATCTGCTATTAGTCTCTCGCACCTGGACAGCGTTCAAAAGAGAGTCACTAAGCTGATAGGTCCTGAACTGTCATCCAAGCTTCAACCTCTGTCCCATCGACGAAATGTTGCATCCCCCTGCCTGTTCTACAAGTATTTTAATGGTAGATGCTCTGACGATCAACACCCCCTCAACGTAAATACCCCCGACAACTCGATAATTTGCAAAATCCCACCCATATACAGTAGAGATCCCTAGATGTAAGAAAACCTTCTACTCTAATAGTTTCTTCTCCACAACTACTAAACTCTGGAACTCCCTTCTGGGTTCCTGTTTTCCCAACTGTACTGACATGCAGAAGTCAAGTGTAATGTGAACAGACATATTGCTGCTCAACTCTCTACATAGTATCCCTGCAATTACTGTCCCCGATAAAAGCCCCCTACATCAAAGTGGCACTGTGCCTTGTTTAGGGTGAAAATGGAATTAAAAAAAAAAAAGATGGATTGAATAAGGGTTTTTCAACTGAAAATATTTTCAATTTATATCAAATATTTTCTCTATATTTTCTACACACTCATGCATATATATGTGTGTGTGTGAGTGTGTGTGTGTGTGTGTGTGTGTGTGTGTATACTAGCAGGTAGACCCGACGTTGCCCGGGATTGAATGATGATTAATGAATATTTCACACTCCTATATTTTTGTTGTCATCGAAATCCGTGAAATCGCCCGAGAGGAAGCTTCACATGCCTCCAGGCAGTAACTTAATCCAAAATATATGTTATTCTACATTGCACTCTAGAGAACCTACTGTTTCTTTTATAAAATTATTTTATATAAACTTCTTTCCAGCTAATGAAAAAAAATTAAGAAATTTATGTGTGGAGTTCGAACCTACAGACCACATCATGCAAAAAAACAAAAACAAAAATATATGCTATAAACTTACTCACAGTAGAATTTTCGCTCCCGTTGTTCTATCATTGGTGCTAGGAGACGACATGGAAAAGATGGCTTTACCGATGATTGATAAATGTAAATAACAGTTTTGATTATCGATAATTATCGGTAATTATTGGTAATTATTGGGGGTATTCTAAGATAAAACCTAACTAAGATCACTCGCAGACTTATACACTAAAGTACTGTAAATTTTAAAGAAAATCTGTTCAGCAGTTTCAGAGTCTATAAGGAATGAAGTCACATACATACATACATACACACACACACAGACAAAATTGCATTTATATATACAGTGATGATCATATTTATTGGCACGGTAAAATAAAAGTTAAATTTTGTCTAATAAATTCTAAAAAAGGGATTAAATTAAAGAAAATAACAAAGTATATTATGTATTTTTAACTGGCCTTTCCGATGCAGCAATCGGATTTTAGAAAAAATAAATAACAAAGGAACAACAAACATAATTACAAAAAACCCTTGTTCAAAATTATTGGCACGATTTATTTAATAATCAATTGTATAGCCTTTGGCCTTGATTACCTTCCTCAGTCGCTTTTCATAGTTTACAACCAAGTTGTTGCACTCTTCAGTAGTAATTTTAGCCCACTCTTCCTGACAATAATCCTCCAATTGAATAAGATTCTTAGGCTTCCTTTGCATTACCCTCAATTTTAATGTTCTCCATAAATTTTCAATTGGATTAAGGTCTGGGCTTTGTGATGGCCACTCCAAAACATTAATATGATTGTCCTCAAGCCATTTCTTAGTCAGTTTAGCCGAATGCTTTGGGTCATTATCTTGCATGAACCACCAACGACGACCAAGTGAGAGCTCTTTAGCAGAGTCTTTGAGGTTTTCATCCAATATTTTAACATAATCTTCCTTTTTTATGCTACCTGTGACCTTAACAAGTCGCCCTGGTCCAGAGGCAGCAAAGGATCCCCAAAACATCAAACTGCTTCCACCGTGCTTCACTGTGGGTATGGTGTTCTTAGGCAGGAAAGCTTCGCCAGATTTTCTGTAAATATAAGACACTTTATTATGGCCAAATAACTCTATTTTCGTTTCGTCAGTCCATAGAACACGTTTCCAGAATGCAACATCTTTATCAATATGACGTTTTGCAAAGGCTAGCCTTGCTTTCAGGTGCATAGGCTTCAATAAGGGAGTCTTTCTCGGACGACATGCTTTTAAACCAGCTCTCTTCAAAACTCTACCAACTGTATGTCGAGATACATTCACTCCAGAGGTGCTCTGTTCATCAACAATCTCCCCAACAGAGATCCTTGGGTTTTGTTTTACTTGTCGAACAATTTTCCGTTCATCTCTTGGGGAAAGAATCCTTTTTCTCCCTCTACCCTCTAAACTCATAACGTGGCCTTGCGATTTGAACTTGTTTATTATGGCTCTAACAGTGGATTTGGGAAGGTTTAGCTTCTTTGAAATCTTATCATAGCCCTCCCCATTGGTATGGCATGCTACAACAAGCTTCCTGACGTCTTCGCTGTGTTCCTTAGTTTTAACCATGGCGATTGAAAATTATAGTTTAGTCACTTATGATAGTTTAAATAAATCGCTATCTAAAAATTATCTGAAAAAAATTAATCACTGAATTAGCGTTAAACAAGCATAATATGGCTATAAAAAAGTTCAGAAAGCACGTAAACCGGAAATTGATTGATATTATACTGATACTAAAAGAAAAACAAAGCCGTGCCAATAATTTTGAACAAGGGTTTTTTGCAATTATGTTTGTTGTTCCTTTGTTATTTATTTTTTCTAAAATCCGATTGCTGCATCGGAAAGGCCAGTTAAAAATACATAATATACTTTGTTATTTTCTTTAATTTAATCCCTTTTTTAGAATTTATTAGACAAAATTTAACTTTTATTTTACCGTGCCAATAAATATGATCATCACTGTATATATATATATATATATATATATATATATATATATATATATATATATATATATATATATGGAGTGGATATGCCAAATAAGTGAATATTTATTTGGGTGTGTGTACTTTTTTCCTTGTGTTTCATTTTCCTTCAGTCGAAGTTCTCAAAAATCAAGAAACCCCTGATGTTATCCTGACAAACCCCTGTACAGAGAGACCTTAGACACTCGAGGATATTGTCTAGTAGGCATTCAAGTTCTTTCCAGTAGACATTTTTTTTTTAATATATTTATGAGTATATCTACGTACATGTAGGTAGGGAGATGTTTACATATGTGTGTGTGCGTGTGTGTGTGTGTGTGTGTGTGTATGAATTGCTCATTAAAGTAAAAAAAAAAAAAACCCTACAAATAAGAGGACTGTTTGTAAAACCTTTGATGTTGGCAGGTGGTGTCAGCATTTCAGTGGTAAATAACATTTCCTACGCATAAATGAGAATCGTTTCCTGCAATGGAAATTTTATGACTGGCACCAGAGAAAATAATGGGTTTATTTCAGCTGAGACATGTTCAAAAATAATACATAATGTGTGTTGTTGATTGAACCTGTCACACAAGAAAAAAATATGGATAAGTCTTGCTATATATTTATGTAAAAATTTCCAAATACATAAACGAATATTATTATTAACTCCATCAGGTAGGTTACTTTTCGGTAAAGTATATTGGCATACTACATGATCACATTTGCCACACCGGTTCCCATCAGATCACTGAAGTTAAGCAATGTTAGTTAGTCAATACCAGATGGGTGACCATTTGGGACTTTCAGGTGCTGAATGTACTCTCCACTTATCTTGGCATTGTTTCCAGTCGTCCTGGATTTTTCCTTGCCACTGGGCTCAAACAGTGCCGATTCAGGTGAGGTGTGGTTGAAGATTGCACAACCCTTGCCACAGCAGTCTTGCTGCCCCTACAGGGGTATCTTTTGTTTTTCGAGACTAAACAGAGGCATCGATATTGGTTGGTCTGTCACTATGTTTATTTGTGTCCAGCTTAGCACTACCGAAGTTAAGCAACATTGAGGCTGGTTAGTACCAGATGGGTGATCATTTGCGAATACCAGGTAGAATAATTGTTTTGAAGGTTTCCGATTACTTTTTGATTGCATTTGAAAGATTAAAGTCTAAAGTTAATTTCCAAAAGGAAAAAAATATTTGTATACGTGAAAAAAAATTATAATGAAGAATGTTTTCACAGCAACATTTGGAAACTGACAAATTCAGCTAAATTTTGAATTCATTGTAAAAATCCCTTGAAAGATAAATATTAGTTTCTTGGGTCTATTTAAAAGATAATTAGTAAAGTAAAGTCCTAAGATATTGAATTAAAAAAAATGTTTGTACAAAAAATAGTTTAATTAGCCTTCAAAAGCTAGAGATTCTGGCTTTGCCAAAACAAAAACATGGGTTCTACAAGAGCCCAAAATGTCAGAAAGTCAAAAGGCTGTCTGAAAATGACGTAGGTGGAAGGAGAAAGTGAGTGCTGGTTTTCTTTTTCCCCAGCCGTGCATCCATACGTTTCTACCGTGAACGTTTGTATAATTTTTACCATTTTTTAATTTTATTATTTTTCTGTGTTCCTGCTTTTAAATTCAAAAGTTTTTTGTTTTTTTTATTTTTCAAGATCATATGAAAATTATGTTACGTTAAAAATTATATTCATTCAGGCAAGGAAAATATTAGAATCTTGCATATAAAAATTTGACTACAATTGTAATCTTAAAAAACACAGGAAATATTTTTTGCAATTATAACTTTTTTGTGTGTGAAAATATTAAACCAACAATGATTAATTCAATGATATCGGTGGTTCAATGATATCAGTAGTTCGAGAAATTAATTTTTCTTCGGGTTGTATCGATTTCGTTAATACAAACTTTAGGGGCTTTTTTCGTAATGTTAATGTAAAAATTAATTTTTCCTTTTGTTATTGTTACAATTTATGATGTTTTATTTTCGTAAAAAAGAAAAATTAAAGTCATTTAATTTTTTTTACTACAGAAAACCATAACTTTAGGAAAGGTGTTTTTTGTTTAAACAAAATAATATATTTCAACTAAAATTCAAATAAAAATGATAGGTCCATTATATTTCGTGATCATTATTTGATAAATACTGAAAATTTCATTAAAATTGGTTGATTTCTTGATTTTTGGTGAATTTTTAAGTAAAGGGGGAAGTCCAAATGTTTATACATTTTGAGCATCGGCATTCATTTTGCACGTACCTATTAAAATTTGATATAAAAAATTTGTTATTTGATGTTTTTTGTGCTTATTCAGATTGGCACTTATGGCGATAAACAAAATTAAAGAAAAACTATTATATTGTACCTACTTATCACTATATTCTAAAAGCCACAAAAATTGATCAAGTATTTTTTTTTTTTTTTCAAAAAACAAATTTGCTGTTTTTTTACCGATAAATGAAGGCGGAAGCCATTTTAATATTTTTAAATTCTGTTTCTAATTTATATAAAATGACCCTTCTTAAAAAATGTTTACATAATTTGAAATTTTTATTTTCTGTAAAAATAAAACTTTAAAAATATGCATGTTATATTAATAAATTAAGTTATATTAATAAATTAACTTAAATTAATTAACAAGGACCCGAGGCACAGTGGTTAGAGTACTTGAAAAAATAATTTGTAAAAGTAATATTTTCCTGAAGTTTAAGGTTCACTCCTCAGTATGGGCGACCGAAAAATACAATTGTGAATTACTTATGACCTCTATCCAGTCATGGCTGACGAAACGAGGACATGCCACTCCCGTTAATTAAATAAAGGGATCAATTCAAAATTCCGTCCAAATTCCCGAGTTCGATAAGATACATTTGAAGAAGTCGGAAGTTACATCGACCGAAACGTTGTGAAAATGACACTCTCGGTGAGAACAGTAGTCCGATGAATCCAAATAATATGACACCATTTTGTATTATAAACTGCATTGATGTTTTTACTTTTTTTCTTTGTTTTGCAGCCATACATTTCTATGCGTGATTTTTTCAATGTTTCGTGGCAGAATAGGACGCATTATTTTTTCCCCCAATATTAACAAACATTATTTTAATATGTTCAGACAGATCGGCATCAAGATTTGAAAGAGAAAAAATAATCAATATTTGATCAAAGTTTTGTAAGGACAGATCGACTGCTTACGTGATTGGCCAATTTTATAGCTGATATTTTTCAAAATTCCATGCACGTACACATGTAGATAATACCAGATAGCTTGAGGCTAACCCGTTTCTTCTTCTTCTTCTTCTTCTTCTTCTTCTTCTTCTTCTTCTTCTTCTTCTTCTTCTTCTTCTTCTTCATCATCATCATCATTCTAGACTCATTCCAAAATGCAAATTTAACCAGACAAAAAATGTCTCAATAGACTATCTTTATTTTATAGTCTACAGTTGTAACAAACTTACGATTAAAATGTTGACAAAATAAATTATATTCAAGATAGAATTGTAGACACCTAAGCGGATCAAGCTAAAATAAAAATTAAATGGACTACAATTGTTTCTTTCGTTTGAATGTTAAATATATAATTTAAAAGAAAAGTTTCAATTGTCATATATGTAACATTGTATATGTATCTATTTAGGTATGCACTAATTTTTGACATCCACAACAAAAAGAATCTTCAAAATAAAATGCAAGGAGGGATTAAGACTGACAAGCTTTAAGAGATCAAATGCCTAAGAAACATTCCTCTTAATATTCCAAAACCTTGGATCAAAATAAACATTACTGAGAATTGATAATAAAAAATGAAAATAATAGATTTTTATCCTACAAATTGAATCCCGCTCTGCTTCTTCTATTAACACAGCAACCCGCATCCTGACTACAATATGGTTGTGTTCAAGTCTAAAGTAAATAAGTTCTTGATGAGCCGTTCGATATAAGTTATTAAATTTACCAAATTTTCATTACTAATGATTACTATATTGACCAATTTCTACTGTACACTCTTTAACCCTTATCCTTGAGTGGCCTCTGGGCCTTGATAATGTGGTGATGCCTATGTAAAAAAAAAAAAAAAAAAAATATATATATATATATATACTCTAAATGTGAGATCTCTTTATGACTGATCTTGTATTTAGACATTAAACCATCAAAATTGTTGCTATGAAATAGGACAGACGAATCGAACCTCAATGGGTTGATTGCAGTTTCATGTGAGGTTTTCTAAGTGAAAGGTCCAAAAAAGGCAATCAAATCCACCGCATTAGCATTACATCCGGTAAGAGGATATCTAATTATCCTGAACTAATGTTCAGCCATCTCTGCTGATGTCAAACATAAAACGAAAAGCTAAAGGTAGAAATAAATGAGTTTACAATCTTAATGTGACATTATGAATCTCTTGAAAAAGTTACTCGCACGCAAACGTTGGGGGAAAAAAATGCATTCATCGAGCAATAAAATTCTAAATACGTTCTAGAAAGCATTAGAAGAGAAAAGAGATATTCTGGTTGGTTCGTATCCAGACATTGCCTTGAAAACTGCAAACAAATGAATATATATATTCTTGTAGAATGATATGGAAAAAAGTAAGTAGATACTTAAAAATCAGTTTAGTCCTTAAGTCAAATTTATTTCAATAAAGAAGAGTTAAAAAAGTTTTCCTTAAGTGATTTATTAGTGTTGATAGTTTAGAATGATTAAACAAATACCTGCCCGATAGACTATACTCGTTTATTATGAATAAAATGGTTGTAGCAATTTAAATATATATTATTTGCATAATAAGTTTAGACAGATTATACATGTGAAAGCTTGTGCAAAGGAAAATCTACATAAGATTAATTGAATTTATTAATAAATTTAATTTGCTTTTCTAGTAATTATTTCCACTAGGAAAAAACAGCTGCCCTATGAGATATAACCCATCCACATCGCGACCCCATTGATAGGCCATGTCAGAAGTCGAACGCGATAGTTATAGAGTCTGTATGATCGATGCGGTTGCTGAGTCCCCAGAACTTAAATGTTTCACTATAAAAATCCAAAAAGTCTCCCTTTTGAGTTCGCAAGTCTTAAATAGAAGTAAAAAAAAAACATCAGGTTTGAAATTCACTTTTAGCTGAGTTCGAGTGTCGACCACGCCTTGGTACTACATCAGAAGACATAATTCTTCCAAATTTCCCACGCGCTGAGTTCTGATGAAGGAAGGCTTTCACTGAAATAAATGCGAATTACATTCCAAATTGACAGAAAAGAAACAATGATAGGGCCCGAGTTCAATCTATAAGCATATATTCAGTGGACAAAATAATAATTGAAACTTTGTACAAGAAAAATAAACCAAAAAAATATCATGCAAAGAAATGTGTCTAGCAGCACAGAAAATTGTCCACACACATTGAAATTGTTCTGATTGTTCTTTCTTTCTCTCTTTTCTCTTCAGTCCTCTGCTAATACATTAATTCAAATCGACAGATAAGTTCTATTGAAGAGGGGTTTTCTGCATTACTGGATAGTCTGTTCGAGACAGAGTGGTTGAGCGAGGAGGGAAGGGCACTTTCACAATCCCCACGAGAGCAGTGAAAAAATCTGCTAAAAGTTGCTCTGAACGCATTTTTATATCATAGTGTTGACGTTAATTCTCTGACCAATCAACTGTCCCCGCATCGCCCTATCACAAGACACGATTGGTTCCCTGTTCCATAATACTGCATATCAATAATTCCCAGGCGGTTTGTTCTCACCATAACATCAACTCTGAGGGAGGGGGGTCACCAAAGGTCGGTTTCACATGTCAATCTGTTTTTCCTTTAGGTTGATTTTACATATGTGAGACTTAAGGAGGATCAATAAATTCCTTCACTCTCTATCGTTGCCTAAACCTAAACATGGATTCCATGAACAAAGCTTTTTCCCTAGAACTGCCCGCCTGTAGAACTTTGTTCTGCTGGTCTGCTTTCCAGCTGACTACAATATCATTATCTTCAAGTCCAACGTAAACAAGTTCTTGTCCAGCTGTCCTTGTAAAGGATCTAATTATACTGAATTCCTTCTACAGATGATTATTACGCAACTATCCCAATGACTACAATACGCACATGAACCCTTATCCTCGAGTGGCTTCCGGGCCTTGATATGTGGTGACCCCCTTTGTAAAAAAAAAAGAAAAGAAAATGTTTCATCTACAAATTTGGGGGGGGGGATCAACAGAGGATATCTTCAATTCTGACCCACAAGAAACAAATGCTGTATATTAGCACACACTCACTGACATATAACACAAAATCGATGACATCTTTCTCAACAGAAGATACGATTAAATAGCTACAGAAACAAACAAACAAAAGAAAAATCTAATTTTATGCATACAAGTTATATAACAGACATCCCGTGATGATTATTAATGGATTTATGTGTGACAGTTCATATAACACAGATGTCATTAATATATTTTGAAAATTAAAAAACAAAAAAATTTAATTCAAAAAGCAAAAGTTTTATTATTTCAATCAGAAACCAAAAATGGCATAAAAACATGTCTATAATTTTCGAATATCAAAAGGCAGAATGCCAATGTTTTGTATCAATTTGTTTGGCTGGAGAATCAATAAAGCTAAAATATTATTGGAATTCAAGATAAAACAAAATTTTTATTTTTTAATTAATGACAGGAAAATTGAATATGAATCTGCATGCGCATTCTACATTATTTATGCATAAAAAAAATTCTCTATCTCTACTATTATATAAAAGGAAATTTGTCTGTGCGTCTGTGAATTCGTTCCCTATGGACTCGAAAAGCGGCTGGGTCGATCTCTATAAAATTTCACATCAAGATACTTTATGCGCCTGGCAGTGTTCTTAGATAGGTTTTGTGTCAGAATGTCTTCGATAAGAATCGGCAATCTATAATCAAAATAATCCAACAAAAGAAGGAACAAGTGATTTTAACCAAAGTTAACATCTTACACAGCCTAATATCACGAATGCATTTGAGAAGTTTTATTACTACACAAGCCGAAAGGCCCAACATAAAAAATCAACAGTTCTTTGATATGACAGGGGAACCTTCGAAATAAATGTTTCTGTTTAAAGCACAATTGCAGAATTATTCTTAACATTTTCGTTAAAACTTTAATGCAAGCCATTATATATCAAAACAATTTTATAAAATCAACAGTAGGTTCTCTACAGTGCAATGTAGACTACAATGTATTGTGGACTAAGTCACTGCGAGATGCATGTAAAACTTCCTCCAGGTGCATCCCCAATTAGAGCAGGCAATCAATCGATTTGATTGAAAAATGGGCTATTTCATCGATTTTGATGACAATAAAAATATGAGAGTTTGAAACATTCGTTGATCATCATTTAATCCCAGACAACGTCAGGTCACCTTGCTAGTATTTATATAAATAAACAAAAATTTATAAATCCTTATGGTTATAGAAATGGTCAACAGATCAAAAGTCTGGTCAGGTTTACTGGAATTATTTTCACACTTTATCTCTAATATGATGAAATAGGATCAATAATTCCTGCCTAAAAAAATGACATCATAGCAAATAAAACATTCAAATCTAAAATGACTCAAATCTAAAATGACTCAAATCTAAAATGACTCAAATCTAAAATGACTCAAATCTAAAATGACTCAAATCTAAAATAACTCAAATCTAAAATGACCAAATATTTTCCACTAATAATTACTTTTTTTCATTACAATTCGTAAACTGCCATAATTTCTCCACTCCAATTCACTCTCCCAATTACGACATCCATAGAAGTGCTAGCGAAGTAGCTTACTCACTTATTATTTTCTACTTTCACTACCCCAGTCATTACCGCAGGCACTATTTCATAATCTACAGTTATTGTGATTCATTGTTATTATTTCGTTTGGCTATTACATACTTCCAGCATTCAAACATAGCTCATTGCCTCTGCTAATAATGATCGCTCCCTGTTACTATTGTTAGTATTGGCTAAACGGGCATAATTTGTCATTCCCGATTCTATTTACTGAACACCAGAGAATGCTTGTTTCAACTAAGAATGTTAAGTAGTAAAAGTGCATAACTGTCTATAACTTACTTTTAAATGGAGTATCATCTGACAATGTCTTCATAACTGAAGTATTGTTGTTTCACATACATGGTTGGAAACTATGTTGTGATAAACTTTGTTTATGCATTCGGGAGTGTTATAATATTGATATAATTTGTTCTTGCCGTTTTTACCTCATAATAACACGTGTTCCATGTTATTATGATGTCCTTTAGAAAAAGTATCAAGAAAGAGATAAACATTGGAATAAGATTATCAGTACATTTTATTAAGGGAAAGCCATTTACCGGAAGACCCCAGGCAAATCGGAACTGCCAAATTGAAATGGCTTTCTAGATATAACAATAACCATCAAATCTTTTCTTTCTGATAAGTCTATAAATATACGATAGAAATCCGAAGCACATAGTATCAACACCGACGTACTCCAAGGCTCTATTCTGGGTATAGTTCTTTTCCTGGCTTTCATTAATGATCTGAATCATACTCAGAGACCACGTGTTCACATCTATACAGAAAAGATAACTGTTTTTGAAGATAGAGAATTGGTGATCAAGATCTTGCTGATTTTCCAAGAGCATAGCCAGCCATATTTCTGGGTTTTTGGATCCCCCGCTTTCTCAGAGAAGTTGACTGATTTTTTTCCCTAATTTAAAGCGCCAGTATGGCAGCCAGAGACAGACAAGCATTTGCCTTATCGTAACTAATTTGCCTACTAATGGGAGAATTATTTACTGCTTGCAAATCAATTTCACCCGCTATTACATAATAACGCTTCAAAGTTTACCTATCTATAGGGAAATTTTGCAGGGTTGGATTCGTTTCGTTTCATTCCATTTTGTTCAAATTATTTACCAATTTATTTATTTTTTATTTTGTACGAAAACGAATCGAAACTTTTCGTATCGTTTTGTTTATTTTTCATTCTGCTTCGTACATCTAGAAGTATTTAATTAAAACCAGGATGTGGCGAAAGGTACCAAGACAACATAAAACTATGAAAAAAGTAACCAAATATTTGTATTATTAATAAGGTTGAGTAATTTGACAAAATAATTATATAAAAAATTTCATGAATCAATCAAAATATTTAAATTTCACGTTTATAAAAACATTCAAGGAGCATTAATTGCAATTTTTAAGTTGCTCTGATTAAAATAAAAAAAAAACCCGGATGAAATGAAACTTTACTAAAACAACATCAACCGAATGAAATATTTTATTTAATAAAAGTTTACTGCGAAAGTTTGGATCCTCCCTTGGTCCTTCTTGGCTACACCCTTGTGATTTTCTCGCTTCTGATCTGGAGAATATGGTACAATGGTGGTCGTGGTGGGGGAAATGTGGCTGATTAATTTTAAAAGCAAACATTGAAATCCTTGTATTGCTTGTAAGAAGCCCCTTTATTTTAAGCCCGTATTTCAAACTGAAAATTATATCTTACATGTTTCTGAGGTCACTGGAAAAATGGTTGAATAATTCTACTACCTTAGAAAGTACCCGATCCTGTTCCATTCCTCTATCTATATAGTCTGAATATGGGATACTGCTGCCACATCTCGGGAGCCCAACACAGAACTCTTCCTTGCCTTTACATAGTACAAAATCGCCTTTGCATATTAATAACGCTAACTCTAACCCTCTCTTCTGTTCTCTACAGAAAAGATCTTGTTAGTATTTCTCTATTAATGGCCTGAGGATATAAATTTCGAATTTTGTATGGATATATTATATATTTTTAAAATTTTATAGAGTACCATTGTTTCTTTTTTTTTATTATTAACTTAGTATCGATATTGGATGTTTTGGAAAAAAAAAATGGAAACGACACTAACCATATGCGAGTTTAACTGGCTTCCTACACAGGAGGAAGTTCCATGGGAGTATGAAATTCACAAGCGGTCCCTTAGTCGTATGTATGTCCCCGTTGGGGGATGTGGCAACGTTAGGTTTTGCAACTCTCGCAGGAAGGTATTGACGTTCTCCTACATACAGCGCCTGAACTTCCCAAATTGGTCACCAATCTGGTACTGTCCAAGCTCAACGTTGCTTAACTTTGGTGATCTAATGAGAACCGGTGTGTTAACGTGATATATTTAGTTATTGATATATATTCAAGTGACTATGATTATATACTGTTTGAAAGTATCAATATAAAACTGCAGTTCAGTGGCCTGAATATAAGGTGATGAAAAGATTGTGTACAGACTTACACTTGACTCTAACGATGATGATGATGGTGATGGTGATGGTGATGATGATGATGATGATGATGATGATGATGATGATGATGATGATGATGATGATGATGATGATGATGGTGGCGGCTGCCGAATCTTTAACTGCGTTAAATACATGAATTAAATTGAATTTAATTTAAGAAATAACAATTTTTGTCATTTCTTTGACTTAGATACTCATTGGTGAAAATAGAAAAATGATTAAAAAATACATTATTGTTTATTTTTGCAAATATAAGTTTTTAACAACACATTGACAAATCTAACGGTGGTATGACGAGGCTGGTGGGTGGTGTGCAGTAGACTGTGTTGCTAGCACCCCTCTTGTGTCTCTTCTCGCTGTATCTTTTTATTTGGCCTAGATGATAACGACATTCTGATCGGCATTGTTTCGCAAAGGACGCTCGAGGTGTTAGCAATAAACTTTTATTGAGATTGGCATATTCTTTTTTATTTTTATTATGTGGTAAAGATTTATGAAGCAGCCTTGAATTGCCATGCCAGTGTTTAGGACGTGGCGAACTTGTTGGAAAGAGCTGGCCCGACCGATCCAGTGTGAATGCCACAACCATGACCATATTACGTTTGTAGTCTTAAGAACACACTCACTTGAAATGTGTACAGATGCTGAAGTAATCGTAAACTTCCGTTTGTATGACGACGCCATTATTTTGTTTTCTAGCGATTATTTCAGCATATGTACATATTTTAAGCATGTTCATAAGATTACAAGCGCAATAATAGATTTTAACTCAAAATGGTTCCTTATTTTCTAACATCTAACAAAAACAACACGATAAAACAATATTCATCGATTGTACACAATTTGTTATTGCATTATGTTCAAGCCACTAAACTGGAGTTTTACCTGAGTCAATTGATTCAGTTTCATCATATGTTACATTCTAGGTGCAGTCTTTAGATTTTTTTTTTTTTTTTTGATACCATATTATTTTGATTTGATTATTAAAGTTTTGTGGTCGACGTTTGGAATTCACCAAAGTGGGATGATGGTCATCCACCTTGGTTGAGATAAAATTACAGAACTAACATATTTAAACGAGTAGTAACATCGCAACCGCCTCATCAATCTTAGTACCCTATATAAGGCTTCCTTCAGTCTTGAGAGACTACGGATACCCATGGTAAGGGTGTCTGTACGTGAAATTTCTGTGGCAAGAGTTGCGCAATCTCCAACCACACCTCTCTTGAGTTAACATTGTTGAATACCAGTGGCAAGTGGAGGTTCAGAACGACTGAAAACTATGCCGAGATAAGCAGAGAGCACATACAGCACCTAGAATTCCAAAATGATCACCCATCTAGTACTAGCCAGGCTCAACATTGCTTAACTTCGGTGATCTGATTGGAACCTGTATGTCAATGTGATTATGCTGTACATAATACCCTATACTTAGTGCCTATATGCATTAACTGAACAGGACTTCAGCTTAATTTACCTTTACAAATCAAATTCTAAAACTGATAAGAAAAAAAATGTTGGGTGTTTGCCATGTGTGCAACTTAAAAAGATGATCTAGGCTAGAAATTGAGGTGCTAGAGCTTAACACTACGAATCAATTAACCAGAAGGTGTCTTTCTAACCATCCATCTAGCTTAAGTAATGAGAGTGCTGTAAACCACAAGACTATTTAGTCAACATGCAGACAGATTGTTTGGCCATCAAAATCCTGTTCTCAGTCTTCATTGATGTAAGTCAGTAATTATAATAAAAAAAGGGGGAGGGAGCAATGCAGTTATAACCACTTTAAGACAAACTAAACCCACCACCAACGTTCAATCTCCTGGACTCTTAATAGGTTAGCCAAAAATTAATCTCTTCAAGAGCCCAATAGAAAAGGAAAAGGTTACAAGCTGGCTGACAAAAACGCTTCCTAAGTTGAGGACAATGCCCTTATAGATGACACTGCAATAGAAAACTACTCTTTATAAAAAATGTGTTAAGTTTTTTTTTAATCATCCATAAATCAGAATCATCCAATTTTAATGAAATTATATATTTTACTAAATTACCTGCGATTCGCTAGAATAGTATTTACTATATATATTAATAAATATTCATAAAGATTTATATATATATATTAATAGATATTTATAAAGATTTAAATATATATATATATATATATATATATATATATATATATATATATATATATATATATATATATATATATATATATTAATAGATATTTATAAACATTTAAATATATTAATAGATATTTATAAAGACCTGTTGGAATTTCCAAAACCCATTATTTTGCTATACATGAAAAGCATTTCCTACCTTCTTAAATCTTAAATAATAACAATCAAACAAACATTATATATAGAATATACATTATATATGCTGTTGAGCATTGTTAGTTGGTCGTGTTTAGTTACATTTTAAATGTGACTGTCATAGTTTAAAAAAATAAATGATAAATAAAAAAAATAAATGAATAATAAATAAAAAAGATAAATGACAAATAAAAATAAATAAATAATAAATCAAATAAATAATAAACGAATAAATAAAAATGAATAAACTAAATTAATAATAAATAAAAATAAATGAATAATAAATCAAGAAAATGAATAAATAATAAATAAAAAAATAAATAATGAAAATATAATATTTAATCATTCGTTGAAATCTATGCTGATGACATGACCATCTACGACAACACGTCAAAGGCTGTAAATGACAAAGTTCTCTCTGATTCTCTCTCCTCTGATCTCGAGCGCGTGGTTCAGTGGGGGAAGACGTGGCTGGTTACCTTTAATGCATCTAAAACCAAACTCCTATCCTTACATAATCAACGCTCTGATCCCCATCTAGCATCAATTGAAATGGATGGCTCTCGTCTGGGAGAGGCCCCGTGTTTTGACAAGCTTCTGGGTTTGACCTTTACTCCTGATCTGAAATGGTACACGTACATCAAGTCTGTTGCCAAGGTCGCTGGAAAGATGGTGGGATCCTTCTACCACTCCAGAAGATATCTCACTACTGATGCGATTCTCTATCTATATAAAAGTCAAGTACGTCCAAGGATGGAATACTGCTGCCATATCTGGGCAGGAGCTGCTAAAAACAGCCTATCCTGCCTTGACAGAGTACAAAATAGACTTCGTGGCTTAGTGGGGGATGCTCTTTTCTCTACCCTGCAATCTCTCTCCCACAGAAGAGACGTGGCGATCCTTTCCTTGTTTTATCGTTATTTCCATGGCAGGTGCTCGTCTGAACTCCAATCTCTGCTCCCCCCCTCGCCAATCTTTCACAAAAAACACCCGTCTAGCTGAATCCACTGTGAAAAATTTCTCCCACTCTTTATCTGTGCCTAAATCAAAACGTAGATTCCATGAACAAAGCTTCTTTCTTAGAACTGCGCGCCTGTGGAACTCTGTTCCGTCTGCCTGCTTCCCACCTGACTACAACTTGGATGTCTTCAAGTCCAACGTTAACAAATTCCTAATGAACCGCCCCCTTAAGTAAACGCTTCATCAAGTCTCCACACTAACGTAATGTACTTGCAATAACCCTTATGCCTGAGTGGCCTCCGGACTTTGATAAGTGGTGACCACCGTGTAAAAAAATATATATATATAAATAAATAATAAATAAAAATAAATAATGAAATAAATAAATAATAAATAAAAAATAAATAATGAAAATATTAATAAATAATAAATAGAAAATAGATAATGAAAATATAAATAAATAATAAATAAAAAATAATTAAATAATAAACAAAGAAAATAAATAATGAAATAAATTATAAATAAATAAAAAATAAATAATGAAAATATGAATAAATAATAAATAAAAAATAATTAAATAATAAATCAAGAAAATAAATAATGAAATAAATAAATAATAAATAAAAAATAAATAATGAAAATATGAATAAATAATAAATAAAAAATAATTAAATGATAAATCAAGAAAATAAATAATGAAATAAATAAATAATAAATAAAAAATAAATAATGAAAATATGAATAAATAATAAATAAAAAATAATTAAATAATAAATCAAGAAAATAAATAATGATATAAATAAATAATAAATAAAAAAATAAATAATGAAATAAATAAATAACAAATAAAAAATAAATAATGAAATAAATAAATAATAAATAAAAAATAAATTATGAAAATATGAATAAATAATAAATTAAAAATAATTAAATAATAAATCAAGAAAATAAATAATGAAATAAATTAATAATAAAAAAAATAAATAATGAAACAAATAAATAATAAATAAAAAATAAATAATGAAAATATGAATAAATAATAAATAAAAAGTAATTAAATAATAAATCAAGAAAATAAATAATAAAATAAATAAATAATAAATAAAAAATAAATAATGAAAATATGAATAAATAATAAATAAAAAATAATTAAATAATAAATCAAGAAAATAAATAATAAAATAAATAAATAATAAATAAAAAATAAATAATGAAAATATGAATAAATAATAAATAAAAAATAATTAAATAATAAATCAAGAAAATAAATAATAAAATAAATAAATAATAAATAAAAAAATAAATAATGAAAATATGAATAAATAATAAATTAAAAATAATTAAATAATAAATCAAGAAAATAAATAATGAAATATATAAATAATAAATAAAAAAATAAATAATGAAATAAATAAATAACAAATAAAAAAATAAATAATGAAATAAATAAATAATAAATAAAAAATAAATTATGAAAATATGAATAAATAATGAATTAAAAATAATTAAATAATAAATCAAGAAAATAAATAATGAAATAAATTAATAATAAAAAAAATAAATAATGAAAATATGAATAAATAATAAATAAAAAATAAATAATGAAAATATGAATAAATAATAAATAAAAAATAATTAAATAATAAATCAAGAAAATAAATAATAAAATAAATAAATAATAAATAAAAAATAAATAATGAAAATATGAATAAATAATAAATAAAAAATAATTAAATAATAAATCAAGAAAATAAATAATAAAATAAATAAATAATAAATAAAAAATAAATAATTAAAATATGAATAAATAATAAATAAAAAATAATTAAATAATAAATCAAGAAAATAAATAATGAAATATATAAATAATAAATAAAAAATAAAATCAAAGAAAACCTTTTCATCTTCCAGATCAGATTAAATTGTTGAGTGTTGAGTAAATGATATTAATCTTTAATTTAAAAAAAAAACTTTAGACGCAAAGGGCTATTATTTGAAATCGTGTCTAACAGAGGACTGTCGTTGTAGTTGATCAGCGAGATGTTTGTTCACATTACATTTAAACGTCTTAAATTTAGTACAATCACAGAAGCAGGAAATAGAGGGAATTCTAAAGGAGGAAAGAAACTATTACAATAGAAAGTTTTCCGAAATCCAGTAAACTCTACAGTGAAGGGGTGGTATTTTGTTGCTAGTCGGGTTAGTTGGTGGTATGTACGTTGAGGAGCGCAAGTACTATGAATTCATCAGAGCATATTCCATTAAAGTACTTGTAAAACAGGCACAGGGGTACGACATTGCAATGATGGAGCAAAGGTTAGACTTGGCTGACAGTGTGGGTCCGACTAGATTTGAGATTCTTTTTTGGTCTCTGTTTAAGAGTGAGACACTAGAAATAGATGCATCAACCCACACCTGGCAACACTATTCCACGTATGTGTGAATTGTGGCCTTGGAAAGATATAGGATGTTTTCTGGTGTGAATAATTTTCTAGTACGGTAGAGAGAGCCCACCTTCTTTGCAGCAACCTTGGCAATGTCTTCAATGTATTTGTTCCAATTCATGCTGCCAGTGAATGTTTGGCCAAGGGATTTGAAAGATGTGCTCTCAGGTTGGTTGTTATTTGTAGTGGCAATCGTTGATTATGAAGTTTTTTTGTGTAGTTCCTATTTACTTTGCCTCCTCACGAGGGCAGGGTTAGACTGTTGTATAGTCAGGGTTTGAGTACGTGTACATATCACTATTTTCTATCTAGTGGTTCTTCACTATCTGAACCCAAGTTATATTTGTGACCTATTTGAGTTCTTTTCATGATCGTCTAAATGTTCATATGTGGGTGAGTGTGTACCATACGTATATTTGACGTACCTTTTTCAACTGAGTCTTTGATCTTGTAGTCCACTTGGGTTACATCTGCTTTTTGGAGGGAAGCTGGAAACTTGTTTTAACGAATGTATTTCACTCCAAAACGATGGTTAGTTTTATATGTTTTTTTATTCACTTTCCAGGTGTCGAACGAAAAAGAATGGAAAGTGAGGATCTTTGCGTGTGGTTAATTCTAATCTCCAATTTGGAAACATGCCATCTCTCTCCCAAGGGCGAGAAACAACCGTTAATCCGTTTGCTCTTTTTTACATCCAAATTCTAACTCCAACTCTATATCCAGCTAACCTTATCACTTGGTAAAAACCACCTCCTTCCGGTCGGCTACTTTTAGAACTTCCGGTGCAACTTGTCCATTTTATAGTTTTGAAAAGTTTATCAAAACATATTCACATCTCATCTCTTGATTACCTCGCCAGTTAGATATATAGCTAGGCCGAGATAGATAGATAGCTAAATGGAGATAGATAGATAAATCGATAAATCGATATGTACACATAGATATATAGATAGATCTATAGACAGATAATAACAGATAATTTCTTGTGTTCAACAATTACATAATACGAGAAACACTCGTTTAGCCGTAAACACTATCAATAATTTCTCCCACTCTTTATCTGTGCCTAAACCAAAACGTAGATTCCATGAGTAAAGATTCTTTCTTAGAACTGCACACCTGTGGAGCTATCTTCCATTTTACTGTCTACAATATGGCCGTCTTTAAGTTTAATGTAAACAAATTCTTGATGAGCCGTCCCCCTTAAGTAATCAAATTTACCAAATTTAAACTTCTAATGATTGCTATGATATTGTCCTTTTGACCACTGTACACTCTTTAACTCTTATCCTCGAATGGCCTCTGGGCCTTGATAAGTGGTGATTCCTTTGTAAGAAAAGAAAAGACATCAAGATCGTTTTTTAAAGCTTTTTTTTTTAATTTTATAGTTATTAAAGGAAAGAAGCTTAGTTTTAGTAATACCACAAAGAGACGTCGGGAGCCTGTCTCTGCTTTATCGTTATGTTCATGTCAAGTGATCAGCTGAGCTTCAATCTATGCCCCCCCTCGCTAAACTTTCACGAAAAACACTCGTCTAGCCAAAACCACTATCAATACTTTCCCACACTCTTTATCTGTGTCTAAACCTAAACGTAGATTCCACGAACAAAGCTTCTTTCTTAGAACTACACACCTGTGGAATTCTCTTCCGGTTGCCTTCTTTTCAGCTGACTACAATCTGATTGTCTTCAAGTCCAACGTAAACAAGTTCTTCATGAACCGTCTCCCTAAGTAATCCAATTTACAAAATTCCCACTACTTATGTTTACTACGCTATAATCACATTGACTAATGTATACCCATTAACCCTTATCCTCGAGTGGCCTCTGAGCCTTGATAAGTGGTGATTCCTGTGAAAAAAAAAATTATATGTTACTAATAATTTACGGCCCCATTTCTCTAGAAGGACATTATGTGTACATTCGTTTTTCCCCTCATGTCTATTATAGAGTGCGGAGTCATCAGAATATATATCCATCCAAGACAATTTTATCAGGGAGATATTTATGAATATGAGGAATGATAAAAGTCCCTTGTGGCATACCTGCATTAATATCATGTTGAAAGGCTTGATTGCAGGATTTGAATCTTCCAATAGAATTATCCATTTCTTGTACAGATTTGTGTTTGTATTAAATACTGTTTCCTGTCCTCGTTACAGCTGAGAGAGTTGGCTCGTTCTATGCCGGACCGTCACGTTTAAACAATCTAGAATAACTATTCATCGACTTGTTTTCCTCTCATGTATTTTTCATGCTAGCAACAGATACAAAAGATAATTATACGCGAACTGATTGAGTCTGTTATTATCTGAATATGTCATCAGCTATTATGTTTTACTTTGTCTTTCAGCCGTTAATGCAATAAAGGACAACAAAACAAATGAACGAATAACTTGAAAATCAAGACGAGCACTAACCTTGTTTCCTTCAGCCGTGGAGCTCTCTTTGAGCGACCAATTCTCAGTCGCAGAGACGGATTTGGCAGGCACATCCTGCTGGCTCCTGCAAATGAAAAATATGTTATCAATAACAGCATTACCATAATTATCACCATTCTTATAATTTATGTGTTATCATCAACAGAAATCAATTTTAAAGACTGAATAATTATGAACATTCGAGTGGGATAATGGATGCTAATGCCAACTTGCCTTATTTTATTTTCTAGTTTAAAGTCCCGTGCAAACCCCAGAGTTCAACAGAAAGATTCCCGAGTTCAACAGAAAGATTTCGGAGTGTACCAGAAAGATTCGCGAGTTCAACAAAAAAGATTTCTGAGTTCAACAGAAAGATTAATATATATATATATATATATATATATATATATATATATATTAAAGGAATAAATCATAAGATGGTCAACATCATGAATTTTGGAATATAACATTTTGTCATATATTCTCTACATTGCTCTGTAATTACATTGAGCTTCTTAAATAAAGATTGATATATAATAAGAAAATATATTTATACAGAAATATATATATATAAATATATATATTATATATATATTACATATATATATATTATATATATATACATATTATATATATACATATTATATATATATTATATATATATTATATTTATATATTATATATATTATATATATATATACATATTATATATATTATATATATATTATATTTATATATCATATATATTATATATATTCATTCGTTCGTCCGTCGAAGTCGAAGATAACCATGACATCAGTGAGTAAAAGTAGTGTTTTTGTGCTTCCGGAGATGACTTGTAAAGCCGATCCGGGCATGGATGGCTCTCCCACAAGTCGGACCGTGGTGAGCAGGTGTTGTGAGAACAAAGCTTGTTTCTCTGGCTTTGCGGGTTGCACGCTTCTGTACTGCTTTGAGGGTTCTTTTCTCTTCAGCTGTTTCAGCTCCTTTGTTGATGAGGTGACGCCAGTGTTATCTGTCTGATGCAAGCGATTCCCAGGAATCCGTAATGATGTTGCAGTCTTGGAGGGAGACTTTGAGGTTGTCCTTACAGCTTTTACTTGGTGCTCCGACTAAACGTTTCCCTTGGCACAGCTCGCCATACAAGAGTTGTTTTTGGATTCTTTCATCTGGCATGCGGGAGACGTGACCTGCCCATCTCAGTTGGGTTTTTCGAATGAAAGTAGTTATGCTGAGAAGATTAGCACTTTTGAGGACCTCTGTATCAGGGACTTTGTCTTGCCATCTGATATGGAAGAGATTTCGGAGAAATCTCAGGTAGAAGTGGTTCAACGTTTTTTCATGCCTTCTATAGGTACTCCAGGTTTCTGAGCGATAGAGCAATGTGGTGAGGACAACTGCTTTGTAAACCTTCAGCTTGGTGTCAATGCTGATTCTTCTCCTTTCCCATACTTTGCTTCTGAGTCTCCCGAATGCGCTGCTTGCCTTGGCGATTCTGTTGTTGATTTTGAGATTGATTGTGGCTGTCCGAGACAGAGTGTTGCCCAGATAGGTGAAAGTCTCAACCGCTTGAAGGTTCTGTCCCTTGACTGAGATACTCGGCTCATGATACAAATTTCTGGGAGCTCGTTGGAAAATAACTTCGGTCTTCTTGGTGCTAATTCTGAGGCCTAAGTTGTCACAGGATGCAGAGAATTTGTTCATCTGGTCTTGCATTTCTCGCTCGTTGCTGGCATTGAGGGCACAGTCATCAGTAAAAAGAAAGTCACTCAGCACTGCTTCCTTCACCTTTGATACAGCATGCAGTATCCTTGGGTTAAACAGCTTTCCATCTGTTCTGAATTTAATGTTGATGCCTGGTGACTGGTCGCTGAAAGTGTCGGGGCAACGACACAGCCCTGTTTAACTCCATTTGTTACTGGAAAAACCTTATATATATATATTATATATATACATATATATATATTTATTATATATATTTATTATATATATTTATTATATATATATATTTATTATTTATATATATATATATATTATTTATATATATATATTATATATCTATATATCTATATATATTTATATCTTTATCTCTATCTATCTATCTACCTATATATATATATATATATATATATATATATATATATATATATATATATATATATATAGATAGATAGATAGATAGAGAGAGAGAGAGAGAGAGAGAGAGAGAGAGAGAGAGAGAGAGAGAGAGAGAGAGAGAAATAAAAAGGAACAAACCGCATTATGTGTTCATCAACGTTTCGTCTTTATTTCGAGACTTCCTCTGGATGAATGAGGTTAAGAAACAAAAAATACCAGTATATAATATTTGATTTGAAATGAGTGTTTTTTATGCAATTTGTTGATTGAGATTATGTGATAATTATTACAGGGGGTGTTTGAATGGTGTGAGAAAGTTAACCTGTGTCTACAGTTAAACAATGTTCTCACACCATTCAAACACTCCCTGTAATAATTATCACATAATCTCAATCAATAAATTACATAAAAAAAACACTCATTTCATTTCTGTTACAAACCTATATTTGAATTTCAGCAGATATATCTTTTTTCCAATAAGAATATTAACTGCGTTTCATAGTTTTAAAATTACATTAACGACTATATGACGTCACTAAAATTTCCTTCTCTTTAACAGCGCCAGCCCTCCCCCCTCCTTTTTGAATTTCCAACGTCTTTTTCCGTTTCTCTGAAATAGAACTGCGTCACACTGTGCACGTGAAACATTTTCAAATATTATGTACTGGTGTTTTTTGTTTCTTAATCTCATTCATCCAGAGGAAATCTCGAAATAAAGACGAAACGTTGATGAACACATAATACGGTTTGTTCCTTTTTATTTCTCTATTTTGTCGGAATACTATTTCCATTATTTTCATATATATATATATATATATATATATATATATATATATATATATATATACACACACACATTTTGTGTCTCTTGTTTACTTGTCTCCTCGTTCAGTCAACATTAGAGACAAAGGTTTTTTTTTAATGTGGTGAGTATCTAACTCTTCAAAGAATGACACTCTGAATGATAAAAAAATAGCTCTTATCGAGAATTGTCTTTTCTCTGTTGAACGAGGAAAGAAGAAATACATTTTGATACCAGCATGATGGCTAGGAAGACACGTTATGTCTCTTGAAACGTTTAGCATATAAGAAAAGGTCAATTTCCTAGTTACAAGTGTTCGGACATATTAATGACGTTAAACATTAGCTCTAAAAACAATTTCTTTTATATTTCTTTCTTTTTATAAAATCATTATTTATCTAGTTACTCTTATGTTACATATTGTTCTAAAAATTACATTTACTGATATGATACTGTCGACACCCCCCCCCGCTCCCAAGTGTTAGGAAGAAAAAAGAAAAGAGGAAAAAGTATAACAACAAAAAGAAAAAAAAATTTATTAGGAAAAACAAAGCTATAGGAAATAGGGTTGGTAGAAAAACAATGGATAGGAAGTTGTTCACAAAGGAAGACAAAAGGAAGCTGGGATGGGATTGTTGATCAAAGTGTTGTAATGATTGAAACATTTAGATTTCGTTTATGCATAGTTTTAGGTGTCGCCATGGGTTTTTCGACAGTTGGGGATAATTTGCTGACTGTCTAGAGTTTGTAAGCGTTCACGATAAAGTAGAATTGAGGAGAGTTGAGAAACTGACACCGTTGAAGCCAGGTTGTTGCTTGGATGAGATCGAAAAAACTTTAGGAGGTAAAAATGAAGAGATAAATTAATCAATCGATTGATGAACATGGTCTAGACAGAAGATCAACAGTGTCACACACACACACACACACACACACACACACACACACACACACACACATACAGAAAAGAGAGGCAGTAGAACTACTTCCATAAAAAAACTGGCTAAACATTTTGCACAAGATTGTCTTACAAATGAGACAGAAACAGAAAGCAAGCTCGCAATGGAAATAACCCAAAAGAGTCAGCAAAAATACACTAAGACCTTCCATTGCAGGAAACTGGAAGAATGGGCTAACCAACAGCATGCAAAATATTTCCTGGATGAACTATCACAGGAATATAGAGATAAAGAAGGCTCTGTAGATTGGCTTAAAAAAGGGTCTCTTCACTTTGATCCGGAGAGAATGCTAATGGCCACTCAAGATCAAGGCTTGATGATCAATTCTTTTAAAAAGATGAGTGGTCTCAGCAATAACAACAAATCCAGGTTCTGCCACACAGAAGTAGAGAGCATAAGCCACCTGACATCCAGTTGTAAAGTCCTGTTGCAAAAAATCTGTAAAAACCTGAATATCCCATGTAGTAGCAAATCGTGGGAACATGTTTACCAGAAAAAACAGTTGGAAATAAGTCATACACATCCACGATGACTACGAAATTCCTACAGCTACATACATAGAAAATGGGGCTGTTAAATCTGACATAGTGATATGGGACAAGAAGTAAAAAGTGGCAACCCTAGTTGATGTAAGCGTCCCTAATGATGCTGGCCTTAACAGAGCAGAGAGGGAGAAAATAACAAAATACCAAGGACTATATTACGACATAAGATATCAATAATACTAGTCATTATAAGAGCAACCGAGCTAATGAAAAAGAATTTCAAAAACTATTTGGCGAATATACCCGTTGAACCAAGTGCAAAAGACATAGAAACAATAGCACTTAAAGGGACGGTTAGAATCTTAAAAAGATCCCTCGGTTGGAGCAACTAAACTAATGGGAGAATGTTTGGTATCCGGTAGAACGCCCCATCCCCAGGGAAAACAAAGTGATAAGAAAATTAAAACAAAGAGGGAAAAGCCATACAGGCATACACACGCGCGTGCGCACACACACGCAAACACACGCACACACGCACACACACAGCCAGAGTGTAAATGATACTTGCAGAATTTGTCAGTTTGTGTTTTGTTTTATTTTTTTATATTTGTAAAGCCGTGTGTACCCCAATGCGCCAATGTCAGAGATGACGACACGGCCAAAAGAGAAAATGAAGAGAAAACAACGGAGAAGAAGACCGTGGAAACAGCGTTGTGGACGGTGGTTGTCAAGGAGGTAGCACACGTGGTTGACTCATACAATATTTATCTTAATCTCATTGTAATGGCTTCTTATTCAATTTTTCTTTTTGAACACACTAAAAATTGTACGTTTTTGCTTTTAAACTGTAAAACATTAGGGAAGTATTAGAAGTTTATCATAATGCAAGAAAAGAAATTTGTCAGTGTTGCGAAGGGGAAAAATGATCTATAAATTTATACATATCTTTTATTTTTTTATCGATAGTTAATCTTATTCGAAAAGTCAAAACTTCTACACAGTGATCTGATGTGCAGAACCGTATTCTATAATATATTTCGAGGAAAATCCTCGTTTTCAAAGTATAGATGTTTCGAATCTTTTGAAACATTAATTTCATAATGTAAAGCGTATCTAGAAAGATAAATCATTTTCTTTACATCAATAAAATATCTGGATATAATATCTCTCAACCTCAAAAATTATCAAAACAACATTATATTTCTCCTTTCTATTATATAAAAGGAAGTTTGTCTCTGTGTGTGTTTGTTCCCTATGAACTCGAAAAGGGCAATTAAACCATGATAATTGACTTTTGCATTTTAACCCTTAATTCAAGCCATTATATATAAAAATAATTTTATAAGATCAACGGTAGGTTCTCTACAGTGCAATGTAGACTACAATATATTTTGGACTAAGTCACTGCGGTTGGGCATGTGGAGCTTATTTTTGGTGCACCATGATGGGTCTCCAATTCGAGCAGGCAATCAATTAATTTGACTGAAAAATGGGCGGTTCCACGAATTTCGATGACAATAAAATATAGGAGTGTAAAACATTCGTTGATCATCATTCAATCTCAGGCAACTGTAATATTGTCGGTGGAGTATACATTATATATACGTGTGTCTTCTAGTAGTTAGATTGCATGAGAGTGTATATACATTTGTATATACATGTCACAGTGTATATACGTGTGTTTGTCTATGACCATATAGCTTTGTGATCGTCTAATCTAGAGTTCGTTGTATATGTATGTAGATTTAATTATAGTTCATGACGCGACAACAATTAACATAAATGCCTTTAAATCACAAAAGACAACTAGCTATTATCGGGGGTTTCAACATCTGACCAAAAAGGAACATATCGGGTTTATCTTTGGTCTTGTTTGACGAAAATCTGCAACGGAAATTCTTCCCCAAAAAATGACCGCGTCTAGAAGTTTTATTTTTGGCAGCATTTTATTCCAGAGTGTTTTTCCCTTCTTGGAAAGTTGCAACGCTGATTCTGATTGTCGCCATTTCTGAGCCTCCCTGAAGACCGTCTCTGTACATATCTCGACTCCATCTGACTCAACTAATTTCCACGTATCTCAAAAAGACCATCTCCCTTTCTAAATGACGTCATTAGTATACGTCACTACGATACTCACCTGATGTTTTTACATGTCATTATTTCTAAGTTGTCAACTAAATTGTTATGATAACATTTTTAAGTTAACATTCCTAAATTAATGTAAATAAATGTTTATTTTAAATATTTTGATTATTCTAAAAAATATTTTAACTGACAAAACTTTTTGGTTTGAACAATCATAAGAATCATCGACAAGCCACCTTTCGGCGTTGTCCGGTCAATATCTAACATTAGCATGCTCTAATGAGAAACATTCAAATTTCACGTCTAAATTCTGACACAGATGGTATATGCCTTGGATTAAAACTTTTCCTCGCGGGCATATCTATTTCATATAGCTACCTATATAACATTTAAAGTATTAACTCCTTAGTGCCTACAGTCCTGTTTTAGAACCAGAAGGATACTTCAACACATTATAGCACCGGACATTTTCCCCAAGAAACAACAGGCCCTCGGGTTTTATTTTCGGTAACTTTTTATTCCCTTTTGGGAAGTTTCAACGCTGATTCTTACCAATCGCCATTTTCTAATCCAATCTTATCTGAGCCATCATGATCTGTCTCCTTCAAGAACACTAATTAATTTCCACGTATCTCAAAAAGATTATCTCTTCTACTAAATAACGTCATTAGTATACGTCACTACGATAATCACCTGATGTTTTTACATGTCATTGTTTCTAAGTTGTCAACTAAATTGTTATGATAACATTTTTAAGTTAACCTTTCTGGTAACAATTAAATGTGAATAGATATTTAAATATTTTGATTATTCGAAAACGTATTTTAGCTGATAACACTTTTTGCCTTGAATAATAAAATAATCGTCGACTAGCATACCTTTCGGACATTTTTCTAATTCGGCCAATTTCTAATACAACGGCGGGTCTTCCTGCTAATTACTTTGTAGATGAAAAAAATTATCCACTACATTTCAACTTCACATATTATAATAGAATATTTTCTAACAAAATTTCTATAAACAGACACACAATGCACATTATATTGACATTTTAACCGACGTTCTGATACTCGCTGGATTCGTAAGACGCTTCTCTGTAAGAATATGTGCTTTTTGAAACTTATAAGTTGATTTTAGTTGAGATTTGGATAGTTTTGTTTTGTAGGCGTATATAGGCGTGTACGGGCCATCCCTATATAGAGAGTGCTACCGCCTCTCTGATTAGAGCCTTTGGTTCTAAGTCTAAATTTATCACCTTAATACCATCCCACTTAACTGCTCCTACTTTTCGGAGACAATATATCAAAAACAGATTTATTTGCCGATTACAAATTACATGCCAAGAAAAATAAAATTTAAAAAGCTAACAAAATATATTTTTTTAAATTAAATAATTTAGCGTTTTTATCTACTCAAGGCTCCATTAACTTTCTAAACAAACCTTAAATGTTCATTAATCAGATTATATATCTACGTGTTCTTCTTTTGTTGCGAATCCTTAATCTGTTTTCAGGAAATTTATTACGCTTCGCCACGAGTTTCCCCTGTTTAAATTCTGTGCTTTATCAACAAATATGCAGGTTTCTTTTTGATATGGATAAAAGCATTTTTTTTGTTTGTTTTTTTTTTTGTTTTGTTTTTGTTTGTTTGTTTGTTTTTTTGCCAACTGATATTAGACTCAAACATAGACATTTATTTTTGCCATTTTAAGATTTTTGTTTTGTTTTTATTTTTATTTTTTTTACAGTCCCCCCCCCCCTCTCTCTAAATGTTCTCAAGCAAATTATATATTCTGGCATTTGGAATTCCTGTCTTGAAATGTTTCCTTAAGATTCGTTCATATGTATTACTTCTAAGCTTAGATGAGTGCAGTTGTCAAGAGAATGCGTCTTCGATCACATTCAAATCAACACTTATCTTTTATTTGATTGAAACCATTTTCCTTATTCAAAATCAAATGGAAAACGAAAACTCAATTTTAAAAATAAAACTTAATCTCTTCCATGCTTGTGCACACGCGCATTACACACACACACACACACACACACACACACACACACACACACACACACACACACACACACACACAAATATATATATATATCACGAGAAGGAAACGCGTAATATTCTGTGTAACTTAATTGCCATATATATTTACATAACTTACTACCTAGCTCTACCTATGTATTGAGCACTGTTGAAGTAAATACTGAAAATTTACATATAAAATTATATCCTCGTATATTCATTTATGCGATTAAAGGAAGTAATCATATATATATATATATATATATATATATATATATATATATATATCGTGTGTGTACGCGCGCGCGTGTTTATAACAGCTGTACATACCCGGCGTTGCTAGATAAAAAAAAATATATTGACAGGCGGAGACTTTAGTCACATACTATTTAAGATACACCCTATATCCTAAGTTGTCGCGATTTTCCTGAAAGTTGACGATATTTTGGATTTGTTTTGAAAGTCTTAAACGTAGCCATCTTCATCTATGAAACTCGGACAGGAAAATAAAATCTCGTATCTTAAAGGGAAATAACTCATAAGTTTAATGAAATCTCTCTTCCGTTTTTAAACGCAGTTGATGTTGGTTATACTAATAATTAAAAAAATAAATTAAATTAAATGTAAATTAAATTAAAAATAAATCAGCTTTGCATGATATTTCTAAATAAATACTTAAAACAATTCTATTACTAATTTCCATTAGAAATTTAGAGCTAATTATTAAAAAGGTTTCTTTAATGTAATATGCAAATGAGATAATTTTCCTTTTGATAAATAGTAGGGGAACCTGGGGCAAAATGAGAGAGCGGGGTAAAACGAGACACCACAGATAATTGAAACAGAGAGAGAGAGTGAGAGAGAGAGAGAGAGAGAGAGAGAGAGAGAGAGAGAGAGAGAGAGAAAGAGAGCTCTTTCGTTAGGAGTCTGATCAAGAGATCACGTGGTAACGCCTTGCCGCCAACGTCTACCATTGTTTTATTCAGCCTCGTACATCAGAAAGGGCTAAGTATTCAAAATTTATCTATTTTGATCTGTGACGAACTGTCCTCTGAGAGTGCAGAAAGCTGGGTAGTCTGTCAAGGGAACTGTAGGAAATGGGCACACTACGGCTGTGCAGGTCTAGACGAATGCAACAAGACCCCAATCTTCATTTGTGAGCTTTGTGAAGACTGACTGTTTCAGACCAAGATCCGTCTGGTTTTTGCTACATGCTTGGGGCAAAACGGGACAATACAGTTAGCTAAATAAATCATCTGTATTTCTTTTGAAAATAATTTTTCATCTTTTTTTTTGTTGTGTCATTGTTTTCCAATACTTTGAATGTTCAGTACACAGAATATGGTTTATATGTCAGTGCTACCTTTGACTCGACAGTTCTTTTTACTTTAAGTTTCTCCCTTTGCCCCAGATTCCCCTATATTCTTGAATGTTGATTCCTTTTGATAAATAGTATATATAGAAATCGTGTAGGATTGAAAGTATGTAAGAGTCCGTTTTCAGTATTACAATCAATTTGTGGAACAGTGTACCTTTTTTTTATATATATATTAACCAAATTGTGAACAAACAAACAGGAATACGACTTTCTTATAATGGATGATGAGTTTCAGCAAAAAAGCTTTTAAAAGCATATAACAAATTAAAATTTTTAATACACTGGCAAATGTCTTTGAAACCACATTAATGCAAATATTTTTATTGAAAATCAACTTTTCTTTTTATTAATTTCAGATCCTTCTCAGACGATGGATATTATATTATACAAAATTAATAAGAAAAAACACTAGATTCATAAGAAAAAAAATCGAATGATTTTTAATAAAATATTTGCATTAAAATGGTTTCAAAAGACATGGTGTCTGTTTATTAAAAATTATATATATATATATATATATATATATATATATATATATATATATATATATATATATATATATATATAGTCACTCACATACAGTCCTGTTTCATTGTATCACAACTCATCTGCGCAGTTAGACTAGCACCTTTCCCTTGTCGAGGATTGAACCAGCAGCCATCGCAGTTCTACCAACAGGACCATGGGAGCTGTGCTCGCAAATAATCTCAACAAATATCCATTTAAATAAACACTCGTCCACTGATTTTACAGTGATCGAGCTACTTTTTTATTTATATATTGCATAATTTTCTTTCTATATTAAAACATTAGTGACTAAATATGTGCATATATGTTTCAGATGTAATTTCTTTTGAAATCCAGCATCATCAATCCACTAGACCAAACTGTTTACAAATTTCACTATATATGAATAAATGATATAGTCATTCACAGATATGTTTCCATGACTCATCGGTAATGGTTTGATCTAGCATGCTTCAAAACCGGAACCCCAAATGACTGACATTCAGTGCTACCAACTGAGCCAATAACCTCATATTATTCATCTATATTTTTTCAATTTCGATTATTATATAAAAATATAAAAGTAAATTTGTGTGTGCATGTGTGTGTGTGTGTGGGGGGGTCTTTCCTTATAGGTTCCGAAACGACTAAGTGTATCTTTTTCAAACTTCACACAAAGGTAATTTATATTTCTGGCAGTGTTCTTAGATATGTTTTGTACAGAAATTCATCCCATAAGTATTGAAAATCGAAAAACCCCGATCTTAAAAATAACATTTCTCTCTTATAAATAAAAAAGAATGATGTTTACAGGGGAATATGTTGCTTTACACCAGCAAGAGAGATAATAAAATCTTAGCAAATCATTTGTAAAAAAAAAAAGATTTATTATAATCTGGAGATACAACACAGATCGAATGATCCCCTGTTCAAGCCTGGGTGTACCTCACCATTTTATTTTAATTTTTTCTTATTAATAAGTTCAATTTACAATAAAAAAAGAGGTACAATTTAAATTCGCCGCAAATCATTTCTTCATTTGCATATTTTAAAACTAAACATTAATCAGAAGTGACGTTTCCAGGGTATTCATTGTTAAGTCCAAATATCAGCTGACGTGATATTGTAAACAAACACAGACGGAATTTGATGAACGACATTATCATTTTTATTAAAATTTTTTTTTTTTTTTGCGAATTAGTCCATTGGGCAAATTATTCCTCGTAATATATAATAATCAATAGGAGATTTATTCTACAATAATACATACGCAATCTGTATGAATTAAAATATCATGTTTAAGCGTATTGTACGACCGGGCAACGGTGGGCTACCAGCTAGTATTCTCATAATTGAAAGCATTCAGAATCATTATGTTCTTCATTAGAATGCTTCACATATAGAGAAACACACACACACAAACACATGCACACAAATACACACATATATATATATCGTGTATATTTAGGCAGAATATTTCCATTTAAACAAAGGTTGTTAAAGGCAACAGACAACTTTTGTTTATACCTTTTTTACTTTTTGAATTTTTCTGATGATGTTTGTTTTGTGTAGGATCAAAGGTATTAATTAAATGTCCCACAGTTAGATTTGTCTCTTCGAAGCTTGCTGCAATTTTGTTGCTTTTCAGCTTTCGTCAAGACATCGTCAGGAGAATGTGTAAGATTTTGTTGTGCTGACGTGCGAATGCTAGTTAGTAGTAGTAGCAGTCGGAAAATGGTTAATGTGTGCGAAGCTGTTTGTATCCAGTGAGGAGGAGGAAGTGTCTAGTTTTGAGATGAGAGCAGGGTCACAAAGAAGGGGTTATGATAGGCATTTTAAAATGTTTTGGATAGATTGATATGTAACCATATTTAGGAGAGGTTTCTGAGTTCTTAGATATACTGCTTCCAAACTTTTTAATCTTTTAACGTTGTTTTCATGGTGTATTATTTGTGTGTTGTTGATTAAAATTTCTCTAACTTCAGAGGAGGAACAGTTATGTTTTTTTTTTCTGTAAATGTTGTAATACAGTACTAGATTTTACATTATGCATGGTAAGGCGACGAGATAGCATGGTTGTTGTGTAACCGACGTATAAATGTAACTAGTGTTTTTTTTTATTTTGTTATTATAGGAGTTATAGCGGGTATTTGAACTTATAGATGACGTTGGTGTGTTCTAGTGGTTGTAGGATAGAGGAGACGTTGTTTTTTACAACTAGGTTTTGGGCTTTTAGTTTTTTTTAATATATAATAAGTCTAAGGTTATTTTTGTCAGTGGGTGAAACGTATCTATGAATAATATTTTTATGGCCTTTTCGTCTAATTTAAATCCTGGTTGCAACTGGTTGCGATAGAAAACGTTAATTTATTGGGATTTTGATATTGATGGGTATTACTATCTGTGGTGATGTTTTTTAAGTTCCAGGGCATTGATTTTATTTGCTGATCGACTATGTAGTATGAAAATCCGTTAAAACGTAGGATCTATAACTTAAATTACGTGATATCTATTTTTTCACATTTTTTTTTACCATATTCTTGATTTTATTTTACCATGTTTTTGATTGCTTTTGAAGTATTTTTGTAACATTGTACACCCTTTTTAATGGCGTCGTTTAACGGGCCCAACACGTTGTAGACTCCTTTGCAAGGAACATAAGAAAGGAAAAAACTCCACTTTATTCTTTTTTTAATAAAAACCTTTATATCTGATATTTCCAACAACGCATTTTTTCTAAATATTTAAGCAGTTTGTAACTTTTCATCTCTGCTCTGACGCTACCTATGTATTCCGCTTCTTTGATCACTCGTTTCTCAAACGCATCATTTTCTGTTCTCTTGTGTCTTGAACATGTCTCCAATCCTCTACGTCTCGAACATGTCTCGAATATGTGCCTCTCTAAACACTGGCCACACCTCGAGCACCACTCCTCCGAACATTGCTTTTATGAACACGTGTCCTTTTTATCTCTGCTGTGACGTCACATCGGTCAATGACTCAGTCATTTGCATATGGCTTCTGCTGCTGCTAACCCAGCGTTACATTTTGATGTCTTTTGTACACATTAAATGTTTGTTTTTGTTGTTTTTTTTTGGGGGGGTTCACATAAAAGTTACCACTTATCAAGGCCCGGAAGCCACTCGAGGATAAGGGTTAATGGGTGTACAGTAGTCAGTGGGATTATAGTGTAGTAATCGTAAGTAGTGGAATTTTTGTAAATTGGATTACTTGGGGGGGGGTCACCAAGAACTTGTTTCTGTTAGACCTGAAGACAATCAAATTGTAGTCAGCGGGAAAGCAGACAAATAGAAGAGAGTTCCACAGGCGTGCAGTTCTAAGAAAGAAACTTTGTTCATGGAATCCACGTTTAGGTTTAGGCACAGATAAAGAGTGGGGGAAATTATTGATAGTGGTTTTGGCTAGACGAGTGTTTTTTTGTGAAAGTTTGGCGAGATGGGGGGTGCATAGATTGGAGCTCAGACGAGCACCTGCCATGAAAATAATGATTAAGCAGAGACAGCTTTCAAGTGCATCTGATTACTATGGACCTGTCTGGAACAGGTATCCCAGCTAGTAATGAGTAAGATTTAAGAAGGAAAAATATTAATATTTTAAAAGTAAATCTATGAATAACGAGTTATATTTTGCTTTTGCTAATTAAATGCTTCCGTTGAGTGCGTGATTGATTACTGTCTGTTTGAAACTAATTAACTTGTTACTTAGGCTAATTTATCTCGTAATTGACTCATAATGTTCATAAGCTTGAAAGTGTGAAGAAGTCGACTATTGACTTATTTTTTTATATTGGATGTGTTGAACAAAAACTTTCAATAATCATGAGAAGATTATCAATTTCAACACTAATAATTAACATAACAATTTCTTACACGGATACGTAATTTTGATCTGCATTTAAAAATAAAATCCAAAGAAAAGAAATATAAAGACAGAATATTTTTCTCGTCCTTTTTATCGCCATCTTTTAACGTACATCTCGCTTTCAAATGGCAAAAAAGAATTTTGAATAATAAAGACGAAATATAAAAACAATACACATGAACCGATTCGATTGTATTGTTGGTATATCTTTTTCACCCTATTTATTTTCTACATTTTGCGAAGACTAAAATAGCATTGCATTTGAAAAATCGATTTTTTCCCCTGTTAATAATCTATTATTTGATAATATAACTCAAATTTTTATGTGGAGCAATTTTATTCGCTATTAAATTTTTTTTATTAACTTAATTTTAAAAATTTTTAGAAGCTAATGCTAGGTTGGGGAGGGGGAGGCGACTCTTAAATGGTAACGTTTACAGAAAAAATAGTGTATTCATATTACTCACTGTATTGTATAGTATATATATTTCAAAATTCATAATGATTTGTTCATTAGTTTAGGAGATTCATATATATATATATATATATATATATATATATATATATATATATATATATATATATATATATATATATGTATATATATATATACTTGTTTATTGTTATATAAACCTGCTCACATCCCGCTGCTACAAATAGCCACTTGTTTCAATCAAACAACAGATATCATCAGGCAGCGACTTGACTATTCAAAAGTTCCTGATGATATCTGTTGTTTGATTGAAACAAGTGGCTATTTGTAGCAGCGGGATGTGAGCATGTTTATATAACAATAAACAAGTATTATCAGCTCTTTTTATTGAGCACTATCTAACAACCTCGTTGAATTCATTAGTCCATTACTTTTGAATATAAAAAAACCCGAGTGTATATATATATATATATATATATATATATATATATATATATATATATATATATATATATATATATATATACATTAGGTACGGGCAAAATGAATGCCGATGCTCAAAATATATAAACATTTTGACCCTTCCCTTTACTTAAAAAAATAACCAAAAATCAGAAAATTAACAGATTTTAATGAAATTTTCAGTATTTATCAAATGATGATCACGTAATATAATGAACTAATTATTTTTATTTAAATCCGAGTGGAAATGTATTATTTTGTTTGAACAAAAAATACCTTTACTAAAGTTATGGTTTTCAGTAGTAAATAAAAAACGCAAGAATTTATTTTTGCATTTTTTATTTAAATAAAGCATCGTAATTTGTAACAATAAAAATAAAATAAAATAATTTTTACAGCAACATTACGAAAAAAGCCCCTAAATCTGTATTAATGAATTCTATATAACTCGAAGAAAAATGAATTTCTCGAACTGCCGATATTACCATTGAATTAAGCATTGCTTATTCAATATTTTCACACAAAAAATTATAATAGCAAAAATATTTTTACTTTTTTTAAACTAGAGATTTCGCATAATTTTTATATGCAAGATTTTAATAATTTCCTTTCTCGCAAGAATGTGAAACTTTCGGCCTAACATATTTTTTATATAATATTGAACAATAATTAAGAAAAAAAATAATTTAAAAATAGGAACATAGAAAAATAATTAAATTAAAAAATGCAAAAATTAATATAAACGTTCCAAAAAGGAATGTACGGATGCGCGACTGGGGGAAACAAAAAAGAACTTCTTCCCTTTTAATTATATGACGTCATTTTCAGTCTTTCGACTGCCTGAAATTTTGGGTCTTCGTAATTTTCGTGTTTACAAGATTTTAGTTTATTTGCGTTTTGCGATCGCCAGAATCACTCGGTTTTGGGCTAATTAATTTATGTTTTGTACAAAAAAGGTGTTTTTTTTTTTTTAAATTTATTTAATTCAGTATCTTAGGACTTTAGTTTACTAATTATCTTTGAAATAGACCCAGAAAACTAATATTTATCTTTTGAAGAATTTTTTACAATGAATTTGTTTAACTTCAAAATTTAGCTGAATTGGGTAGCTCGCCGTGAAAACATTGTCATAACTTTTTTTTTTCACGTGTACAAATATTTTTTTTTGCTTTTGGAAATTATGTTTAGTCTCTAATCTTTCAAATACAATCAAAAAGTTGTCGGAAACCTCGAAAAAAACGATGATTAACCGGCTTTCAAAACTAGGTCCCCTAGTTTTGTCCGTCCATTTTTGTCCGTACCTAATATACATATATACGAGGGGCATGCAATAAGTAATGCCCCTGACCCACTTCCCAGAGCAGTAGAGCAACGAAACTTGGCACAGTTATTAGTCTTTCTCTCCATAGGAATCACCCAGAGTTATGCATTTCTCCCATCATTTGATGCAGCTCTGGAGACCGTTTTGGTCCTCCAACCACTACATGACTTCAGAAATCAAGGCTGCATCATCTGGGAAACGCTTTGCTTTCAAAAACAACTTCGTGGCTGGGAAGAGGTGAAAGTCAGAGGGTGCAAGGTCAGGAGAGTAGGGAGGATGGGGAAGGATTTCATAACCACATGCCCGTGCTTCTTATCTGGCGACATGCGAATTGTGGACCGGAGCATTGTCCTGCAGGAGAAGGATACTTTTGCTGATCTTGCCCCGCCTCTTGATTTTGATAGCTTCCCTTAATTTCCGCAAAAGTGAAGCATAATAGGCTCCTGTAATTGTGGTACCCTTTGCCAGGAAATCTGTCATCACTACTCCGTCCTGGTTCCAGAAGACTGTGAGCATGATCTTGCCAGCAGA